>NC_082594.1:48062842-48380317 GCF_030936135.1 Gavia stellata | reverse complement strand
ACCTGTGTTGAATGTGTGGAGTTTTGCCTTTATTTTGTCTGCAATAATCTTAATTGCTGCATATATTTCTCAATTTACCTAGAGTATCTTAATTTATTGGCTGTAATGACAATGTCATCCCTTCTGGATGACACAAACCACTCACTTTGCTCTTTGTGTCACATTTATTTTGCGTTCAGTCTAAATCCTGTTCTCACTGCTGAGAGACCTCACATCTAACTCTCCCTTCTCTTAAATCTCAGAGAATACTTTTCATAAAGTTCTCCAGGCCTGCCTTTTTGAAATAAAGACTCATCATTGCTGTCTAGTCTCTGTTTGCTTTTATAGTTAATTTAAATGAAATCAGGTCAGGATTCAAAGCTACCTGCTATAATTAGAACTTCCATTATCTCTTTACCATGCGCCAAAACAAAACTGATAAAAGCATTACCTCCTGTTGGTTCAGTGACTCGTGAAGAAAAGTTCCAGCCCTCAAACCCAGCTATATCAAGACACTATCAATATAAAGTACAAATATTTTTCAGACTGTTTACATGAAACTAAATAATAGCACAATTCTGGCAATATTTCTCTCTCTTAAACCATTAAGGAAACTTGAATCCATGTCTAAATCCAGTCTGGAGTCACATCAGATTTCTGACATATAATGTCACCACCAATTACATTTTCGGGGGGGAAAAAAAGTTAGGTTTAAATTGACTTAATCTTGAATTTGTAAAACTTGGTGCAGAAAGGGATATTCTTGAGAGATTTAGAGATTTATCCAACTTCCTTTTTTTTCCCCGTAAAAAACTCCACAAGGAAAGGTAGTTCTGTAGCATTTTCTGTTTCTACTTACTGGCCTGGCTTGAACCAGGAATTTTAAAAGTGACTACAGAATAAAACCAGTCAAGAAAGGTTATGTCAGGTTTTTTTTAAAACCAAAGTACTGATTCATAGGAAACACACTTTGAGTTTCACACAGTTGTTTAAGTCAGTTCTTTTGTTTAAACTTATTTGACCATTCCAGATTTGACAAAGACTCTGTCAGTAGTGCCATCAGGGAAAGTGGTCTCTGGCAGGTTCAACTTTGGTGGTAAGGTTAGTGGATACAGTTTGCTAACAAAATCTGGCACTCGCCAACCCACACTGACCACATGTGATGAGTTTCCAGCAAAACCCTTTAGCAGGATGAATCCAGACTCATGAAGTTTTTTCTACCCTTGTGAAGGCAAGAGGAAAACTCTTAGTGACAGAGGAATCTTGGGGACAGACTCACCAACAATTGTGATTACAGAATTTAAAAACTTCACAATTTAAGACATCGGAACAAAACCAGTTGTTCTCCTGTGTAATTACCCAATAGCTTTTTTGAGTAAATTAGGCCTCTAAAGCCATGCTTAAGCTTATTTTAAGTGTCCCTTCATTTTGTATGTAAATTACCTTGCAAGACTGAGGCTGTTATTACATTTATTGTTATTGTATTTCTACTTTCCATTATTGCAACATTTTATCCACACAAACCAAACATGGAACTCCATGTTTGAATACTTTAAGTGGTCAATTATAAAAATGCATATATACGTTCAAACAATGTATAGATTTTCATGGCAATAAGGATAATAATTTTTAATTTGATTCTAATGCTAGGAGAATGGCTGCACTAGAGAAGTAAGGTATTCAGGCTCCCTGCCGACTATATTGAGACCTGCTTTTTCTGCTCTACACGTGAAACAAGAAACCAGTAGAATTTCTCACTGATACCACTGTATGTTCAGATAACTATTTTGTCTTCAGACTGACCATTTTACATGCAGTTAGAAGTTTCTACACATGTGGTCAAATATAAAATTATTATCACAGCTTGAATGGGAAATATCATAGGACATACTAATTTCATACTGCTTTGTAATCAATATGATAGTCTTGAGAGAACTGCAGCCACAAATATACCCTAAAGCTCATAAATACATTATCTACAATATTTTTTTTCTGTTTAGTTCCCATAATTGAATATTTTAAGTATTCAATATTTTTGCTGTTCCTCCATCATATGATTTGGTTAATTTTTTTCCTGCATTTATATCCTCTCCTCCAGGTAAATGTTTGCTAAACCTAAATTAATTCAAAATAGCTGGGCCACCTGCATCCAGGTAGCAGAACTCCTAGAGATGCTGATTGAGGGGTGTGGAAGGACTGCTCTCTGGCTCCAACTCCATCCTTAGTTTGGCATGCCTGCCTAAATTCTGTTGCAGACAAATGGGATTATTCAGAGCTTAAAATCAAGCACATGGTTAAGTACTTTGGCAAATCATAGTATTGTCCATGGAACTCCCTCCAGATATTAACAGCAGACCTGACAATATCCAGTTGGACAATTTTTTAAGGTTTTACTGCATGAAAAAATATTGATTCTGTCTGACCTTTTTTCAACTTGGATTTGCAGGCAGAAGTTTTATAGTTCATCACTTGATGGGAATGTTAATGGTGAGATAAAAATCAATCTTTTTTCCAGCTGCTGGAAAGAGTTGGATGTTTTCTATTAATCAGTCAAGTGTCAGTGTGAGGCGTACAATAAAAATAATAAATATGCTTCTCCAGCCATCTCTTCTTAGCCATCTCTAGCACCTGTGCTGTTCTCCTAAGAGTTCATTGATTGAGGTGAGGTCACTGGAATAGTTTTCTGTGGAGAAATACAAATATAGGGTTTTTTTAAGTTCTAAAGCCTAATAGCATGGACAGAGAAGAATCCAACCACAGCAGTCTTCAAACTGCGTAGAAATTCTATTCTGAAACTGGCATCTCTATTTTCATTCATTCAATATTATCCAGCCTTTTGAAACAGTGAAAGAAGATCTCGTGAAATAGGTACTTTATGAAAAAAAAAAGATTTTTTGTTTTATAGTGGAAGTTTATGCTCAAATTGGAAAGGCGTTTGATCAGCAGTTGAGAAGATAAACATCTGAAACAATGTTATTTTTCAGCAGGCTGACTTTTATGTTTGCAAAGACTGGAACTTAATCTTTAGATCACAATACAAAACACACGGAAACCCAAAAAGGAAAGAAAAGAAAATCTATGGCCACCAAGCAGATATCCTTTCTTTCATCTACCGATCCATAACTTTGCAAAGACCACAGACACTGTACCCACAGAACATGGTGTTGTAACAATGCTCCTTACACATGCCAAATTTCCACCACCACTACCCCCCTCAAAAAAAACCCCAACACCCCACCTTATCCCTTCCGGCACAATGTTCCATAAAAAAATATACTGGTCATTGGTAGCTTTCTAAAAAGAAGTTGCAGTGAGAAAAGTTAGACAGGTTAGAATGCCAGTCAACGACACAGAGTACAAAAGTGGTGGTGAGTATTTGTGGTTGTTATCTGCTGCTAGTGACTTAACATTAATTTTCTGGCTTCTCTGTGTTTCTGTCAGGTATGGGTGAAGCAATTTCACCCAACTGACAGTTAAGGTTGTACGTACTTTTGGTATAACATTTTTTGGTGTCATCGTATGTGCCAGAAATTGTCAAAACTGCGTAGGAATAGATTCCTCTGTCTTTCCACAGTTATTATTTCTAGAGATCAAGTTAATTCAGTTAAATTTGCTAGACTGTATTTCTGAGCTTCAGTTTTAGACTTGTATTGAGTACTGTGTGAAAATATATCTTGCAGCCAAATCTGCAAATAAGCTGAAGTCATAAAGAAAATATCAGACATAGCAGTTGTGAGACACAGGAGCACTACACATAAAATGAATGCGCAGTGCCCCGGCTCGGGGGGACCGGCGGTAGGGTGTTCTCAGTGGAGGGCCCGCGCCGCTGAAACCTGCTTCCTTTGGCCCTCCGCCAGAGCCCCAGTTTGGCAAAATTCAGAGCGCGATGTAAGGCCTGTCTGTTCAGCCGGGCGGTTAAAATACCGTTGAATTATTCTCAGCAATAGGATACGGTTTGGCGAGCTGGTTTTTTTTATTTTGTTGTTTATAAGATCCTTGATTATAAAGAGTTCTATATTTTTCTGATGTTTAGGACTGTCATTCAAGAAGTGTGGTGCAGATGCACAATAGTGGGAGGCCAATATTATTTAATTAGATTTGTTTCATTTTCAATCAGACGTTGGACACTTGAATGAGAGTACAATAAAATCACGCTCCAAATCATAGATTCAGGATGACTATTTCCTTCTTAGTAGAGAGCACGAGAGCACAATTTTTAATCAACTTTCCCTGATTTCAAATACGGACCATCCTCTCAGGCATGTCACCTTGCATTTAGCAAATTAATTGCACATTTTCCAATGTGAAGTTATCTGAGTTCTTGCCAATTTGGGCTGAGATTACTTCCTGAGCTATAGACAGTTTAGAAGGGTTTTGTTGTTGTTGTTGTTTTAAAACCTGCTGTGCTGGAGGGAAATGAAGTCTTGACTTTGATGTTCTTAGTGCCTTTACAGCTGTAGACTTGGACCATCTGTGCCTCCTCAGGTTTCCCTCAGAGAAGAGCAGTGGGATACAGCTAGCAGCCTTTGGGGATGGGATGTCTCTAGGTGAAGAGTGTGGCTGAGGAGTCTCACAGCCATCAGATCCTGGCTGCCAAGACATTGCCCGTAAGGGCTACTGGAATTAACTCAAAATGTCCTGTGCTAATTTATAGCTTGCTTTGTTGCCTTGATTGCAAGAGCATCTAGATGGTTGAAAGCAGGATTTTCCAATTTTTCTCTCAGGGTAAGCCACTTGGCCTCTTTTGAACTTACTTCATGGCCATATGACAAGGCCCCTCCTGTTACGTGAATTGCCTTTGTTACTGAGAAGAGCAACTAATGAAGCCCAGTTTCCTACAGATTTGTGTCTTCTGTTCCATACACTGGAATACCCCTATTTCCCTCCCAAATCCTCCACTTTCTGACCGGCTGGAAAGGAAGGGGCACCATTTGTTATGGCTGAATCATGTATGTGTTGATTAGCTAGTTATTTATGCAAATGCTACTTGGTCAGATAGTAGTTGCATCTTGACTTCTGAATATCCATACAGGAAAGACAAGAGAAGATCCCTCTATACATTCTCCTTAAATGGGACCCTAACAGGGTGTCTCTTTTCCAAACACTTGGTTAAGGTTGATTAAACTCATGAGAATTCTATCAAAAATGGCCAGCACATTTTTACAGTTTAAGGGGGGCTTACAATAGACGGAAAGATGGAAGGCTATGCAGACAGTGTAATAACATACACCTTGCCTCTTTGGAAAATGAGGGGAAAAATAGTCCTAAAGCTAGACATTCACATATTCTGGCCAAAAAGCTTTGAAGAAAACTTTTAATAGGTAAAAGGTACTTCAGATAAAAAAAAAAAGTGGGCTACTTTTAGAATCCTGTCTTCTGCCAAAGACAATTTCAGTGGAAAATTTTAATCAAGTCTTTTTTTCTTTATACATTACATATCCATTATGTATACATGGAAATGTAAATCCTGTATCTTACTCTGCACATGTCTATCATAGAATCATTGCTGGTATTCATAAGTAAGGCTGGTTTTTTTTCTTAATGCAAGGATTCAACTACTTGCAAGCACAAGCTTATGCTATCCAAAATTATAGTGCTATATGCTGAAAGCATACCTTTTAGACCTAAACTTGATTTAAGCACTTTTACTGTCACAGGATCCAGTACTTCCTAGGAAAGGTGTTACAGAGGTTATTTGTTTCAGCTTCTAGTTTGCAACCATCAGAAATCTTTTTCTGGTGAGATATGTAGAGACTTTACTTTTTAAATTGCACGTTTCACCAGACATTTTCAAAACAGATGGCCAAGAGAAGATGAGGATAATGTAGGTTTTGCAAGAAGGAGTGGGAAACATGCCAGGGAATGTAGAACATGAAAAAGGGAGAGAATATCAAAGATAGTGTAGGTTAACAGACATGTGAAGATAAGGGAATCTACAGGAAGAAGGAAGAAATTTATGACCATTTCAGTTACTTTCCACTGTTCTGGGGAAGAAAAACAGTTGTAAATTCAATTCAGCAAGCCAATCCATTCCACAGGCTTTGCACTACTGGTAAGTAAACACTCAAAGAAGCCCACAACATCTGAGCAACTACATCACCCAGGCAACACCAGGAGTGGGTGAGGCAAATAAGAAAAGAACCATTGTTAAAAAATCAGCCTAGTTTCATCTGGAACAACAAACACTGAAATGCCCAAATGATACTTTTTCCCATGATATAACTTATGGGGCGGACTTAACACAATTTAAGTAGTATGCACGTCCAAAGACTGGAATAAATTTGGATTTCTTGAAAATTTCATGTTAGTTGTCATGATTCCTAGCTTTAATACACTTACTTTCAAGTTCACCCAACCACGGTTTTATCAGTCGACGGCTCCTCAGTTCAAAAATTCCAGTTTTTTAAACCAAAATATTCCAGGCAAATGTGTTAATTCAAAAAACAACCAGGTTGGCTCTGTGGCAGCTGGTCCACTCTCTGATTGCTGGGCTGCTGGTGTAGCTGACCATTTGGGTACATACCAATATGATGCCCATGGCTGTGATGCTCTGTAGCTTCTCTACAATGTGCAGTTATCAAGCCAGGATATCTCAGGTGTGCAATCAGGGTTTTTTTTTGAAAAATCTTATTTCCGTTTTTCTGCATTTTTTATATATATATATATATCATGATATTTCAAACTTATAGTTCTGAAAGTTTTTAACCATGATAGAAAGTTTGTTTCTGGTCCACTCTTAAGACTAATATAGTACTACTCTATTTTTTTGCCTTAAACTGCTGTTATGAACTGTCAGCTTCCATTCCATTTTAACCTTACTTTTGACAAAGAAATAGAAATATGAGAAAAAGGGAAGATGAAAGACAGAGAAAGTGAGCTATATATTAGCTGAGTGGGAAATACTCTTTTTTCTTTGATGCCAAAGGCTGCTGTTCTAGGATAAATCCAAGATGAATTAGCATAGTCCAAGCACTGAAAATTGCTATTGATTTATAAATTCTATATCCTTTTACAAACTATTCAAATTTTGCTTCTCAGTCCAAATTTTTTTCTATTATAGCTGTGAAGCACTGAGCTCCCTCTTGTGACTAGCACCTGAACATTATCCTGATTTTGGGACTACACATCCTGTATACTCCGGAGAGAAGCAGACCTGTTTCAGATACAGGTTTCCATGAGCTCAACTCTATTTTCATTTATTAATGTTGTTTAAAAATGGCCACAGTGGCTGTCTGGAAAGAATACAGACTTAGTCTTCCTTATTTTTGGTAATTCACCCTTTGTATAGCTGGTTTTTCAATGACAAATCAAGTGGGTCTCCTCAAAAATCTCTATTTCTGATGGTGGATTTGTGTCTTCATAGAAATTATTTGATCATCCCTTAGTGACTGATGATCCAATAAACATGATGTGGATAGCTGATAATCAAATGAAGACTAAATATAAATTTACCAACCATAGAGCCAGGAAATACAATCCATCATATCTGACAGCAATTTCCTTTCAGAGTTGTAAGGTTGTATTTCTTTATTTACATTTGGTGACTCAGCTAAAATGGTTCATTAGCACAGGTACAGTCATTTCTGTATGATCTGTGTTGCATGTGTATAGCTTATTCTGACACCGTATTAGGAATAACATTTATAACTATGTAACTATGAACACAGTATGTTTGCATTAATATATCAGTAACAATCAACTTTCATTTGATAAAGATATATTAATAGAAATGTTTTGTATAGAAATGACCCTCAGTAGAAGACTGAATACAAGAAAAAGTCTAAAATGTACAGAACAAGATGAATCCAAGTAAATATGCTCTTGTTTAGCATTCTGAGCTGGAACATGAGTCTTTGAAACTATTTCTTGATAGATGAGGAAGAATAAGTAACACGCTCCTGTACAAAAATCCGAGTTATGTGATCATATCTGGGAAAAAATATATATGAATAATGTAATTTATTGCTTTCCAATAGTTTTCCATCTCTTTGCATTTAAAAGACAGCTATAAAGGGGTAAATTTTTAATCCTTTTAAGTACAATGAGGAACAACGGAACAATTAAAAGATATTTTGCTTAATAGAATTATTTGTAAGAACATTAATTTTCACCTCTGCTAATATTAACTAGTACCAAAAACTCCAGGCTGCCATTCTTAACATGCTCAGTTAATGCGATTCCCATCACCTGACAGTCTAAAAACAAGTTTATGCTTACAATTGCTACCATTGCAAAGGGCCCCAAATCTAGCACTGGACATAAATCTCCCATTTTCTGACTATTGTAAGACCCAATTTTATTGCATCTACTGCACAGGTAGGTATATGTCGCTGTGACAAAGCAAATGTCTTTGCTAATCTTGTTATCCGCAGATGCAGTAATATATTTTTCCAGGCAGGAGAAAAAGACGTACCCTGAACTCTATAGTCCTTACTCATACTAATCTGCTGCTGAAGTGGACTGGAGCTTTGAACAGTGTAGAGTTACAGTTTAGTGAATGCTGGTTCTTCTGTATAGGAGAAATTCATATGCTTTCGTACTCTCTCAGCTTCATTTCCTTCCAAGGCTCATTAATTTTTAAAAGAGCTAGCTTTCTTACTCTTGCCTCCTAGTAGGTGGTGTTGCACTACCATAAATATAAGGGTATTTATATTTTTAGCTGGGAGAAGAGGAAAGGAGTATGATAAAGCTTAATTGCTCAGCCAAAGAGGTTTGGCTAAGTATCCACATTAAGTCTAAGGAAAACGTCAATAGATTTCGTGGTGGTCACTGTGTTGCCTAAACCGGCCACATAACATTTCTGTTATTGTGCAGCAGGCATGGACACTTGTAACTTCACAGGACCCTACCAACTTGTCTGGATTCAGATGCTGTGCCTGTCACAATCCGAGCACACAGTGAAGAAAGAAACGATCTTTTCCTTTTTCAGAATCCCAGCTTTATCTACTGCAACTTAGGGACTCTTTCAGCAGAGTGGATCATGTAATAAACAATGCATTCATTCTGAAGTGTTCAAGTTATAGAGTGTAGAGGTGTTGGGTTTTTTTTTAAATAAGGTATTTTAAAATATACCAGAAAATTTGGCAACTAAAATGTTGGAAGATTCACCCAAAATAATAGGTAAAAATTGCTTTTTATCTGCAAAATATTATTAAAGCAGTCAAAGGAGACAAATGGAAATAGTCGCAAACAGTGGTGAATGACCCAAAAGTCCTGGTAGGAACACAAGCAAAACCTAAAATAGCACTTTATCATATTTCTTTTCAGTTCCTCATCTTCATAACAATATTCTCAGTCTTGGTACTGTTGACATTCCCTTCAGGTCATTAAAAGGACTTTTCCCTTCCATTCAGTCATTATCCTCTATTTCTTGAGTAGTTCTATAATTTGCTGCCTAAATCATGTAATACATTACTTTTATCTTTACAGAGTAAGATATTGAACCCATTACGTGGCATATTTCTGCCACTTACTTTCTTCATTTTTTCTGTTCATTCTTTGCTTTCTTAAAGACACTGACAGAAATTCCAGGGCGAAAATGAGAATGTGACCCTCTGACAGATGAGTGGAAGGTCCTTTGAAACCTGCCAAAATCCTGGAAAAACCTTTCTCTTTCCTTTTCCATCCTACTGGGCTGATCTTGCCCTGCCATGAGAAATATTTCGCAGGCTCTTTGATTCAGTGTACTCTGTCAAAAGCCAGAACTCTACAAATCCAACTGGTATTACTGATCACAAGGTTCTCATTAAATAGACTAGTATACTAAGATGAGTTTTGCTTGAGCAAAATTAGGGAAGGATTGCAGTATTTGTTTTTTCTTTGCTCCTTTGTGAGAATGGTGCTGTGAGCGCTTCAGGGTGACACAATGCATTGTCAACAATAATCCTTGGGTTTCTTAGATGAAGCAAACCAAATTTTTTTTGCTGCAGAGAATCTCAGGAAACTATTGCTGAACATACTTAGGCAAAAGAAGACATTTCTCAGAGGTTAGCACTCCTAGAATGATGCCTACCAGCTCATGTGAAGTCTAAAGCAAGTTTAATTCAAATTTGAATCTTCACAGCATGGATCACTGCAGCTGTAGGCAACCTTTATGTTGATACAAATAGGAAGGGAAAAGGAAAGCTCCTTGCTTCCTACTACATTCACACATAGGTTACATGCACAAGGGCAATTCTTGTGCCAACTGAGTAACCATGAACCTTTCAAAATATTAGATACAGAACACTTTATGGTCAGGGCTTTTGAAAGAGCTGAAAAGCTTCAGTCATGGAAAGATTCATGAACATGAGTTGTAAAACTTATTTGTAACAAAGACCCTGAAAACCAATTGTTCATCTGACAGCTAATCCTGAAAGCACCTCCAGTCCATAATTGCTGATTTGTCACCAGGAAGGCCCCATATAGTGATGTTTGTCATTTTGATTTTATATGTAATATTCAAACTTCTGACACTTTTAGCTGTGTGGTGAGGACTTGCTAACAAGGAGCTCCAGAAGGTAATCTCTGACTGTGGCTAATCAAAGTAGAAGTGAATAAAGAGGAATTCGTTGTGTCCCCAATCCATGACCAAGATCATATCACACAGATACTGGAACCTAAAATTTCTACTGTCTGTGTGAAAGTTACCAAAAGATGCCTGTGTTGGCCCCTTTCACTTCCTGCTTGTTTATGTTGCTCCATTTTATATAAATTATTTAAATGCCAGTTGACTCAGAGAGAGAATGACTCCAGTTTAGGCACACGTAAGGTTCTTGGATCCAGTCTCTTCAATAAGAAATAGCCATGGATTCAATGAAAAGCGAAATGTTTCTCACCTGTTTAAAAGATATTGTCTTCTGCTGAGGAGCTCTCTCTGATACCTGTCTCAGAATATCTTCCAGTTTAGCGGATAGAGGCCCCACTGGGGAGCTGTGGAAGAAGAGTCAAGCCCCAGACCTAACAGAAGAGCAAGATCTGAATATTTCAAATGGCATGTGAGTTCTCACTGTTAGCAGAAGGAGGCAACTAACAGTATCTGTGTTTTTCCTCAGTGTTACCTGGCTGAGGTGTCTAACTCTACAGCTGTCAACCCTCACAGAAAGAAGAGCTTCCCCGTTGCCTAGAGCCAGTGCCTAGATCTTTTCCTTTACACTTCCTTTTGGCTAGTGGAGGCAGCTTCATGCTCTTGCTTTGTAACTACTGCGAAGTTCATAATTAGGATCCTGATTCTCTGCATCCCACATTCCTCTCAAGCAAATAACAGCAGGTCAATTAAAAATCAGGCATTGCAACATCTGTGGCCCTTTATGGAATTAGGGCAAGATGAAAAACAGGATTTAGAGAGACTTGGTTGATTAGCCTGAAATTGTAGCGCAGAAAGCTGTGCTTGGATTTTGTCTTTCTTTTATAATTTCTTATTTTACCTTGACGCTCCTGAAGTATTTGCAGATTTACTGCAGTTCAAGCAAAGAACTGCTCTGGCTTAGCATCCAGGCACATCGCTCCCTGCTAAGCCTAAGTGACACCCTCTCAGAGGGACCTTCTTTTTCTGCCTGGGTTACAGAGCAAGGAGCTCACACACATTTTTTTCTTTCTGGGCCCCCAGTCGTCATGGCTGTTTCTGAGGAGCAGCCTAGCTCCAGCAACATCCTCTTCCCCAGGCTCGACCTGCCTGCCTGGGCAGCAGGGGACCAGGTTCAAGCACCCTGGCACCAAGGAAGGCATGGTGCTCAGCTCTCCTGCTCCCTAGGCAAGCACCCTTACTGACGGGCTATTGCATAGAGAGCGGGCAGCGTCGCTTACAGTGCCTCCTCTGCCTGTATTTTAAAAGGAAACACTAAGCTCTGCTTTACTTTTTCAAAGAATTGAGATAGGCAGCCACTCTCAGGAAAGGACCTAGTTTTTGGCTGGATAGAGGCAGCTGTTGGCTGCCATGGCAAAGGCATCTTAGCTCTGGAAAGGGCTAAGATAAGTTGGAGTCAGTGAGCTTGATGATCTTACAGGTCTTTTCCAACCTTAGCTTAGGCAGTTCTTTCTGCAAATGCTATTTTGAAGCATCTTTCTCTTCCTCCAGACTGTTTAGGAAGCCTAACTGAATGAGTGTGCATTTTATTTTCATTCAGGAGCCAGGACAAGATTCAGAGAGGTTTTAAAGCTCATACTCTAATGACACTGAGACTGAGATAAGTGCTTAAATGCCTGTCTTTATTGAATAACCTTAACCCCAAGGGATGTAAGAACACAAATTCCTCTGGCCCTTTTTTTTTATTCCCTTTCCTGTCTGAATGGGATCTGCTCTCCTAAATGGGGACTGGCTTTTGAAAATCTCATCCATAAAATACTCATTATTGTGGAAAACTTTGCACAGCCGTAGGGGAGAATTTTCAGTCGTGTAAGCCAACCCAAACTGAATGTGGCAGGGTTCACTCGGAGCACTACCCCTGAGTATATTTTTCACTAAGTAGGTAAATTAGCCACGCACGCATGCACGGCACAACTTCCTTCCGAACATTCAGCTGTCATTAAAACTACTGCTGCTATTTAAAAACGTCTAAGCATGTATGATGTGCAGTTTTCAAGGGCTCATAACTCAACCAAATCAAAACCAGTTTTCACCAAACTGCTCCAAGGCTTCTTGATGGAAAAGGTTTCCTTACTGAATGCCATTGTTTCCAGTTATTTCATCCTGCTAGGTGTCCAAAAAAGAAAGTCCCAAGAATTTGTATTTGTATAAGAACTTTTACTCTCTCATTCAAAAATATAGCACTGAGGATAAGCTTAGCAAGAGTAAGAAGGATTAGGCATTTATGTGGATAATGAGAACATCCATGATTACATCGGGGGGGTGAATAGGATGAAAACACTGCAGCGACCAGCCCTCTCCTGGAATTTTTTAACAGTTGTTTAAAAATTTTACAGGAGAAAAACTCCTATAATGGTGTAAACAAAGGGAGAGGGTTAATCAGACATGGATTAAATTAAAGTCACCCACCTAAGCACATTGATTGCAGAGATTAAAAGCACCATCACCTTTCATCTATCTTGTTTACCTCCCAAGCACCCTCTGGCTTTTGTGTGGCATTTTGGTTTCCATGGCCACTGAAGGTTCCTTCCTATAATCAAAAACGACCTCCTGTTATAAAAGACTCAGAGCCTTTGCTCAGCAGGCCATTTCCCCCTTTTATTATTCTTTTCTCTTGCCTTCAGGGAAAGCTTTGTGTGAGCAGGACAGAGCACTTGGTTGGTTGGCGGTTGACCTCAGTTGCACACAATGAGCTCTGAGTGCTACCTGAAATGTGTGACAAAGAGGGAAGGGTCACTGGCTTAGAGCATTACAAGGGCATGGGCAGGCAACTGTGATGACACTTGCCAAATGTCAGCATTCACCTAATTCAGGAGGGTCCCCGCTGATTGACAGTTCCTCGCTCTTCAGCAGCTAAAGACGGAAAATACACAAGTTCATTAATTAATAACCCTGCGAGACTCCGAAGATATAAAGGCTAAAAGAAAAAAAAAAAAAAGAAAGCAGCTAGGGAGGAGGGAGCCAGCTTGGGATGAAATATGTACAAAGTATATATATATTTTAAGAGCACGCCTCACTGGTTTAAAGCCATTTTAACAGCCTACAGGCAAAATTTGTCATGGTATGTAGCTGAGTGCTGTGCTTGTTTAAAATGCTTTTGACAATGTGAGGAAAGCCTTTAAGCATTTGATGAAGGTAAGTTGGTTAGCAGGGCTTGGAAGCCAGTTTGCAGGTTCCAAGATAATTCCTCGGGATCCAATTAAACTGTTGAATTTTACATTCATTCCATTTTTCTAATGCGTTTAGTTAAGGGGATTTCTCCCACACATAACCCCCCCACACACACACACCCCCACCCCCGTACTCCCAAACCAATGATTTTAAATACAGTTCTGTGTGACTTTTTAGCTGGTTTCGTCCTTTGATTGTTGAAGTGTGTTACTCTTTTAAAAAAAAAAAAAAAAAAAGCTTTGAGCACATTTTTCTCTCCTGGCTACAGCAACTGGGAGATTCAATGTTGTATATCATAGCTGAAATATAGGAGATTTGCTTTTGATTGTAGAGGTGTATCTGAAAGTAGTGCCTGTGGATAATTGCTGAAGACAGTACAATGCTGAAAGTTTCTTATACCAGGTACTTACCGTGTTTCTCAGATGCCAGCTGTAGGATACCAAAACACTGAACAAAACAGGAAGTGAGAACAACAGAATTCTTCTTGCATGTGTGTACTCAAACTGAGGGAAATCCATCGTTATCAGCACTATTGAATTTTCAACAAATACTATTCAAAGATGAGCTTAGCTGTTATTCTAGCGTAAGAATTCTTATGATAAAAAAAGAGACAAATGTGGGAGTTCAAGGTGTTTGAATAAGTACTATTTTTACATGTGAGCACAGCAGATTCTGGTAGTGTAACTTTTATACTTCCTAGTGTGGGGACAGAAATCCTTTCTGACATTTTCCATCACGTTAGTATCTTTCTTAGACATGAGCATCAATACTGTGTCATAACAAAGAACATGTTCAGCTGTCAGACTTAAAAGAAATGAAAAGCTGTCTTGCAATAAGATCTTGAAAACATGAAATATACCAAAAATAATGATGTAACATTGTATGATATGTTTTATATCAAAATACTACTTTTTCACTCACTCTGAATGAATAGCTTTTAGCAGAGTGAATTCTAACAGAAATCATGAGAAAATTAAGACATTTATATGCAGTAGTCCGTCAAGAAACATTCAAAGCTGAAAACTGTAATTTGTCTTCATGGCTGAAAATTTTATAGTGCAAATACAAGCTACCAACACGGCCAGTGAACTCTTCTGCCACTTACAACAGCGTAATCACATCTGCAGAATACTGCAGTTTATCTGGGAGTAGGCACTTTCACTACTCAGTTGTGAAGAGCATAAATTGGTCTTGTAGCTGAAAACATTTCTCTTCACAGAGGATATTGAGAACAGAGATTTCTGCCAGAAACCCCGTGCTGCTGCTCATGAAGCTTTTATCTTTGGAATGTTGGATGTGCTTTAGATCATAAAAGAGCCATGAATTTCTCCACAACAGTAAGAATCAGGGCACAATATGGCATAAATAGAATTTGAAGAAGAAAGAATTTCTGTTGTTAAAAAAGATTTCATTACCAAAAGAGAGGGGTTTTTTTTTGTCAGGATTGAATGACAGTACACAAAAATATGTGACAAGAATACACGAACGGGTTAAATTTGAGCATACTGCAATGTGTATTTTTTCCCTACTGAGCAAAGAAAAACCAGAAGGAAGTAGGGCCAAAGAGGCACCCAGCTCTAACATGGTTAAAATAGCCCAGTATTAATTTTTACATACCAAAACTCTCATGAAGTTCATAAGAGAAATACAGAATATGTCATACTTAAATGTGGCTTGTCATACACAGTGTAATTACTTAGGAGTCTGCTGCCTTAAATACCATCCAATCACATTGTTTAAATGATCTCTACAGTCTGAGGATGTTGCACACCAAAGGTCCAGCCAAACATCTCCTGAAAAGCTACCACTGACACCCGTAAACTAGGAATGCCCTTTAAATGGTAGTCAGTTACCTATCATGAATAAACATTAGCTAAATGATGTTTCTTGCACCTTATTTCTGGATTCCCTTGTAGTTCCATTTTCAAACATCAGGTGGGTATTTTTCATGCTAAATAAATGCTCTCATGAACCCTTCATTCTAAATTATCTTCCCACAGACAGTCACTCAGCTTCCAGTGCCTTCAAAACCAGCTAAGCTAATGCACCTGAGTGTAAATTCAGCTTTAAAAGAATAACGCTGTGCGCATCTGGAAGAAAGGTCATTCAGCAGATTGATTTGGTCACCGAACATTTTCCCTCCTGCCATCTTAAGACTTATACCTCTAATCAATTGCACTCGCTGCTCCGTGACCCCCTGGCAATACTGTTCTTCATTCCAGTGGCAACAGTTCACTGTCGGCTTCTGAGGCCGTGTATTGTATGCATTGTGAACAAAGCTCCCTGCAATTGGTAGTATTGTTCTTCCATCTCATCTCTATTATCTTAAAGTCATGTCTTTGAAGGAAATAAACTTCAGGTGTGTATGCTTCTCCCTCCCATCTTTCCCTTCACGTCTCAGAAAGGTCAAGAAATGGGATTAAAATTCCCTCACTGCACATCAGGCTCTCAAAGCGAGGGCAAAGTGCGCACGTGCATGAGCAAGTGTGTCCGCACACACTCACACCCACGTGTGTAGGAATACACATATGCTTGTGGAATGTGTCTCTTTACATTTGTGCATATAATAGATGTTGGTATGGGCCATGAAATCTCTTCGCTGCTCCACTGGAAGCAGGATTCAGCATGTATAGCACAGTGGGATTGCAATCTTGATCCAGGCTTTTAGATGCTATAAATCAAATATGTCAAACAATAAATAACATGAAGCAGATAAGAATCTAACTTTACCTAATTCAAAAGAACACACCAAACATTTTCACTTAGCTTCCTACAATCATTTCAATTATTTTCTTAAAAAACCAACACATTAAAACAATCAGTTACTTCAAATGAAGAGCAAAGAGGAGAAACATAGAAATATGCTGACATTTCACTTTATAATGAGACACTCCTTTTTTCTCCATTGGGTAAAATACATGTAGGCAAGCATACTAAGTTTTAAAGTAAAAAATGAGTCCAAAATCAGAGGTACATATTTCAAATTCAGTCAACAGTTCCCCATATCAAGATTTCCATCAAGTTTTAATTTAAAGGTTTACCTCAGGGAAAATTTGCTCATTTCACTAATTCATGTAATTCTATTGAAATCAATGGCACTATTTGTGTTAGTAAATTAGACTCTAATTAACGATTTCATTCTAACTTTTTTGGCCTATTCCAGGTTAAGTACGTTATCAGAAATATCTTTTAAATAAATAATTTCTGAATTGTGATAATGTAGTTTTAATGAAGAAATTGTATGAGCAGATTTTGAGCTAAGGAACGTAAAGTGGAAACATTTTTACATAACCAAGACTGGGAAAAATGTAATTCACTTATCTGCTCGACAAACCTCCTGATTTGGTGACAAGGCAGCCATGTGATATGTCTAAGTCATGCAGCTGAGGTGCAAGTACTTGGCATGGTTTGAGGAATAAGTGAACAGGCGTATGAGAGAACTTGGTGGAAGAGGCTTGCATTTGGGCTACGACCAATCAAACATGCCTTCCAGAAAAGTCCAAAGTAACACCAGCACTTCTTCCTGGGGTTCAGGAAACAGCATACTGAGTAGTCCCTCAAGTGGAAGAGAAGTTCTTGAGCTGCACTGTGAATATGTGAGACTGTGACACAGCAGCTGGCAGTATGGGATTGGACGGGTTTGCAGGACTGAAAGAGGTAATCTGTGCTTGAGTGGACACAGAGGATAGCCCAAGCCGAGAGACAAAGTGAAAGGAGTAGGGAGGCTCTCTTTAGCAATGAGGTCAAAGGCTTAGAAGGCAAAACCTGCAGGAAACCTTCATTTGGCAGTAAGGACCTGCTTTATAAGACTGAGTGCTGTTGACCTGGTTGATTGGGACAAATAACACTTCACTCTCAAGAGAAAAAACTAAAGTCCTGCTGCTTCTGAGATTTATTACAGTGGTGGATTGGTGGGTCGCACAACGTATACACAGAGGTGTTTATCACAGGGAGACACAGGCCTCATGAGCTCAGCGTCATGAGTTCAGCTCATATGGAAAACTTGCTTACCACTCCCAGTACATAAGAAGTGCAAGGGGAAGGTAAGAAAGTGTCATCACATCTTCCTTTCCTCAGGAAGGGGATCAATATACAACAGTCTCTCAAGAAGTTATCACCTTCATCTCATTTCTCATCAGCAGATGGGAAATGAAAGCCTGATCTGTCAGCATGTGGGTAATTTTTTTCCCTTTGGAGCCTTCCTTCCAAGTCTGACATTTCTCGCAGGTATTGATGGGCAGATTTAGCTTTCAAGTATTCATTCGCTCTGTAGCAATGGGATTTATGTATTGCATCACTCAGCATCCCTTTGAGATGGCATGCAAAGAACTGGAAGTGAAAACACCTTCATTTCCTTCCAGCCATAAAGTGCATCAGAAAGATTACTGAAGAGACTGATGATTACTCAAGTTAGAGGTTTGTCTTTTCCACAGTATTTGACTAGTTTCTGAAGACATCATCTGTGACCAGCTGGATTTCCACAGTAGTGTCAGAGCATGCTTATTGCCTTTTTCAGACCATGCTCCTCTCCTGCTGTGCTGAAATTTCCTGTCAGAGATGGTTTCTAGCCATGAAGAGCACCAGGTGTTCTTCCCTGTTGTCTTCTTATGGCAGTCTCATTTACATGCCCAGTCCTGAAGAATTAATTTGTAGAACAAGCGCCAGGGAGCTAAGTGGGCTTTTTATGCATCTGAAAGGTTTACTGAGGTTTCAAACTGCCAAATGTAGGGTTCTGATAGTTAATCTCACAACGTATGAGGCATTGGAGAGGTATCTGATTTGTGGAGAAAAATGTCACAGATTTTGGGCAGCTACCCCAAATTCCTTGGTCTCTCTAAATAGATTTTGTTCTTGAGTAGAGTACATTTTAAGGCTAAATTTGTCAACAAAGGACATAATTTAGTTTTTCCCAATATGTTCCTGTCATACATAGTGTTGCATATCATGTGCAACTTTAATTCTGTGTAGAGGTGTGCCAACAACTTGCTTGAGACTGGCTTCCTAGCCGTGGGAAAAAACAGCATATGATCTGCATGGTGAAAGAACTGAGTCCATTAATTGTTTATACCACACAATTCAAAGAAAGGCCATCCAAAATGTTATAATCCAAATGGAGACGAAAAATTAATGTCCTGTCATTGTCTTACAAAGCATGTGTGATCTACCAGTTCCTTTTGAGACATTCAGTATGGTGATACACACATCATCTTCACAAGTGGGCAGGTATCTACTAATTTTAGAGACATCTTCTGGGCTGAATACTTTGAAGGTTCTTTATTAATGACTGGGATGACAGGACAAACTTCTCCCTCAGCAAGCTTGCAGGCAATTCAGAATTGGGAGAAGTAGATAATACACCAGATGGATGTGCTCAGAGGGACCTCCACAAGCTGGAGAAATGAGCTGACAAGAACCTCATGAAGCTCCACAAAGGGAAGTGTAATGTCCTGTTCCTGAGTAGGAACAACGCCATGCATCAGTACACACTGGGGGGCCATCCAGATGGAAACAGCTCTCCGGAAAAGGACCTGGGAGTCCTGGTGGACACCACATTCGACCATGAACCAGCAATGTGCCTTTGCAGCAAAGAAGGCAAACAGCTTCCTGGGCTGCAGTAGAGCATTGCCAGCAAGTGAAGGGAGGTGATCCTTTCCCTCTACTCAGCATAGGTGAGACACATCTGGAGTGTCTCAAAACAGCCTCAAAACTTCTGTGATTCTAGGTGATTCTGCGAAATAAATGGTTCCTTCCAGTTTAGAAATTTATGAAAATGGCCTGTGGTAGTCTGTGTGTGACTCCTCAGCAATACAGGTACTGCTGTGATCTGGTATCACTGCTTCACTCTGAGCTGAGCTGTGGTGCTCTCACATATGCTAGCCTGGCCCAGCTTGATATGGTGATGGATTACATGGATTCAGCCAGGCACTATTTTCTACTTGCTTGGGCACAACGGACTTTTTTTCAACCTCTTCTCCAGCAAATATGGACAAAAGGGATCTGCTAGTCTCCCTAATCTCCTAGGGTTTGATTTCTTTTTCTGCTATTTTTTTCCGCACCATGTATGAAACTTGAAGATGGGTACTTGAAGTACATCCTACCAGGCAAACATCCCCATTTCCATTTTTAATTTACCATATGAGATGTTTAGTTTTGGAGCTTATGTAATGTACCATGCTGGCTCAGTTTATCTGGAGGTCATGGACTCTAGTTGTACTTCATTTACTCCCCAAATTGACTAGAAAGCACTGTGGGCAGCCCTGCCACAAATGAACGTCACAGGCAACTGCACATGTGTTTTAGCATAGGACTCTGCCCTTGCACATGCAGTGAAAGCAAATAGTTAAAAAAGGTTATCTGGGCTGGGAGCAAGTGGACCCAAAACAGACTGTAGCTTCACTCTGAACCAGCCAGTTGTTTTCACTTCTATCCAGTTTTCTAGGTGCTACAAGGAATCAGTTTTTGAAGGACTGGCACCAGGAGCTGAACTCCCATCATGCAGAACTGTCCTCTGCATGGGGTTATTTGTGGTATGTGTAAACCAGGCAACGAGATGAAAATCAGCTTCACAGGCCATAGAGGAAAGATCTGGTTCCCTTCCGAACTCATTGGATGATTCTCTATTTACGACAAAATCTTCCGGCTCCCACACTCTTGTTTTCATGGCTTTGATTCCCTGATTATATTTTTTGGGGGGGAGGGGGTGGGGTGTGCTACTAATTTACTTTTAATTTTTTGTGTTAAAGAATACAAAATAATTTAAATATATTAAATTCAAATACAGTAAGGAATTTAAATGCTTGTATTACACTTTTTAATTAAATATTCAGTGAAATATCTTGTAGTAAAATTAGCACGATATCTCACAGACAAGGATCTCTGATGACTGTATAAATGTTAATTAACTAATTAAGTCTTTTGCAAGTGATTAAATATTATTATACCAATTTTGCAGAAAGATAATCTGAATTTGATTGTACCAAAGCCAAAGAAAATTCAAAAACCTCAGATATGGTCATTTCTAAGTAAGTCCCACTTTTAATAAGTAGTTTACAGGTGAATCTGAAATGATGGTCTTACAACACATTTTAAAGCAATATTTCATATTTTGAGGAGCTCTGAAAAAAAATCTGCCAGTATCAGGGGTTGGTCATTCAAATTTCATTGTGAACAACCTCATAACTGATTTCATTGGCAACACACTTTATTCCTTATATTAGCTAGACTATCTAAGAGCTTTCTATTTTGTGAACAGCACCTTTGATTATCTTTTTCTGTTACAAATCTGAGATTAAAAAAATAAAACCCATTCTAAGGAAATCTCTCTTTCTCCAGTTCCACTGTACTGTATAGAAAAGGGAGTTCACATTCCTTCAAGTAAAGGACACTTTGCTCTTACAAAGCTGCATTTTAAAGGAAAACAGTAATCCAGTCATGTATATCCAAATACAACTTCTGGCTCTAGATCTTCATTTCAGAGGCACCTATCTCAAGGGTGTAGTTAATTCTTGTGTTGGGGCAAGAGACAAAATCTCAGATGTATCTTTTTCACAGCTTTTACTTTCGGGTTGTTTAGGTGTACCTCTGCTCAGAGCGCTAGGTACTGCAAAACCTAATCTTTGGCACTACCGCTTCCTATTTGTGGATCGGGCAACTTATTTTCCTAACTTAGGGTTGTGTGCACCACTCTCATTTAACTAGCTAAAAGACATTATTGTGCTAAGTGACACCACTCTTGAGTTCTTCCTGACTCTATATTCCTAAATCCTATTGATGTCATTACTGAAACTACTTTTGTAAATGCAAATTAGTCTCCAGAAACAGTTAGGAACTCTTGAACACTCCGTCTTTGGATCATGGATCTCATGGAAGTGAAGTCAAATGTTCTTAAAAACAGAAGGAAGGCAGGACACACCTAGCATTTTGGAAAAAATATTTCATGCTGATAATTCTAAAAAGTTGTTTATAAACAGAATAATAATGAACTCATGGATTTGTATTGCAATAAAAGATAAAATATCACGCACTACATTCACAATTTAAGCATCTATTTAAAAAAACCCTCACGAATATGCAGGAATAGCAATCACCTGATAGCGATGAAGACACTCCTGTGTGTCAGCATGAACGTATGATACGTTTCCAGATGCATTTTCCTTGGGTAAAAGAGCAAAATCAAACCATTTCACAGCACTTTGCCTCACTGGACCAAATTTATCTCCGTTGTAGCCTGATGATGTCAATGGAGTTACAGTATGGATGAATACAGGTCATTGTTTGTGCAGTTGGCAGAGAGTGCATGTGTGGGAGGAGAAAAATGAGATCTTCTAACCCAGATTTGCAGAAAAAACATGAGTATGAGTTTAGACACATACTCCTATTAAAACCGCACCATAATTTTGTCACTGGAAGTTTCAGAACAAATGAGCTCCAAATGAAACAGAGTGAGGGCTTTTCTCCAAGCTATTTCCTGTGCTGCTGTCAATGTTACTGCATGATAGAGTGTGACCACGTGATGTTAGGCTTGAGATGTAAAACACGGGAACTGGCTTTTCTTAGTGGTTTCCAGACCATGAATTCCAGCTAAGCTAGGTGTCCGGTTTCTACCCAGAACTTACCTGGCACTAATTAAAGTTAAGAAAAAAAAAAAAAAAAAAAAATCCACGTGCACCTCTTGGCTAGGTTTGATGCTTGGTCCCCTGGGGAGCAGATTAAGTGCCATGCTAGTTATCCAGTTTTCTTCAGTATAAAGTTTCTCCTAAGTCCTAACAAACAATTATCTGAAAAAGGATCCAAGTGCAATGCAGAAAGCTACAGCACAAGTAGTAGCTTCATTTTCTAATACCCTGTGACTTCGGCATTTGCTGTGCATCTCAGTGGGTCATGTTGCCAGGGACTGCTTCCAGGTGTGCTAAAGGTGTTTGCCCCTTATTGGAGATCCCACTGCTGGACCACAAAGATACTCTCTACCACCTGCTTGACTTGCAGACTCCCTGGGAATATCCATTGTTTTTTTGCTTTCGGTCTCAATTGCCCAGTCAGCAATCAATGTATTTAACTTCACAGTAGCAGCTTTGGGAAGCAGTAAAGTTTTCTGGATGGGTACCTGCAGTACAAGGCTGATGACAGCAGAAGAGGCACACACACAGTCAGACAAAAACTGTTTCCATCAAGACAACTGAAGAGGTTGCCGTGTTATCACCTCCACCCAAGCTTCATTCCCCACTTTACCACCCTCTGCATTGCTTTGCAGAAGTCCTTAGCATGAGTAGGAAACCAGAGTAGGAAGTCCTGGAAAATGTGTGAACATCTATGGCTTAGGAGTGAAACCACTGTGTGAACTGGTCTCTGTACATGGGACTGGAAGGAACCACCAGGCCTGGTATTTTGAAAGAAATGTAGCTTTCTCTGTCAATCATTCCCCCAAAACTGAGTCACTTGTATAAAACTGCTGTGATTTTTGGACCATATCTAATGCTTCCTAATAGGTGTTGGCATCAAAAATAAGCATGTTGTCCTTATTGCTGGAAAGGGTGAATGACAATGAAAAATATGCAAGTTGGAGATGGACCTTGAAGACATTGGCATATGCTGATACATGCCAGGACCATTTCAAAACTATTCTTCCCTTTCTGAATTTATGTAAAGGAAAACCAAAAACACTCAAGAAATCCCAATGTGTCTGTATTACATATGCTGCAAATGAAAACTTGCGAGCTCCTGCCAAGGCAATTTGAGATTTCAGGTAGAATGAAATTCATGTCCACAACCTAGTAGTAAGAAGTATAAAGGAAAACATTTCTAGCAGCCAGATTTATTTTTCGTAGAGAGTATATACCTTCTGCACTCACCCTGTGTAGCACACACACCTCATTCAGTTCAAGGGAGGAATCCCCCGCTTTCCTGCTCCCCCACTTAAGAAACAGTACACAGTAAATTTGTTTATGGCCTCCATTTTATTAATAGTGGCAATCAGAGGAGCTTTTATGGATAAGCTTTGTTCACTTCAACTCTTGCTTTGTCTTCTGAGTTGGTGGGAACCCCCGCAGGACACTCATAAATGGACAAATTTACAATCTAGCCTGTGTAAAGTGCCCACAGCAGCATCTACATCCAAGTTGTCTTTGTGCTCGTGCACCAGCTGTGATGCCAGAGGGCGCGGGGTCAGAGCAGAGGGCTTCCTCTGGCTTTCTACAAACTGGGATCAGCCAACCTTCATTTATCTACAGTTAAGGACTTGTTTTGGTTTCTCAGATCATGACTCCACAGAGCTGTTTGGATATTTTTAATCGAAAGACAAAGCACTTCCTCTTCCAAACTTGGTGCCTGCAAGGAGCATAACAAACTAATCATTCAGAATAATTAATTCTGTCAGAAAAGTCTCTACATTTCTTACTAACGCTGAGTGTTTTGTAATCCTAATGAAAGGAAAAACCTGTCACTGTGATAATTTTCGATTGACCCATTTCCTTCAGTGCTTGGGGAGAGGGGAGTGTTGTTTATTTTTATCTCTAAGGACCATAAGCATGAAAATGATATCCATAAATCTTGCATTTCAGCTTTGTATTCCCAACTCAGCCTTCAAAGGAAACATTAGCTAGTCAAAAGAGCCCAATAAGATTGTCAAATTGATCATTCGTATATGTGTAGCAGAGTGTCTTTCAGTTACCTGTGACTTTAGTTTCAAAATATTCCTAGGCTAGGGAAACATTACTTTTCCCCATTTGTAAATGGGAATCTGAGATGGAGAAAATATAAGCAGCTTGCCAAGGCCATGGAGGTAGTCCCTGCAAAGCCGAGGACTGGAATCCAAACCCTGAGCGCTCTAGCCTAGCGATTGAAAGCACACCCTCCCTGTGGGTTTTAATGTAACATAAGAAGTTTAGGATTGAGAAACTGTTTCTAAAGTGAATTTTTGTGAGAAAGTGTGGAAAAGAAAATACGAGTTTCCTTCATTTGCCTAACATTGTAAACACCTAGCTACTAACCTCAGTGAGGAAGCTGTCAAACAAACACAAACAAACAAAAAAAGCACTAAACAGGAAAAATGCCCTAAGTTTTAGAGATTTTTTTCATATTGTCATGCTTTGAAGTCATCTGTTTCTTCTGTATTTGACAGCTGAAAGTCAAATGTGGCAGACAGTTGCATTTCTCATTACTGAAGACAGAATGGTATAGGAAATTTGTCCTTCAATATGCAGCCCTTTATTTCTAGGTCACTAATTTGAATCGATCCCTGATCAATGGTGACTGAAAGGCATTCATATCCGGCAGCTGTTCTGTGGTCTGTGTTAAATGAGGGAGCATCTTAGTTATTTCCCAGCAGTAGCTCCTCTCTAGCACTACCAGAACAAGCTGGCAGTTTTCACAGAGAAGCTATGGACTGATTGCACATGGCACTTGCAGATATCTGAAAAGTAATTAACCTATTTTTGTTCTGTTTTTTAAGAAGGACATTTGTTTTTTCAAATTATCCATATTTTGTCATGGTGGGCTTTTTTAATATTAAGCAGGATCATCCTGCTGCTTTTGTATAAATGGATTCTGCCACATTCAACATCATGACTGCAGTTGTGATGCTGCCGACAGTGATTAGAGATTGGATCTTTACATGCACAACCAGGAATGCCAACACAACAAGTGTAGGTAGTTTCTGTGAGTGGGATTCATATCCTTTAATTTAAACCATCTACTAGTGTTATATCTAATGTCATCTGTTTGGTCTAAATGAATCGCCTACTGTACTCCAAATTTCTCTATTTTCATCCCTTGGTTAAAAGATGCATCCACAGATCTCCATACCAAGGATATGTGATAGTTAGTTACAGAAGAATTCCGCTTTAAGTCTTCAACATTTTTCACATTCCCTTCTGTAATAGCTGCAGAAACCTTCTATCACTGTACAGAATATACTGGCTTTGTTTATAAGGATGCATCTATATTGTCTAGCAGACATTATTGTTGAGAAAGGCAAGTTTAATTGCTAGATTCATATTTTCCAGGCACCAGATTCCTGGTGAGTAGGTGAAGATGACGAAATACAGTGGGTTTTGGGGTTTTTTTCTGAATTTCTCCCACCACTCTGACATGACCTCCCAAAAGGTTGGCATATGATATACAATGCACAGTACTTCTACTCCTAAAATATCTCTGCTTTGAACAATGCCTTCCACGAATTACTTACTGTCTCTGGCAATGTGCTGAAGCCGAATCATTCATCCACCCACAAAAAAATTCTAGCCTTTATTACCATCCTTTCTTCCCTTTTTCCAAACATGTTAATACCTGCTGAACAGAAACAACACTGAAAATCATAACAACTGTCTAGTGCCACTAGTTCCCCAACATAATGAGTTGCTGAGTATTTCTTTTAGCATTTTGATAAAAATACCATGCAGCCAAATTGTCTGGTATCATTAAAAAATTGTCAGAGGAAGTGTATAACTTGGCTGTAAAAATTCACTGAAACTTGGCATAAAGAATCTTAGACCAGAAGCAGGTTTGCTTTACAAAATATAAAATCCTTCTTTCGGATTCTTTCCACGACCTTGAAAGCAGCTTTCATTGTTTTCAAAGAGGCATGTTGCAAACCAGTAAACTATGATGTGTCTAACTATGTTTGTGAAAAGAAAACAGAGAGAATGAGAAAAGAAACTTAAAGTGCCTTCAAGATTTCAAGTAGAAACAAGTTTATTTTTAAATAGCATTTTAAGGAATTCCACAGGCATTTAATTCACAGCCTCAAAGTTCACTCATAATATTGCACGTGAAATACACTTCATTATACACTTCGGGTTTTGTATTTTTCTTAAAGCCACATTTCCTACAGTCTTTGGGGATTTAAGGGGAGATATACAGTAATTACCTAGTCCCTGTAGGTAAACAGAAAACCTAAAATAAGGAGAAAATTTTGTTCTCCATTATACCGATATAAATGTGGGTTATTTATACTTAGAGTTAATGGAGTTACTCTTGATTTAGCTTTGCGTGACCAAGAAGGTTATTACTAATAATTACTGTTTGTATTAACCAAACAAACTGGAAACCTTAGTCAGGAATGAGGACCCCATCGCTTTAGGCATTGTACTAATGAGAACAAAAAAAGGAAGATTTCAGGGGTCTGAGTGCTTATACTAGATGGAATCAGACAGCCTGATGGGAGAGCTGATGGAAAGTATGTAATAGCACCAGTCAACGGAATAGACTTTTTGAGGTCAGAAAATGAATCAGGTTTGCATGCGTTTATGGGGATTTCCTCCCACACCTGGGTGGAGGGAAAGATGAAAAATTGGAAATGCACGTCTGAAAATGGAAAAGGAGATGATGGAAACTGATATCACAGTTCCAATGGAGGTAACAGTCGGCCTTTTGGTACTGATTACACTGTCATTTAAGTGGGAATAGAGAAAAGTAGTGCATTTGTTACAGTGGAGAAAGAGGAGACAGTGCAAAGAGACCAAGTTATGACAAACTCAAGGCAACAGATGGGGATAACGATCTTGACAGCAGCAGTCCAAATAGATATGAAGAGAGCATGGCTGCATTTGTCAGGAACAAAACCACAGGACGCTGCAGTAATTGAGATACGTGACTGCAACACCCAAAGTGAGTCTGGATAAGAGTTTTAGCTGTATGGATGAGAAAAAAAGGCCCCCACTTGTGACACAACACAAAAAGAATTAGCAAGATGTAGACATATTCTGGAAAAGAGGACCCTTGAAGACATGATCTGTAGAGTATGTCACTCTCTGGAGCTAAGTGGCAGGCCAGATGGTTTAGTTGTTCACAGTGATCAAAAAGTGATCAAAAAGGAGAGGCTGTGGGGCACACTGAGGACACGGATGTAATTGTTGCGGCCATGGAGGTCTTGGGCTGAACGACTAAAAGGGGAGGGAGAGAGAAGGAGGACACTGCAAAGGAAGCGGCAAGAGTAACGGAGATGCAGGAGTCCCATCTGGAAGCCAGTTTCTGATGCCAAGTAGCATTCATACCAAGTAGCATTTCAGCCTCCTGCCCCTCAAGTACTATTTATGCACACACCGAGTATGGCACCACTCATCACACTCACAGCACTTTTACATGCGCACAAGTGGCAAAATCCGCTCCTTAATGCGCTGAAAGACAGATCATGAAGCATTTAATTCACTAAAGGTCTGTCTTTAACACATTTATTTATTTAGCTGTTTCTGGGAGTACCTATATGTCCTGAAAATGACCACCTGGCATAGCTTCGGACTTTGTTAGATTTCTTGTGCTCTAGCTCCACTGATTTCTATCTCACTAGTGAGACAGCTCAGAATTAGCACTTTAGCACTTATAACTCTCTGGATCTGATTCAGAATATGCCATTCTACTAAAAATCCAGTATTTTAAAACATCTGATTTTAACCAATCATATCTTTACTGATGGATCACATTCTGTCAAGAAATGAAAAAAACCCAACACATACTAAGCATGCCAAATGTGCTGAGATTTCAGGTTACATTTAGCTGAACTCATTTGGAATCTCCAATTTCAGCCAGAGACCTACTAGTTTTACCCTTTTTCTCTCTACCTATCCAGAGATGTTTCCTCTCCTCAGACTGATTTTAAATATCTGGGTTTTGCGTTTGTATATAAATGCAGATGGATTATGTATATAAAGGTATGATTTTGGCACTCAAACATGTGTCAAACCAAAATATTTTTAAGCGAGATGCTCATGTACATGCACATTTTTCCTGACTCAAACAGGAAGAATATTCTTTTATTGTGCCTCACTGGTGTCCTTATGTACACTGATATATACACTGGTGTTCTTAATATACACTTGTTCCTAAAGAATGAAAATTCTTTCTCTGCCTCATTTATATAAAAGAGCTTTTATTGATTAAAGTCACATTTATTCCAATGTTTTAGGGATTTGGGGGTTTTATTCTTTCACTGGTTTTTTAGTTATTCCCTTAGTGAAATCCCCCCCCTTTTTTTTTTCTTTGCATGTGATAAATCAAGTTACTTTTTCACTCTGGACTCCATTATGGGATCACAGTGGCTATACAAACCACACGGAGTTAAGCAAACAAAGGAATTTTTTCATTTTCTCTTTCATTCAATAAAGTTCCATTTTCTGTCACCCTGCAACCTTTTGACCTGCGTCCTAATGGCGCTGGTCACTCAAGGGCAAAAGTTCAGCTGTAGGTTAAGTCTGTATGTGTTTGTGCCGGGCAGGGAGACGGTCGGTTCTTGCTTCCTGTCGTCTCCCCCTCCCCGAGCCCTGCCATCACTCTCCAAACCGCCAACCTCGCCCCTGCTGTGAGCTCCCCTCACTCCAGCCCTCCCTCTGTGAAGGAGGTAAGGAGGGCTTGGAGGTAGCTTTCCCCAGCCTTTTGTTTGTCTTGCTGCTGTCAACAAAAAACACTGTCTCATTTTCTTGCTCTGGGGGTAGAAAAAGCAAGAGAGAAAAATCTAGCCCGAATACTTTAGACTGGCAATCCGTGCTAACTTCTTACTGCCAGTCATTCTGGTCACAGTTACGTTTTCTTTTACTCAGCAACTGTAAATTTCCTGTATTTCTGAGAGAGACTACGGGCCCCTTGCTTGCTCTGGAGAGTGCTTGCAGCAATCATCTTGGGATATTAGCTCCTGGTGTGAGTGGTGAACTCCCTGTTTACACTACACAGTTTTTCAGAACGATTTTTCAAGGCGCTCAGAATGCAAATGATACCTCAGGTGCACCCACCTCTCCCAACACTCCCCCAGCGGACTTTTCCAGGTGGCCTGGGAATGACCTACTGATACTTTTCTGCAGGCCACTAACATCGTGCACATTCCCGGAGACTCAGACTCCTGGACATAGTATCCCCCTCCAAGTCAGTGGCTCTGGCATAACATGCTGCCCTCTCTTTCATAAGAATATAGCAGTCTCCAGTCCAATAGCTCCTCCCAGCCTCCTCTTGGTTGCTAAACCCCTAGCTCTTCAGGCAGCCCATCCTTCATCACCAGACAGCAGGCCACCAGTTGTCCAGTGAAGTCACCCATACCCAATACACCTGCTTGAATAGGTGAACTGCCAAAGAGGTGCAGTGTAGGAGTAGCTCATACACTGTCGAAGGAGTTTCTTCCCCGCCTGACCAAGGGCACCGGTGAACAGGGTGTTGCTGAGTCCATTTCTGACTCTCTAGACCTGCAGGGGCAGAGCAGACAGCCCTTCCTGTGCAAGACAGACAGACAGATCAAGTATTGGATATGTTTGGCATTGAATAAAACCTCAGCCTTTCCTTAAAGAAACCTTTGGCTTAAGGGCCTGACAGACTGTTGTAGCATGGCCTCCTGGCTTAAAGGACCAAATTATGCTTATCCGGTAATAGTCTGTTTGTGAACTTGCAATGACACAAGATGCAACCTTGCCCCAGAATGAGGGTTGGTAGCAGTGCAGATGGTGCTGTCCCCCACCATCTCTCCTGTGGATGACCAGACTTCATCTTTTCTAGAACATCCAGCAGCTCCTGAAAGCAGCAAAGAGGGCTCAGGTTGTGAAGGAGCTTTGTTGGAAGGAGAGAAATCAGGCAGCTCACAACTTTGCCAAGAGCCAATAGCTCCATGACTCGATGATAACCACAGACTATTAGGACTACCCATGTTTTCTGATGGAGTAAAACCAGAGGTACGAGAAAAGTGGACCAGCAGTTTAAAATCATGGACTGGGCTATAAACTGCAAAGGGAATGCCATAGTCTCCCCTCATCCAGCTGTTCCACTTCAGCCACAGTCATACTTCCTCTAAATAAGTGAGAGATGGCTACACTGGCTAAACACCTGCTGATTTTGTAGGCTTCCACAGCCTCAACTTTAGAGACCTGAGTTAGGAACCCATGCCTGCAAGATCAAGCCATAAAGGGCACCTGAGTAGACAGAAATAAAGATGGTGAGCGCCTGTGTCTTGAGGTAGATGGCCCAAAGGTGGCAGGTGAGAAGGAGTCGCAGGCATGTAATGCTACAGCAGAGCATGGCAGAATACTTGAGAGTGATCTCTTTGGAGATTTATGCTTACTTTTCCCTAATTTTATCTCATACGTAATAGAATTACCTGAGCTGAATGAAAAGTAAACTACTAGCCCCCAAGTTTGCTAACTGGGCTTCTGCAGAAATGTCTTGGTGCTAGAGGAGACCTTGTTTCTAAAGGCCAAGCTAGAACATTGCCCATATTTAAGTTCCCTGTCTTTCCCTCAGCAACCTGCTGAAGGCCATTAACCCAGCAAGGGCCTGCAGGTGCATTTAGTCTGAGAGGACCAAGAGAGACTTCAGATGGCCCCATAAATGGGGGAGCTGGGCTGTCCCTGCTTCTGTTGCAAGACTGTGCCTCATCTGAGCTAGCCACAGAGAGCAAGGTGGTCTGTATCAAAACCCATTCGAGTTGCAATTTCTGCATGTTGCAAACTGGACTTGGAGGAAAATGGGCCTGTAAGCAAATGTTTCCTTGATGATTTTAAGTCTTCCAGCAAGAATGGCCATTTGGACTGTCCTAAATGAGTGAGCTGGAGTCTCAACCCAGCCAATGCATTTATAAATATAGGCTGAGCTTTAAGCAGATGCAATCCCACCAGTTCCAGTAGAACCCTTCATGCGCTAAAGCTAAGCCCAGGCTTGCTGCACAGGATAAACCAAGCAGGGCTCTCTCTTTTAGTGCACAGAGAAATGTTCTGTAAGCCTTAAAACTTTTCTGTCCAGTAAAGGTGGGGTTCAAACTTCTCTATTTTATTCAATTTTAAAGCAATTTGTAAAGATCTATAAGCAAATTGTTACAATACAATGAAAAGTTCAGGCAGTTGTCCAGGTATAAAATTAATTGGAACAAGCTTGAGCTGTTAGGATTAACTGAACAAACACACCAACCATTACTTAGTCGGTGGGATTTTCAGTAGTCTCCAATAACATTAAAACATCCAGGTATTCTAATCCCTGGGGATTTAAAACAAATAGTTAAAATCAACTTAGATCAGATCATCACTCAAATCATTAATGACCTGGTAAATGCAGATCTGGTTTGGCTGCTGCAGAAAATTGGCATAATGAAAAATAATGTACTAATTAGATTTGCATACAAACACAGAAGCCTCATTTTCCAAAGTCCACTGTACTATTTAGAGACTGGCATTGATCCCAAGGGCAGCCTTGGGATCTCAGGGCTGCTGACACCTAGAGCAGGCTGACCATGCCTACACTGTATAGCAGTTGATCCAGATTCTTCTTCAGTACCATGAGTCCCTGAGATGTTCTTATTACTCATTGCATGTTTTGTTCCAGTTAAAAGTGTCTAAAATAGCATAGGGACTGTGTCACAGCTGCCAGAGAGGACTGAGGTTATTTATTGCCTTCCTTAGCAGGTGCCGTGAAGGCCTGTACAGGTGTTTGAGGGTTGGGATGCTGTCAGAGGATTGTTTAGGATAGATTCAGGCCAGATTGGTACAGTCATGTCCTCTGAAATGAACCCTCCTTAGCCACTCCTGAGCTTTGTCACAGCGGCAGCTAACTGGGGCAGTCCAAAATGGAGTCGGGGAATGAAAGAGTAGTTAAGCAATATGGAAAATCAAGGATCCAGTGCTTGAGGGGATCGTGGCCTCTCTTTTGTTTATCAGGGTAGTAGTACAGTCAGGGAATGCCCTGGAAGTAAAGGAGGACATGCAGTCACCCAAACATCGAGAAGATGCTGTTTCAGCTTCTGCAGTGTGCCTGTTAAGGTTCAGCTGACTACGAAAGTCAAACAGATTTAGGTGATACGTTTGTACAAGCTGTCAGATAGGAGCCAATATTAAGATTTTTAATGAAAGTCGAGGTTCCTCCTCAATCATCTTACTCTGACAATGAAAGCTTTTGGAAAAAAGCAAGAAGATGTGTATCATAAGACTTAGGAACATTAAGGTTATTAGGTAATCATCTTCTATGGACATTGTTTTCTGCCAGGCATTGGTGTATGTTCTTCTGGGAAAAGGAGGGGTGTTTATCTGTCTTTATTTTCTTTTATTTTTATATTTTTATATATATATATATAAAACCAGATGTACACATAAATGTCCTGCTAAACCCAGGCTAAATTACATCTTTACACATTGCAATCAATTTATTCTTGATCTATTTAGTAGATGCACTAAAGAACACTAAAACATTTTCCACCAGTAATAGATTTCTAATAAGTTACCATAAAGTTAAAATATATTATTTATAATTTATATTTCGTATTATTGAAACAACAACAACAAAAGAGTTAATCAATACCACAAAGACATAGCTGTTTTAAAAAACATTGTTTGCATGTGACCTCTTTAACAGGAAAGTATTTCTGTATTAACATGTAATTTTGCATTTTATAAAGAATCACAATCTGGTAGTAAAATGGGATTAAAAATCAAAAGTCATTATTTATAAATCTTCTTTAAAATATATATATTAGACCCTGAATACTCATCTATTTGCAGCTTCTTTTATAATCATATATCCTTGCATTCCAGCGTTTTTAAAAAAAGTTGGGTTTGTGTATCAGCAGACCAAGAAGGAAAACAGCTCACAGAGCCACTTGGCAGAGTTTAAAAGTAGGTTGGATGCAGTAGTTACCGGTAATTAATTGCACAAATGTCACTCTCAAGACTTGAGAAAATCACAGCTCACGTTGCAAATTCCACACTGACACTCTTTTTGTCTTATAGAGGAAAAGGAAGGTAAAACATTAGTGTACTCTTCAGCACTGAGGAAGAAGACACTACTTGCCTTACAACCCAAAGGTAATATTGAAATCACTGCAGAGGGCAACTGTGAAGCTTACGGTCTGCTACAACCTCACTCAAGGCCTTATGTGGTTCATTAGCTTGACTGGGCCCTAATAGCGGCACACAATTCAGCTTGGGTGTGCTTTTCGGGTTTTGCTGTAGCTACACCATTGAATCCTGTCCAAGCTCTGACAGTAAAAGCTAACTTGCACATATGCCTACCCAAACTGCAAACCCCATGCTAATCGCAATTGTAAACCTACCCTGGAAATGACCTAGAAGACCAGACATTGACTTGAGGTCTAGGAGACCTGGCTTTCATCACTAAGGAAAATGCATCTTTAAATGATGGGAAGATTTTACTAATCAGCTATTAGCTCTCAACTAATGTGCTTTTTGGAGGGCTGTCTGACTGTAGCTTTGTCTCTTCCCTTTTCATTGTTAATCTGCCAGACCCAGCTGAAGGGAGACGTCTCCAGAACAGGTTGATTTATGCCAGGGAGACTTTCTGGACTGCTGAAATCAGGGAAGCAATTTGGCACTCAGCTTCTACTGTTTGCAAGGAAAAATGTAAGGGGGTAGGGGGGAGGAGATGAGGACATGCCTGAAGAAAGCTAAGAATTGCTAATAATGGTTTGGCAGGACTGTTAATAGCTTTTCTTCTTATTCTGATATTCCATGTTGATAGCCCAGTGGCTTGTTAATTGATTAATTGTTTTTCAAAAAGTTTTCACGTTTTTGAGTGGCCTTCCATGGTTTCAGCTATTTTCATTACCCCATCACCATTAGCTTCTAAGTACTTACTGGCAAAGTGACACACATGTGGTTAACACATGAGTATCTATGAATTGGTTTCTTTAACAGGGCCCAGGGGATAATTCTTAAAACTGTCTGTCTACATGCTGTCTCATTTTTACTAGGAAAGGAGGGGTAGTTTGAAGAGGGACACTTGTAAATTGAATTTACTAAAGCATGTGATCCAGATTGATTGTAGTCAAGCATGCTTGCTTCAGACCAGAGTTTAGGGAGACTCTATGGTGGGAAGCTGTAATGTACACTAAATGATGTTACTATGGCTCCGAAAAGAGAGGGATTCTCCAACTGCCAGCCTCAGAAACAAATCTTTTAAACACATAGTTTTTATACCTCTTTCCTGTCTCTTCTGTAATACAAGAGGCATGTTTAAAGTGAAGGCAGATGCAGGCCACCATCCTGGTTGCCTGGCAGTTAGTGCGGTCAGTGTATTGGAAGATGCCAGGGCTTGTTCATCAGCTCTGCACGTGTTTCTTCCCCAAAGTGAGGACAGCCACCTCCGACCCTAAAGTGCAGCCCAGAGTTACTGAGTTACAGGACTAGAGGGCACAGTGCCCACCTTACCTAGCCCTCAGTGGGGGCATGGCCCAGGTGACCTGGAGAGAGAGGACACAACCCTAGAGGAAGGACCCAGTTATCGAGCCAGCCAAAGAAAGACCCTGAAAATGGGAAATGGAAACAGGGGCTGCACCACATTCTGCTATTGGCAATTTCAGACACCTGCTGCCATTGGAAACAACAGTCCGGAGGGCTCGCTGCCTACAGCCACCTTTTGTTAAGCATTTTCCAGAACCCTGCAAGCCAGAACAAGGGCAGTTTGGGTCCATGCAACTGCTCATTTAGGCATTATGAGAAGTGAAGGTTAAGAGTCAAAGCCAGTCAGTTTCAAACTTCAGGATAGATTTTTCTTTTTTCTTTCTTCACCATGGCAGTGATTAACCGTTGGCACAAACTACCCAGGGAAGTGCTGGGTCCTTCATCTCTCAAAGCCTTTATATCAAAACTGAATGTCCTTCTGGAATATACACTTTATCTAAAAGCAGGCTGTGGGTTTCGGTGTAGGAGTTAACTGGAAGAAATTATGACATCTTTAGGTGAGGTAAGACTGGGTTATCTAAGGCCAGAAAGGAGCATTATGTAAACCAAGTTTTTAGGGAAGACTTCTCACAGTAACACCTTTTTTTCTTCTCTGTTCTGATTGTTATAATCCATCCACCTCTTAATATTAACATCTAAACATAAAATCCTAGTATATCTTGGAGAACACAATAGGGGTAAACACAGAGCAGCGAGTACCAATATCAGAATTTCTCATTCAATTCAAACAATATTGAATTTCTGGAAAGGTCAGGTTTTGACTCACCTAATGCTACAGTAAACGCTCAGGACTTTTTACTGTTTCTTTTAACAGTGTCTGCACGATCTCACTAATTTTAAGTAAAGGTATGATTTAGACCTGCACGCTCCCTCTCTTTCTCTTTGGGGTTGAGGCTTTTATTCAGAGCAACTCCCAAACACCCTTAGTCGTGGAAGTATTCCTTGTTATTTGTACCAGCTAAACAAAACTAGTTCAACAACTCTGTCTAAGGGAAAGCTGGAAAGAGGATAATTATTAAAACCTCCCTGCACCATTTCCCTGTACCTGTAGCAAACAGATAAGCCCCTTCACATGGTCAGGCAATGTTTCACAGGCAATTGCATGGATAACAACCTGGCAGTGCCCAGCAAACGGATCGCTCAACATCACTAATTTGCTGAGGATGGAAATGAGACTGCATTTGCCTAATGCATCCTGGAGCTTGACAGAGATAATTCTGCATCCAAACTGTCAGAGAAGAGATGGAGCAACAGGCAACCTTCTTCCCATACGGACAGCTGTAATAAAGACATGTCCCTATCCACTGTTTGTTGAATGAGGACTAGATGATAGTAATCCTGTTGTAACAACACAAAACCAAAACTGAATTCATTCATTTTATTGAGCACCGTAGATTGACTACAACAATAAAGTGGTAATACCTGTCCTCCACTGATTTTATCTTTATTGTTCACAGCTTAATTGTCCCTACAGCACTAGGATATACAAATGTATTATTAAAATGAGACATCTGGCAGTGGCCCTAAATGCCTCTATGTCAGGAATTTACTGTGTATTACTTGTAACAGTAAATCTGTTGTGCACATCCGCAGTGGCAGAGAAAATCACATCTGACAGCAATGATACAAAACATTCACAGGAGCTTTGCAAAGGCACGAGACTGAATGAATCCAGGCTTTTACAGTCCTTTACGATCTTCACTGACCCTGATCGAGCTGAAGAAACCCATTTTATGGCCCTTTTCTCAATTTCCAATCAGCCGTCATTTCTTGAAGCAGAACACCAAGAAATCTTTCAAATAAATACGCCTATAATGCATTATTTTTCATGGCACTTTTTATGAACTGGAAATTGTGTATATGTGTGCTTTGTGGGTCGGGGCCTAGCTGGTTTGTTTACCAGAAATAATCTTAGATGCTGACATGAAGAAACAAACCCGAAAGACTCCTAAACAATCTATGTGGCCAAGTCACTACTTCAAAACTTGTTTCCTTTAAAAGACATTTGTAAGACAAGGATTTCCTTAAAAATACCCAGTAGTATTCCTGTAATTAAGGAAATGTTAAGATTTCTATATAGTTTCCTTTTACCCTAGGTTTAAGAAAGAGAGAAAAAAAATGCCTTGGAGCAAAACTTCACATTTAAAATCTCATTCCAGAAATTATTATAAGTTTTATTTGATGGTTACAGTTTTGTTTTGTATAGTCAATGTTCCTGAAAGTCTGGTAATATTGAAATGATAGAATTAAAAATTCAAAATTCTAATCCCCTCCTGGCCTCCGCAAGTAAAAAGAAAAAAAAAAAAAAGAAATTCCTTAATATTCCTTTTTTCGTACAAGGATCAAAGTTAAACATGCAAGGTCTGATGTACTTTTTTCAGGTCCAATAAGGAAAAAAAATACACTAGTACGAATACTTGTAGTACATCACATTAAAAAAATAGATTTAGTCTTAACAGCATACATAATGTTTCATATTATCTGAGATAGATGATAAGCTTTCACAGAATGAGTGACACTGAACTCATCAAGTTACAGAAAAAACTGACTTTATAAGCAAGAGCACAGACTTGCGCTGTATTTTACAGTGGTTTTTTTTCAGATGCAGCCATAGTTTATCACAGTTATACAATAAAGTAGCTATTTGGTGATATTCTCATCTGGTAATAACTTCTCATATGTCTGTCTTCATGAGTATAAAATTAAAATAGTGCTGTCCGATGAGCAAGCCAGAGCCTTGTTTTTGCCTACCAGGACTGATACACGGGCTTTTTCTACATTTCTAGAGGAAGAAATGTAGCTTCTGTCATATATTCTGCTGCTTCTCAAAATCAACGGTAAGTACTTCTTAGTATAGACTCAGAAAACACTTTCTTATTTCTGTAAGCCTGTTTTGCTTGGAAATTGTTTTTCTTTTTCATGACAGTGAAGAACCAACTCTGATATCAATAAATGTTTTATTGTCTTAACATAGCACCCAGGGGAAATAACACTACATCTCCAAATTCTCTCTTCACTGTTTCGTCAGACCAGTAATTCCCTATCTGGGTGCCACAAATGACAAGTAAATCATGAAACACCCCTATATATTCTAGATATGGTTTTGCAAGTCACAGGGGGAATCCTGCAATTCTTCCTCAAGCACGAGAAGAGAGCAGAGCCTGTGCCTGTACGCAGACAGATAATTCATACCAAAACATGAAAGTATCTGATCAGGAGGAAAAAAAAAACCTCTATGAAGCTGCACCAATGAGCAAAACAGCGGGAGTTATACAGTGAGGCGAGCACACCCACGTACTCCTGGCACAAAAGCATGGTAGCTAACTGCTCTATTACAGGGACGTGCCAGCCACAGAGCAAGCATTGCTCATTTTAATTGCCAGGAGCACCACTTCTCAACTAGCAAACATCTGAAGTACGGAAGGCTTTTAGGAATATCAGGATCAACACTTAATGTTGTGCCAGAAGTATAAAATAATAATAATATAGTTTGGTTACATAAAATGGAACCAGCATGAATTCAGAACTGGCTTTATGTGCTTCTTGCAGCATACAGCTCCTATTAGCAAGATACTTTTTTTAGAATTAAATGATATTTTCAAGTGGCCTGTGTTGCCGTAATAAGCAGGATGGTAAGCTTATATTCGCTCTACCCTGTCACATGCATGCTCTTTTGCCAGCAGATATCATGTAAGAAACTAGGACTAATCTCAAACATCTCTAGATTGTTGTACTTTTGGACAAAGGGTGAGTAAGCCCTTTCAATAACAGAGATTAACATCATTCCTGCTATGCTTTCTCTCTGCTTGACTCAGGATACCAGCACCATCCCCTGTTCCTTGGGCTTAACTCAGGATACCAGCACCATCCCCTGTTCCTTGGATCCAGAGAAATCATCTCCCACACTAAAGCGTGCAGCCTTGTGTCGTGTGGAAAGAAGCCATCAGGAAGAGCAAGATTACAAACCAGCATAAGGACAGGAAAGGAAAACTTAAGCAGAATGTACTTCTCCAAACTGAAACCTGGCCAGCTCCCAGGAGTTAATATTCCCACCTGTGAAAAAATTAACTGCCATGGGATCCAGAACAACAGTAATCGGTCACCACATTACTCTTGTATCCCATCAGAAGGACAGTCCTTTAAACAGTGCTGCGTACCTGGATAGTGGGGCATAAGTTCAATATTGACAGAGGGAAGCTTGCCACCTACTGAATCACTGCCTGAGTCACCCGTAGCTGAACCACATATTAGAGAGCTGGAAGCGTGCGCTGCCATGCTGGAAACCATTGGTGACGATGCTACTCAAAGGTCTGAGGCAGAGGAACTTCACAGGTTGCAGGTTTTCTGTCTTGTGGTTCCTTGGCACAGGAAACATGAAGTGTACACAACAGGCTATAAAATCCACTTTTAGTTTAAACCACGGAGCTTGACGCGCATGAGGCTTGAGAAAATAGTTTCCATTTTCTGTAACAGTGATAGTGTATACAACTGCTACCTGTAAATGTAAAATACAAACTTGGATTATCTAAACATCCGCCTGCAAGCCTCTCACAGCTGCAAAACCCCTGAAGGAGCTGAAGAAAGAAACATGGCAATGGTTACCGCTACATTTGAACCACTGGAAAAATAATGACTGATCCTTATTAAAAACTTAAAACTATTTGAGAGGTTTTTTCCAGACCATTGAAAATGTTAAGGTGGTGGTGAGCCTTGAGCTCACGTCAGTTTGCTTTCTGTTGCTGCTGCTTTCATTACTGTTGTATGAATCTGACTGTTGTTACTTGAAGATTTGCTGCAGATGTTTGCAGAATGAGTTTTAGTTAACCTGTGCCAGTTAACCTGGTGCCTGCTCACAGGCTGTCCTCAGGAACACCAATGGAAGCACAGAGTAATACGTAGGATAAACTGCATCCTGGGTTTACTTTTCCTTCACTTCATCACTGAGCTTCATCCATCCCAATGTACAGTGATGATAAAAGCATTCAATCCACCGGCTTCTGGAGGATTGCTCCCTCTGAGCTCAGGACCAGTCTGTCTGATGTAAAATCAGTGAAAAACATGCTCTGCCCAGGGCAGGGCAGTGCAAAGCAGGTTTTCATGACATGGTGAAGATCCCATTTTGGCTAAAACGGGCTTGGTCCTTGCCACTCCAGCGACACTTACGAAACAGAGCCTGTTTAGGGCTGAGGGCTGCAGCTGCAGTTACATAGGGTATAATGATACCAAGTCACGGGAGTTAAGTGTCCAGCATGTCTGCAGAGGGGACATGCTGCAAGGAAGGGGATGGGGCAGCATGTCCCTTCGGGAAGGGTGGCAGGTTGCAGCCACCCCAGGCCAGAGACCAGAGATGGCTCAGGGAGCCCGACTCATGGATGGGCCCCAGGCCTGGCTTTTGTGAACTCGTTAGACAGGCAGGCTTTTATTTGCATGAAAATAGACTTTAGGAAGCCATTAAAATGTAACAAAAAAGTATTTAATGCCCTAGGGTGTACTGAGCTTATATCAACCTCCTTATTAGACCTTTCTTTTCTCTGTTTTCTTCTCCTCCCCTCCCTTGGCATGGCTCTGCTGCACAAACAGCCCATATGGAAAACAGGGCAGCCTGGAAACACCTAGCTCTCTCCGTCCTCTTTTGCTTTTGGCTTTTGCAGCTGCTGTTTTCTCAGTGTTGTCTTGGGGCAGTTTCCTGTTGCCATAGCTGATAGCCTGCCAGCGCCTGCCTGGGTCTTTCAAGTGTCAACACTGCGAAGTTTGCTGCGACGGCCAAACGCTTGTTAATGAGATATAGCAGCTGGGTAGGGGTGAACCACTGAGATGTATAAAGGCACGCCGCTGGTGCAGGAAGCGATGCCTTTTGAATCTTTTCAGTGCTCTGAAAGCATTCAAATCAAAGAGGGTATGTTGTATTCATTAATAAACCGAAGTTCCCATGCAACTATGTTAAAGCCAGTAGTTTAACTTCGCAATGGACAGGTGAATTTTTCAACAGTGTTTTACGCTGGAAGACAAAGGGCAAGAAAACAAGAGTTTATGTACTGCCAAAGGCATTACTTCCCTATCTAGCAGCCAGACAGAATTGTTAAACTGAGCTAGGTATTTGCCATTTCCTGACAATAAAAGCTTCTTTTTTTCCTTTATTTTTTATGCTTCAAAGCTCACAGCAGTCTGCTTGATCTCTGTCTCTCACACAGTTTTTAGACCCATTACTTATTTTTTTGTAAACCGTGATTAAAAACTAGAAAGGAAAAAAAACCCAAAACCCAAAAAAAGACAACTTGTTAAAAAAAAAAGGCTAAAGAACCTTTAGACAGGATTAATGGCCAAAGTTGCTTTAATTCAACTGGAGCAGTCCATGTGATCTGTAGTCTGCATCTGTTTTGCTATAGCAGAACATAGGAGTGCCCAACAGCTGGGCAAAACAGGCAGAAAGCAAAACCAAGAGAAACTATCATACAGTGCAAAGTTTTAAAGGCAACGTGAGCCAAAAAGCATCTTACAGTCTTTTCCAGTATTTATTATTAATTGGGTTGGTACTTTTTTTCTTTTCTTCTCTCTCTCTATTTTCTTTTTTTTTTTTCCTTTTCTTTTTTTCTTTCCTTTTTTTTTTTTTTTTAGGAGAGGGGCAGCTGGGGAAAAGATTGAATGCTAGGAAAACATGTTTAAAACTGAAACAACCACAGTAATAATAGTGACAAAATTGCTTTGGAAAAGTTAAACAAAAGAAGTGTTAGAAACAGGAAAGGGCCATATGGCTCAACACGCCTGCCATTTTCTGGTTTATCTTAATTGTTTCCCTCACTTCTCTGCAAATGAATACAAGTGTCTCAGACTCATTTATATGCTTTCATTTCCCTTTCACAGTAACTTGTTCCAAGGTAATTTAAGCCAAGCCACTTAAGTGATATTTAGCTATTTGACTGTTTAGAGAACAGCAGTTTAGCAATATTCATCAGCCCACTGCAGCTACTGTACTTGTTTTCAGAATTTAGTTACACCAATCAGCTACCTATTAAATGGCCCTCTTTGGGGTAAACTAAGTCACGCAGGCCCTGACCCAGAAGCCACTAGGGTCAAGAGGAGTCATGCCATTCACTTTAACAGATTCTGGTTCAAGCATATTCTTCCACTCTAAAATTTAATTACAGTGAAATATAAAGGTTTTGGGTGGGTTTTTTTTCTTCCCAGAAATGTAGGCATTTAATTTATATTTTTTGTAAAATGTTTAATTTTAAGATAGACATATATCACATTATTGTAATTGAAATGGCAGCTGAAACTTGAATTCTATGTAATACTTCCCAAAAACATTTTGCACCAGAGTTTGTCTCTGGTGGGGAAAAGAGAGAGAGTACTGAGGCTTAAAGGATATTTTCGTATGTGAAAAATTCTTCCAAATAGAAGATTTCAAATCTGGCGAGCCCTACTCTAAGCCAGGCTGTGATCATTTTGGCCTTGATTTTAGCTGTTGTGATCCCTGTGGTACCTACCTGGTCAAGCAGACGTGACTGCAGAACATGTGGAAAGAGACTGAAGGAAGGTGGATTTAGATGTCTGGGGATGGCCAAGGTGCAAAAGGACCCTAAGTCAGGAAGGAGAGAGAGTCAAAACAAAACACTTCCTATTAACAATAACATCAAGTGAAACCATAGCAAGCTGTTAAGCCTTTAAATAAACATACCATGACAAGCTGAAGCATAAGCTTCAACCAGCTTGTTAGAACACAGTCCTCTACCATGACAGAAGTTAAAGACAATCTGCATGCATGAAGCTTGTGCCAAGGCACAAGCCACATCTTGGCTACTCCGGCTACTCAGAGTAAGCAGCAGATTATGGGGGAAGCACTGTTAATGGAGAGAAAGACAGCGCTTTCCTCATCTTCAGGCTCTTTTCAGCCTCAGAAAATGCTGACTTGTACAATCTGCTCAGAAAACTCCTGTTCAGACACAAGCCAGTAAATTCACTCATTCTTACAAAAGATAATGAATGATTAATAAATGAGTCAATTCAGTGAGAGTCTGGCCTGTGCTCCTCCCCATATGGCTTCAAGAAGATAATTGCAGCAGTGGGGACACAGAAAGGAGGGACAGACATCTGTTGAGCGAGAGTGGAGATAATTTTTTAAAAACAATTTCTGTAGGTTTACTCACTTAATGGAGCAAAAAGGAAAAAAAGGAATTTTGATATCAATTACTTTATTGAGTGCTTAAAACAAGGCAGAAATACAAGTATATGCTTCCTTCTTCCACCATAGTAATGCCACAGACTGGGGAACGGTGAGCTTTCTAGGATGCCTGGACCAGAACTCCTGCCTTCAGCAAGAGATGTAAGTGAAAGTAGTTGGAAGACAAACCAAAGTATTACCAGACCTGTCCAGTTTTCTGCTGCCTTTCTAATAGTTTTTTAGATGTTCAGAATACTATCAAACCTGTAACTCATAGTATCCCTGAAAAGCAGGGAAAAGATGAGTAGAGATAATTGCTGATATTGTCATAGACAATTAGTTTGTCTATTGTAAAGACAGGGAAACAGTAAACTCCTCTCAGAGATGATCCCATTAAAAAGGAGAAAACATTTTTCAGGTCCTCTGAAAAGAACATCTCGAAAGTTGGCTAGTGTCCTTTGGAATCACTCATTTGTTATACAATTTAATTGATTATGTACATATAAAAACACCACAGTGAGGGGCAGGGGGTGAGGGCAAGCAGCTTTTCTAGATCCCAAAACCAGTCTATTCTTACCAGAGCACACCACTGTGCTTTCTGATTGGGCTCATGACATGTCTGTTCCTAAGCCCAGGCTTAATTCTTAAGCTTAGTTTTGTCACAAAATCTCCCAATCATGGCTTTTTCCATATTAAATGCAATCAGCGTTTGCACTTCTGAGCATACATGTCTTATCTCATAGTATCAGCATGTGGTGGTTTGTATTCCAAATACATTGTCCTTTAGTTTGGATGTGTGAGGTTTTCTAAATCACAGACAGACAGACTGTAACTGGTTTCTTCCTTGCTGATGTTAGCCCTGACCCTTTTCTCAGCTTACCCTTTCTAAACTTAACTTTACAAGTTGTATCTGATGTCTCCTCCTCTGCTCTTTGGTTCATTGGATGTTTCCCCTGACTTAGGATACATAACAAGACCAGTGTTAAATGCCAGCTCCTGAGCATGAAGAGGCACATCTCTTCCCCAGATTCGTCCTTGGCACCTTAATGAAAAAGCCACACATTCACTGTCTTTCTCCTTTCATTCCCAGAACAGTAGTTATATGGACACGTTTGTTACATCCCTTTTTCAGAGGAAGACAGACCAAGCCCATGAGGATCTCAAACTCTCCTGTCTTCCCAAAAGAGACACTTCTGTATCCCTCCAGTTTCCTTCAGTTTGCTTTCCTGCAAGCCTACAGTCCTCATCTTTCTTCAAGGAATTAGAGACTCTGAAAGTCCGTTCCTAAAACAGGCGTTTGGGGCATTTTCTTAGGGGAACAGTACAACTTGTTTTACACCACCTTCTCAGACAGAGCCTGCAATAAGCTGTGTGGATTACAGAGAGGAATGCTGGAGGGGATCCCAACATTATTTTAGACCTGCCAACCTGACAGGTTCAACAGAAACCTCTGAAGTTTCCTATCCCCATGCAGTGACCCGTAGCTAATCTGCATGACAATATATTGTGTAATTGCAGGAAGCCACTGCAATATCATTCAGGAACAGGAAGCTTGGGAACTGTTTACAGCCACCGCTATGGTGATGAAACCTGTCATTACTTTGTGCACTGTTTCTTCTGAAACATGGATGCAATTGCAAAGTCTTATCACTCAGCTTAATAGGGAAGATCTGCTGAAGTAAAAGAATAACGTGGGAAGAGCAAAAAAGAGACTGGGCATGGTTGATTGCTGTCACGATTACATTACACAGGCTGAAAGACGGTTTCTGCAATTGCTTATTGTGCATGAGAAGACAGAATTGTTTGCCATCAGTTAGGCTTCGGTTAAGTTTACTATTCCTTATCTCTTGTTTAAGGTAGTACTTCAAAGGAGTACTTGCTTCTTGTCCTTTGACTCAAGTGGGCACAGCAATGGGATGCCATGCAAGAGATGGAGATTTGAGAGCATTCATGTGCTCCCAACCCTCAGGCTAACAAGAGGCAGGCAATTCTGCCAATTATTTTCTCTGCTAATTCACATTAACTCATGAATTCATGCGCAGAACTTTCAAAATGCAAAATTCTACCCCCATGCTGAATATGACTAGCAAGCAAAGAAACACATCACAGACCCCTAGTAGCTGAGTTTTGGGTGCATTTGTAGCCAAACGGGGCTTTTAGGATCCATATTCACATTCCAGAAGAATGAAAACAAAGAAAAGACTGTTTGGAATGGAAACCTGTGAGCTCCCAGGACAAGGGCTTAAAATCAAACACAGCTCAAAAGGTAAGGATGGTCAAGGAAAAGAAGCTGCTCACAGCTGAAATATATGGGAGCTGTTACGCTCTCAGAAATTTCCAAAATCAAGCTGGTTCTTGCTTTCAAATCTACTTTCAAAAACTCTGAACTACTCTTTTAATAAGTATCTCAAGCAGGCAACCATCAGGTCACCAAATGCAATAAACATGCCATCTTCAGATTTAGAAATTAGACTGTCCACAGTAGAGACCATTGCCAACTCAGAGATGACACAGTGGTAGTTATGCCAATATCATCTTCTCTTAGGAGAGTAATTGGTTTAGCTGGACCCAAAGGGGGCTATGGAAACTGAATATGCCGTTTACAGAGATTAAAAAGGATACGAATAACTGTTGCTAGAACTGATTGAGTCACAGATTCTTTGGCTCACTAACCAAGCTCTTTCCTATCACCCCAAACCCCCTGGAAATAGATTTGACAAATTTGATAGGAATGTGCAAAGTGCTTCAATAGATCAGGCTGTATTACTCTTCTGAGATTAGGATTTGACCTCAGTATAATTTTAACTACAGAGCACTAGTATATTTTTATTTGATGTAATGCTGAAATTAGTATTATTTGTATTACAGTAGCATCCCAATACCCAGGTTGTGGGGTATGATGTTGTGTTGTGGTCTACAGAGCCCGACAGTAAAAGTCAAATTTTGCCTCAATGAAGAATGTATAATAACCTAAACATTTAGAGTAGAATATAGGAAACAAATGATCTGACCAACAGTTGGTCAGAGACCAGTACAGACACCATAGCTGGGACTCATCTGTCCAAATTTCAAAAGCTATGAAGTGCATGTTTATGTTTGATGGACTTTTTCTAGTCTCATTTTTTAATCAACAGAGAGAATCAGGCCTGTCCCGAGTAAAACTTATTTCATCTAAACTGACCATATCAGAGGTCAGATGGTCCACAAGCATCTGTTTTTCTCTTTTTGTTAGGAAGGCAATACAAACTTGTAGATCAGATGTGATGTCGGTACTGCTGAAGCCCAAAGCTGGGTGTAATGAACCACATGCTGTGGGCCAGGGAGCAGTGAGAACAGGCTGCACCAAGAGGGAAGGCAGCCTGGGAGCCGCGGGTTAGCCTGCCTGACAAAGGACCCAGCCCCACAGCACCTGTGCAGGGCAGGGCAGGTCTGGGGACAGTGATCAACATCAACTGAGAGCCTGTTAATCACTCTGTAAATCCATAGTGGCAAAACAGGTGTAAAGCCAAGCCAAAAAGTCAAGTCAGTGGGTCAGGATCAAGGTCCAAATCGGGGATATACAAGACCAGGTGCAGGCACAGCTCCAGTATAGCTCAGGCAGAGACCAAGGGTGAGACCCAGAGCTTAAAGGCAGCTCCCAAGCACAGGAGAAGTAGCCTCACTGAGGTGTGTCATGGCTGGACACCTAAATCATCTCTGTGCTGGCCCTGAGCCCAGGCAGCCAAATTCCCCAGAGGCTGGGTGTCCTCTGGGCGCTGTCACCCTGTTGCTCAAAGCTTGCTCCAGTACCTTCTGTATCAGACCACAAGATCACTGCAAATCTGGAGATGCAAAACTATCCTTTTATTGATAACCAAGCAAAGGTAATGCTTTGGGAGCCTGTGACCTGCACTCACAAGGTGTCTGGAGCAAGTTGCCTCAGATGTAGCCAAGTCACACACTTTGAGGTCAGTCCACACTGCAACTTCTAGTCCAATGTCTGCATGGGGAAAATAGGTGTACATGGCTAAACCATACTGAAGCATGGACTAGATGAGTTTCCCTGCTTCTGGCATGTACCAAAGTGAGCTCCCTTTGGTACCAGTACCACTCTGGCATACATGCTTCTACCTAATTTGATAATTACATCCTGGGAAAGCTTGCTCAGCTCATGATATTGCCTTTTTATTGCAGTGACACTGCTTTTGATGTCCAAACTACCTTTGATAGTTGTACACTTGCAATACATAATGGAAACATCTTGTATAGCTGCCCTTATAGTGGGTATGTGTTTTAATGGCCAGAATACTGTTACTTTAAAGGAACACTGCACTCTGCCATTAGTACTATTGCAATCTTAAGGACTCTTGTGGAGGAGAGTACTACTCATTCTAAGAAAAGGTATCTGATCTGGCCCTAAATGGGTAACTGTTCAAAAAGCAAGAGAGCTCTTCTATTTCATCAAACACTTTTTTTAGAGAAGAGGAGAAATTGAAGGAGCAGAAGAGAAGAAGGGGAGTGAGAATATGCCTAAGAACATGTTCTAGTGGTTTCAGTCCTTGATTTAAGTCAATGTCTCCCGTGTCCTTGAAAATACCGTTGGCATCCAGTCACTCAATTTTAAGTACACATCTCTGAGCTGCCTGTACAATTGACTCATGTTTTTTTCTGGTTACAAAGGGGACAAAGAAAGAGAAGGAGAGAGAAACTATATTTCAAAAGATTAGTGTACATGTTTTAATCACTCACACTTTCCATTGTTCAAGATTACACTTTTATTAAATGAGTGTTTCACTTTCAAGTACATGAGAGTATTTGAAATATTTCAAGGGTACTTCTTTTAGCTTCTAACAACTAGACGTTGCTGCCACCACGGGACTATTGTTTGGAAGGAACATGAACCAGAGATATTCTGACCTCAGAAGTCATGTAGCTTCACTGACAGGCACGTAGACAGGTGTACATTAAGTAACAGAATGCTTATTTTTCATTATTACCATGACTAATTGAGGAAATTAAGGAAAACTCAAGAAACTTTAGACCAAATTTTCCACCCTCTTAGCTGCAGTGGAGCTAATAGAAGTACACTAGGCTTAAGCCAGTTAGAAATATTCTCTCTTTTTCTTTTTTTGAGACTAATACTATTAAAGGATTGTCGTAATTTTTAACTTCTTGATTGTAAACAAAGTAGAAAACAAATTCCTTAACCCGCATGTTTTGTCATTTAGCCAGACATTAAAAACAAGTTAGCCACAGTGTGTGGTGGGTACACAGGTTTGCTTAAACCAAAGCAGACCAGACAGTGTTCTGCTTCTTAACAAGAGTCAACCCATTTGTAAACTGCTGCTCAGGTGAATTTGTGAGTCATCTGGCACCAAAAAGCTCTGCTATCTCAAACATAATAGCTCCAATATACCACAGAAAATGGTACATTTTAAAAGATGGTACAGCACAGCAGGTCACCACTATTTTCCAGAAATATATCTAAATATTTTCTTACATATTCCATAGAGAAATGTCCTATCTTTATTATTACTATTACAACTACATCAAAAATACTGCCAAAAAAAATGCCTACCTCACTTCTAAGTCAAGTAATTCAAATCAAATCCGTGGCCAGGCTTTCATTTTGCAGGTGGTTCTCATTGAGTTCAATATGATCCCAAAGAATGCAGCAGAGGACTGAATTTGGCCTCTACCAGCTAGCCTAAATATATGATGCGGTTCTGTCTTTACGCTGTATTGGGAAGAGATACTGTACCTCTTTAGTTTATGAGTCTGCTTATTATCAGTCTTGGGCAAAGAAAAGATGGTTAAATTTAGATTTCCACGGATTGTTTTGATTTAAGCAAAAGAATTCAGTGACCAACAGTTTGGAACATCCTTCTGGTGTCATAAGTAAGCAGTAAGCAGATTCAAAAAAGCTGTGCACATACACTTAATTGATTGAAGCGGAGAACAAAGAGAATATCAGCCTTCCAGGTTTAGATGAGGATCAGGTGGTTTCAAGCTGAAGAGAAACAGGGGCCTTTGTTTTATTTTAAGCAAAACTCTGGGAACCTCCATGGTTCTGGACGTTCTGCATTGCTGTAAAATGCAGGAGGAAAAAAACTCTACAAAGACACTTATTACAACATTTTTCTCAGTCATTCGTTCTATTGGTATGTGACATTTCCCACATTTCCCATCTTTGAACAAATTCCCTCAAAACCAATGTTCTTATTTAGCATTAGGTAAATGTCAACTAGAGCAATGCAGTAACATCAGGGCATAGCACTTGTATAGGGCTTGACATCGTAATGCTTCAACAGAAAAATCCATAGCCTCAAAAGTAATTTCTAATGATTTAAATCCTACAGGAAATAAATGAAATAAAAAAATAAAGCGAGGCATATGGGAAAGCAGTGCACTAAAAAAGTAAGAATGATTGGCAGTGCCATCAGCGAACTGTAGCTCTGGGAGGATTAGAACCAGCAGCCAGAGATTACTCTCTTACTCCTGTCCGAACACTTTGCAGTTTATGCTGCTGCCTGGCTGAATCTCTCCCTTCGCACTTCTGCCCTGTAGGGTTAGAAAACCCCAGCTTGCTCACACCTCTCACTTCAGGGGCTTATGCAGATGGAAAATTAATATTCCACTGTGTTTGGCCCTCTGATCACACTCTTTGACTAATATGGAATTAATCTGCCAAGCTTGCCTCAGAAAATGCACTGAACAAGGAGCCCAGGCACTGAGGAGAATACATTGCTCTCCTATAACATAGCCAGGAATGCTGTACCATAGGGTGGCCAAGTGAATTATTTTCAATAAATAATTTATTCTCTGGGGGGAAAAAAGCAATTTCAATTGGAAGAGGTTCTTCAATGTGAATCAGATTTGGTAAATTTGGGTTGGCACAAAAAATGAGGAAAACATTCAAAAATTACAAATTGGCTCATCTAAGTCTTTCTGAAAAAAACTGATAAAGAGGGTCTACATTTATGAAGGAGATTTGGAATGATTCACAAATCAGAGGAGGCATATGTCTTACTGGTTAGGATAATATCATCCAATATAGGAAGCCAACGTTCAAATCTTCCCTTTGCCTCATTCAGTGTGTGAGCTTAAAATGTGTCCTTCAACGTTCCAGAGCACATAACCAGCTTGGCAAACACCTGAGCTTTTCTGTGGAAAGCTGTTCTGCTTTGCATGACAAATGGGAGCCACCAGGGCTGGAGTCAAAGAACGACCTTTCTCTCCCAACTATCCTCACTATAAAGCTCTAGTCTTCTTCTTCACCCAATCCGTATTTATTTCAAGTGCACCAATTTCAGTAGGACAGAAAAATAAGGCCTCTCTCAAGGACCCCATTATTAGAATTCAATTCCCAAGTGGAAAGTCCTAACTCAGTGCCCAGATCTGATGCGCTAGATAGATGCAAAGTGATTTGAACGCATGTGTCCCTCCTTCACCACCAGCCAATACATTTACACTAGAATTTGGATCTAAAGGGGAGTAAGCTATTCTCCCTCTGATCTGTGAGATTTTTTTTTCCACTTTGACTGAATGGCAGCCCAGCTTCCACAGCAGCCATGGAGATTTCCTCCATTCAGGCATTGCTCATGCAATTGCACTCAGGTCTCCTAGTTGCATTGAGCTCTGGGTTGCTGCACAAAAGGTGGGCACCTCCACGGGCTGTGCTTCTGAATGGAAGAGGATGCGGCTGCTCTGCACTGTGTGGCTCTCAAAACCAAAGCATTGTAAGACTGGCTCCCAAAAAGGTTGTTCTCCAACTTTTTTGCTATTTTTCTTTCTTCTTTTCCTTTAATGAATGGAATCAAAATGTTGTCTCATTACCCTACCAAGTTAGAAATTGAGAATAGTGAAATGCATCCTAATGAAAGTGATCGGCTTTGAAAGGGGCTTTTGGCTTTGGACTACACTTTCATACCTCATAAGGAGCTAAATAATTTCATCTCTGAAGAATACAGTTTATAATAAAGTCGACTATATATAGCAGAGTTCTATATTTGAATGAGAAACACTGTCTCTGTTCTGTGACAGGGATTATCTTTGGCTGATAGTATCTGGTTTGTGTAAAATAAATCTGAGATCACAGTGTGCAATATTTTAGGCTATCAAATTCCCTCTTTTGTTGGTATTAATGTCATTATCATGTTCCTCCTGCATTTGACATAGGTGCACTTAAAAAAAGGAAGTTGCACCTAAGTGTTCCTGTGTGTGGAAAAAGTAGAGAAAGAATTATTTCTTCCCCTCGTGTATTTATTATATCACGATTCCTCTTTCTGTCTTCTGTCTGCTTTAACTGCCAAACTGTCCGATATTTCATGTATTTTCAATTCTTCACTTTTTTAAAAAAAATCTCAGCTATTCAAAGCTACATTGTTCACTCCTCAGTTCTGATACCACTAGCTGAAATGCTACATAGAATATTTTTAGATCATGGTCAATTCAGCAGTTCCAGTTTTTGAGATGATGCTATAAATGTAGACTCTCTAATTCCACTTTTATCTACTGAGAGCAGCATTTTACATAAACGAAGGGAAATCTTTGGGAATTTTGGTATATTTCAGTGTAAGTTCAGATGAAATCAGGTATAAAATCTGGAAATTTATCCCTTCGTGAAGGAGATTTTCTGATCTGAGATTTGAACTGTGCAAGCAGGAAACACAGGCTGTAATGCACATTCAGAGCACCTGCTCCCTACAGCCATGGGGGCTCCATTGCAATAATATCTTAGGTCCCATGACACATGGCAGAACTCTAAGACATTTCTTTACACAGGGGAAAATGAGGCACAGACTCTTATAAGTACTGAGTGTTTGATACCTGAATAGCTATGAGGATTTTGAGCAAAGCGAAGATTCTGGTAATGGTTTTGTGGAGGTTTTAGAAACAGCTTTATGAGCAGCTCCCACTGAAATCAGAAGAATCTGAATGCACGAAATCAGCTCTACTCCTAAATCTCCCAACACCTAACCCTAACCCTTCACAGAACACACTCTCTCCTCCTCAGTGGTAAGTCATTAGTAAGATGGTGGCCCATTTTATCAGTGTCACCTGTGGGTGTGATGTACCATGACATGCTGAGCCTCCTACCTGACTTCTGAAGCTTCCTGGGGAAGCGTTGTCACATGGGCCTCCTGGGGCTGGTTGCAGTGGCTCTGCACTCCCACCTCAAGGACTGTGCAGACCCACAGAGGTGCCAATGGTACAGACACAGCTGCTAACGACCCTTTCCTCGACAGAGAATGGGTGACTTAACCCATCAAAAAGTTTAACTGCATTTTGCAGGTGCCTCGCTTTCTCCGAAGAATATAGAGAGACCCAAAAGGGAAACTATGCTCCCAGTCTAAGGCATTTTCTTATTGCTGTCCCCACCACCAAAAATTATACATATATTTTTAAAACAAGACACTTGCAAAGATTTGGGTTGGAGCACAGTTAAATGAAAGATTAAACAAGAACAGAGGCGATGGTAACCTCTGGCAGAGGTGATACTGAAAAATTGGACCTGTGCGAACCACCTAGTATATGTCAGCTGCTGAAATCTTTGAATCTCGTTTTCAGCAACAATATTACAGAACACTATAAATATCTATAGATTTGTATAATACAGATCTTTATAGAAAGACCACGTGCACTGCCATCAGGTGCTCAAAATTAATCCACATCTTAGTTCACAAGGTTTTTTCTCAATCCATGACTGCATGTTAGGAGAATACAGAAGAAAAAACGGAGGAGATTAATTTCTACTTATTACTAGGGATAATCAGATTCTTACAAGCCTTACACTAAAATTCAATGTGCTAAGTTTGGATTTGGAAGTCTTCCAGTGACCCTTTCTTGAATGGAAATAAAATTTCAACAAGAAATCAAAACTGTTAGTTAAAGGGCTAAAAATACACTGCATTCTCTGTAGGCTACAGCATAACCTGATATACTTTATTAGCATTTTAATATCAAGGATTCTAAAATTTTGTTTGTAAAAGGCAATCTTGGTGCTTCTATTTTAAGTGGAAAAGTGATAAATATTTATGTATTATCAGACGTTTCCGCTTATAGATTGAAGAGGAACTTCATAGTCTATTTGATGGTCTTACTGAGAATAAGTGTGCTGACAGAATCTTGTCTCCATATCTGCACCAGAAAAAAACTGCTGATCTGTCCATTAGAATGAAGACTTGGAGTCTAGTCTGGGGAGTCTAGTAAACTAACAAAATATTTAAGTCCCAGAAATAACTAGCCTATGATCTGAACCCTCTCTTTTCCCTTTTTCTCCTTCTTTGGTTAAATACTGTCTAAGAAAATGCCAGGATCCTCAGCTGGCCATTGCCCACTTGATACCAGGAGAGATCAGTTCTCACTGCCCTCAGTAGTACATACAAAACCTGTTCAGATTTTTAATCGTGCTATTTATGTACAGATATACAGGTAAGTTGTTCAGTGAGCAGTGGGATGAATTAGCTTTGTTTTTCCATGTGTTCCCACTCCACGTGTCCTTCCACAGTCCCCTGAGATGCCTCCCATGTCCCCGGTTCTTTGGTCAGGAAAGCAGCAGTGTGAGCTGTTCTGTGGCCAGAGGTGTGTGCAAACTGATCACCTGCAATCCCTTCAGACGTTACAGAGCTGGATTATAATGGCTTTTCCCTCAGTAGCAGCCCTTATTTGGGTCTTTCTTGCCTCTGCAGCCATCTGTTTCCACAAAATGTGTAGGAAGTTAGGGTTTCTGGGACCTCCTGTTTGTTAGTTTTGGTTGTCACATAGCAACTAGTTCAAAAGTTATTACACAGAAGGGATGAGCAAGACATATGGACATACTCTTCACCGTGTGGTGGCCTAAGCCTCATTCCTCTCAGAAACCAAGCTAAACCCGTGCACATATGTGTATATATTTAAGTTAAGGAAAATACTAAGGGAGTTATCTCAATTTAAATATACAGATTACAAAAACTGCTGAAGAACGGTTCAAACAGAAAAGCAGGGGATTTTATGTGACACTTTTTTAGCTCATACTTTAAACAAAGCAGTCATGTCATTCTTCGTTCCAGTTACATCAAAGTATAGCACGTGCAAACCATGGATTCAGGCAGTTCAGGATCCTAATTTAAGCTAACAGTAGCCTTGAGCAGGGAGGCTATTGTTTCCTGCTAATGCATACCTTCCAGTTTTACTGTCTGTCTTTAAAGTATGGCTGCACCAGACTCAAACCAACCTGTGAAGTCTGAAGTGTGTTTTGGAGTACTATCAAATGATGTGAAACAATAAAACCATGAAACCAGTAATGCCACTTAAAAATATCACTTTCAGGTACCTTGTCATCCAAGGAGTTAAAGGTAGTAATGAATCCTAAGGATTTTGCTCTTTGACAACTCTGGAAAATAACCTTAGATTTTTATAGAAACTATAAAACACTATGATGAACTTTTTTTTAATATGCTCTTGGACTAACTCTTGCATTGCTGAAACAAAAAATCCTTTAAAAGCAAATGGAAGTGTTTGTATGGGTACAGCAAAAAAGGTTTGGTCCATGGCCTTTCTTTCAGGGGAAGGTTAATGCACTAGTAATAGCTGCATTTGCAAATTTGTAGGAGAACAGTATTTGGATTTCCATAAAAGATACTCTAAAGCATGGAAGAAAGCCCCAAAGCTGCAGAATACCTGCTTGTCAGCAAGCCTTGGTTCCTGTCTCTCCCGCTCAAGTGTCTCAGTGTTATGTAACAGGAGAAGGGAATGTTCCTCTCTTTTGGCAAAGGACACCGAACCCGGCAATTTGTCTTGATGGGACTGAGCAGAGCGCATGAAACCAAGTGAGTTATTATGGCCTGCGGTTTCAGGAACTGGTTTAAAGATAGCCTCCAAATTATCAAAATTTACATAAAGAAAGACATCTGACTATGGCCATGAAATACTTCTACCAAGTTTGGAAAGCAAAACTCAAGCAATGAATGGTCTATGTCATAAATCAATTTTTTGGCTGCATGAACAGGCCAGCAAAGAAAGAACATTGAATAAGCAAAGGTTTTAATATTCTGACAATTATAAACAGTCTTTTGTTTTTCTTTTTCTTTTACATGCACAAGGGTGTCGGATGGGGAAGCCATATATTCATAAAACATCTGGTGTTCAGCTTGTTGTTATAATCAATCAGTCATTTTATTTTTCCAACACTGCGGAAAAAAAAAAGGACTCGGACCTCTTAATTAAAGAACCAAAGCCTCCTCCTTCTGGATACAAAGGCAGCAGGATCTGGCTCACAGTCTATTATTTACAAGATTTGCTTTAGAGGAGAAAAGTCCTCATGGTTGGAAAGACCATTTTCTTGTTTTTTAATATCTTATGGTAAATGCTGTCAAACTGATGGTGGATCGTCTCCAGAGCAATTGTTTACTCACAGGACAGAGAAGGGCATTGCTGACTCACTCTTTTTACACATTTACCGTCATTACTTCTGATCTAGACGGACAATACATAGTGGAAAAATGATACTTTAACTTTTCGTCCCTACACTTATAAAAGTAGTAATAACACAAGCATACATAGTAATATAAACATAAACATACATAGTAGCATATTAAGCATACACAGTAGTAACACTTCCACAGAACTGCAATACTTCCTAGCTCCCATCATTCACAATAAGGCATTACAGCTTCCCCAGATGATTTATAACCTGCTAGCACTACGTTTGAAACCTCATTCAGCAGCTAAAGTCACCCCATTTGGTGATGGCAGGATCTTTCTGTACCTCTGGGAAAGAAGGGCCACATTTGCCAAAGCACTTTTCATCCTACCATCCCTGCAGAAGACAATGAAGTTATTGGCTGCAGGATCTTTGAAAACTTGGCTCTGTTTATGAAAATTTAGTTAGAGGCACTGATTTTTATCAGCACTCTTACCTGTATTTCTATTGTCATTCATGCCAAGAGGGGACATATGACTGCTTAGCACCTACATCCTGGCTGTCCCTTCATCTTCAGATCTTTGGAGTCTGAGAAATAAATAAATACTAAGAATAAAATTAGTTATCAGCCATGGCTCCTTCAATAAAGTAGACGTGTCATGCGTATGTGCCTGTTTGTGCTTCCTCATTAATCTAACTACATGCTAACTGTTAATATGCTCTCTCAATTTGTCTGCTTGAGACACTGTTATTAAAGCCATAGTTTCTGTCTTCCCAGACCTACATGCAACCATTACACAGATGGTGGGAAAGGTAGCAAAGCCGGGGGTGTGACCTCTCAAAAATCATTGAACAGCAGCACTGAGAAATAATACAGAGAAGAGTACACAACAGCAGAAGCAACGATCACATATTATGTGCATACTGCAATGCACTGATGCAAAACAACTGAGGCTAGGATGCAGCTCTAGATTCAAACACCTAAAAGTGCAGTTTTGCTGCCTAACACATCTGTGCCACTTGAGATAGCCTGGGGTATCCAGATCACCCACATGAGGCTGATAGATAGGCACAGGGCCCACCTACAGGTGACTTGAACCTCTCTGAGGCACCAGAAGGAACCTGGTGGGAGACACTTGGGTATCTCACGTGACACCAGATGCCCACACTTAGATAATGAAATGCTGCCCTAGCTCTCCACTTCTCCACTGACATGAGGAGAAGCTTAGCTCTCTAATTTACGTGCAGACACTTTTATTTAGATACCCAAAATTAGGTGTCTGAATCTGAGGGTGAACCCCAGCCATCCAGCATGATTTCAGTGCTCTCTGGACTTCACTGACAAATTTTGGTGACTTGGAGCTTGTCTCTGTCAGCGACCAAGTGAACTGCAGAGCAGAGTCAGTCAAGATATGAATTACAGATGCACAAGGTGATTTGCAAACATTTTTGCATTTGTGTAAACAGGATGTAGCACACATTTTCACATGTTAAATAAAACTTTAAAATGCCAAAATGTCTCAGTTCTTTCATCTCTCTTTGAAAGTTTTTTTTCCCCCCAAGGTTTGTCTCTCATAAACACATTAAAATGCCACAAGCAAAGGAATAAGATAACCCACTGATGAAATGACTAGCCACATAAGTGTCCTCACTCAGCAGGAAACCTCCTCATGACTTTGCCTTGCCTACACATTAATGAAAAAATCTTGTGTTTTGTAAATAAGCTCTGCAAAGTCTGGTGGAGAAGTGCTTTCTTCCTTGTTTCATCAATAAAGTTACTATGTGACTTTTAAAAAATTCCACTGCACTAGGAAAACTTCTGTTTCCTTTTATGTCCAGATTTAGCAAGTTTTTCAAAGCCCTTCTTATTAAGAAAAGTCATGGCTGGAAACATGGATAAGTAGCTACAACGATTCCAGAAGCTATAAATATTCAAGTTATGATATTCAAGAAATTATCCTCTCTGAGGTGGGCTTTATTGTCTCCTAGGGCCCACCTGCAGCTAGGTAAGGGCCTCCCAAAGTGAAGTGGATGGCCCTAAATGATCATAGGTGGTTTTTGAAAAATAAACACAAAATTAGTTTCACACCTACTTAGACAGTTTAGAATTTTAATGTGCAAAGTCTGCCAGGGCTTTGCAGTGAAATAAGGCCATGCATTCAAGCTCCCTAAAGCCAATCAGAAAGCCAGGCTGAGTACTACCCATTTCGCAATTAGGAATCACTGCTCACTTCTAGAGCATATTATTAATGAACAAACTGTTACTTTGATCACGTTGTAACATTTATAAGCTCACAAAAACTAACTATGTTTAAAAAGGAACTGTTCTAGCCTCAAAACACCGAGAAGAGTTGAGATCTGTTTCATGTCACTGTCTGCATGCAGTCTAGTACGTAGCGGGCTTTTCCAAATTTTTCTGAACATGCCACCCCCCCACCCCCCTTTTCTGCTGAGAGGCTCCCTCTAGGCATATTTTGATACATTTATAATTTTGTTTGTGACTTCTGCACGTTTGGTAGCCCTGGCACAGGTCAAAAGCTTTATATGTGGGGTTGCCAGCCATGTAACAGCTTGATCCCATCTCCTCTGAGGTGCCCTGTCTGGCCACCCACCTTCACCTAACACCTCCAGGGAGCAGCAGCAGACAGGCGGCCAGAGCACTGCCCCTTGCACTGCACGTGCAACCCATCCAGCGTGTCCTGCATTTGTCTTGGATTTATTCCACATGTGCCAGACAGCTCTTACGCACATTACCAATTTGGAAAAGCTCTAGGTATGACTGAGCTTTACTCAAACCAGCCGCTGGCTTTAGAGGAGGGATGGATAAAGGTATGTTTCACTGTTTTATATCAGCATTTCTTTATGTCGTTGGACACTGGGCAGTGCTTGTTCTTACTGGGGCTCGGTTATTCTGAGGGATTTAACTCTTCCACCTCTATTCCAGCTTCGAAGGAGTGTGACAAGACAGCCTCAGACTGTGCAGTTTTCCTATACTGCCTGTAGATCCTAGATAGGGATCAGCTTCCACTGTGCCTGGCACTGTTTGGATTTATATGAAAGAACATTTATTCATCCTGAAAAAGCCTTGCCACTTAACACTGCATTGTTTCAGTTTGTTTTTTCCATTTGCTTACAGTAAGGCCCAAAAGATACGAGTTTATGACAGCAGGATAATTCTGTCACTGATTTTTATGAGTGCATTTTGTATTAATGGGTTTCAGTCCCATGAAGTTCCTGTCCAGCACTACATACAGACAATACCACATTATGAATGCCCTCATAATTAGATTCATTAAAGGACTACGGAGCCCAAAGTGCACCTACAGTTAAATCCAGACCCTCTGTTAGGCTTAACCTAGTTAGTTGGTGCAGGACAGGTGTGTCAGGAGGACGCCACCACAGCCAGCACATTATTTATACAGGGAAATCATTTAGGAAATAATAGTTATTCTTACACTGCCAGATATCTTGGCACACACACACCCCCCATACACTCCAGATTATCTAATGTCCCTTATCTAATTCATAAGCACTAATTAGCTCTCCAGCTTTCTTTCGAAACGAAGCAACTGGTTCTCTGTGACACTGGACTTGTGAGACATCCCAGGGAGACACAACTCAGGGATCACTCCCACCAGCCCACGTGGCTGCCCACGGCTGCTCCCCCAGTGCCACTGCTGCTGCAGCCCCAGCTGCAGCAACACAGATATTTTGCATCAGCTGGAATAAATGCATTTTGCTGCTTAGGCATAGCCACCGAGGACAAGGGTGTCCCTGAAATATTTCCTCTCTTTGTCCTTTATCTGATCCCAGCTACTTGGAGTCCACGAGCCAGAATTATTTCCAGGTTTTTCTTTGCTAAGTTGATGATCATGATGACGAGGATAGCACCACTTTTATATAATAGCCTATACCCAGGTCTAGGGTGGCTAATTTAAGCACCCAGCTCTAAGGCACATGTGCCTACACCTGACACATATCACCATAAGTGAGCAATACAGTCCTGGTAAATGGTGCAATATGTTTCCCTCTACTCTCAGCAAAAAGGTATATATTTCTCTATAGATACTGGATAAAGAGCGAATGTAAATGCTATGTGACTCTATCCCAGCTAAAACCCAGGTCACCTGCCCTGCTTCTGAGAAGAGGACCCACATTCAGAAAGATGGGTATTTTTGCACAGCGATGTAATTGTTAGAACATGTGCAACATCAAGACTCATGGTAAGACATTTGTGAAACTATCACCTATTTCATCATAATGACCCGCCCACAAAAAGCATGTTTAAATGGCATAGATTAAAGTGTTAGCTGTCCTTTTTAGATCGTCTACGCTAGAAATCACACCATTATAATTTCTGTAGGGGGTAAACCAGCATTAGCACTCAAAAGGAAATGTAAAATTACTCCAGAAGCTATAATTTTAATTACAGTCAGTGGAACAGGGAAGAGGACAGAATAGGAAATACAAAAGGAGTATAAATAGCATTCTGTCTTAGGACAGTACTATTTGTCTTACTCTGGCTCTAATGTTGCTTTATTTTCTTAACTTCCTGCTTTGGAAAGTAGCCACTAAATTAAAAGAAAGTGTGGTTTTGTAATGCAAGGATGACTTTTTTTTAATTTATAAAACTGGAGAATCCAAAGCAATGATTAATTCAAAAAGCAGGTTGGAGAAAGATTTAGCTGATTCCAAATTCTTTATCAAAAAAAAAAGGAAAAAAAAAAAAAAAGAAGAAGGAATTCCTTTCCAAATAAAAAGAATTCAAATTAATGGTAAATATTAGGAACAGTTCGTCTTTCTCATACATTCATTTTTGGCCTGGTTTTGCCATTCTCACATTCATCAGCAGAGTTGTCACTGGGGTAAATAATACTTAAACTAATGTCTACTCATAATGGAAAGTGCTACTCATTTTCAGTAAGGGTATCATAATTCCCTAAATAGCTATATAGAAAAAGAAGAAAAGATAAACAAATTTTGAAATTAATTCCTTAAATAAAATGTGAAAACCTGTGATTAGTTAATAAGTGTATGATACAGTTGCCTAAACGTACAGCCCTGTTGTGACTGTAGGCACTGCAGGATAGCCCAGCGGGTGCCTGGCTTCCGTGCCAGAAGCAAATCCCCCATAGGCTCTGTGCTGTGTTTCCCAGCATGGAGTGGACACATTTGGTACCTTAGGGCTTCTCAAAAGGCTCCAGATGCCTTTGTTTGGGAACTTGGACCTCTCCCACAGAGTCATCATTCCACAACCTTATTTTTAAAAACAGTTTGTAACTTCTTCGTTAAAACGCAGTACTTTATTTGTACCTCGGGCCCATTCGACACACAGTAATCTAATGTTGCTATAGGACAGGCAATAGCTGTGCCTCTGCTGCTAAATCAAATGTCATTTGGCACCGGTTGGCTTGGGCCCTCCTGAGATTTGCCTTGGAGACAGCTAGCGGTCCAAAGCAGAGCCAAAGAGCTATCCGTTGACCAGGGTGGATGATTGCAGGTCTTGCACACAAACCCACTGCCTAACCTCTTCCCTTTAGCAGTGTATGCACACACACACAAACACACACCCTATGTATGCATGCACACACACATGCATGCACATACCCAAGACCAAAGACTCCAAAACTTGTGTGAAACTTCACGAAGACCTGCTGTGGTACTGGGCTGTGATATCTCTGTAACGAGATGCTGGACTGCCATGATAGTGGAATTCTAGAAGCTGTTTGATCCACGGAGCACTAAAATCAGATTGTCGTGTAGGAAAGGTTGTTTCCTCTCTGAAACAACAACAGAGAAACATATTATTTTAGAGAAGACATCCTGTGGCCTCCAGGAAAGAGAAATAAGGAAATAATATCTTGCCTTGTCCAACTCCACAGCCAGTGGAGAGGGACAAGCCTGCTGAAGGGATGTCTAGCCCAGCCACCCATCCATGGTTTAGGACGTACTGGACATGCATCTGAAGGTGCCTGTCTCTCTCCACGGACCGCAGAGGGACCCTGGTCGGTAACTGTAGACTAGAGACCTGACTTTTGGGTTTATGAAATAGGCGAGAGAGTTCCCACAGGTTACTGCAGATTTGCATATTGACAAAATTACCTGCAATGTTTAGGTCAGAGGAGACAGAAAAGAGCAAATCTTCCTATGGATCTGGGCCTCTGTGAAGCTGCACTGTGTGCAGGTGCCCAGGCGCTGGCAGCGGGGGCTGCAGGGCCCTCTGTGAGGAGAGGCGGGGGCTGCCCCGCGCCGGACACAGCCGGTTCCAGCCGGCTCCAACCGACCCACCGCAGGGCACGGCTGAGCCCCTCAGCCAAGATGGTGGCACCTCAGGGAAATCAGGTTTAAGAAAGGGCAAAAACCCCACAGGACAGAGAGTGGAGAAGGGAACAAAAGAGTGAGAAAAAACAGAAGGAACACCAAGGTCAGAGGAGGGGAGGAGCTGCTCCAGGCGCCAGAGCAGACTCCTCTGCAGCCAGCCCCTGGGGGAGACCACGGTGGAGCAGGTATTTCCCTGCACCACGCCAGAGCAGGCTCCTGAAAGGAACTGCAGCCCATGAGAAGGACCCATGCTGGAGGAAGAGAAAAGTGTGAGGAGGAAGGAGTGGAAGAAAGGAGCTGTTACAGACGGACCCCAACCTCTGTTCCCCATCCCCCTGCACCACTGCTGGGGGAGGAGGTAGAGGAGCTGCGAACGAAGGAGTGAAGTTGAGCCTGGGAAGAAGGAGAAGAGGGGGAAGGTGTATTAGTTTTAGTCTTTGTTTCTCACCATCCTACTCCATTTTAACTGGCAATAAATTAAATTAATTTTCTCCGTGTAGAGTCTGTTTTGCCCATAACAGTAATTGGTGAGTGATCTCCCTGTCCTTATCTCAACCCATGAGCTTTTCCATCCTATTTTCTCCCCCTTGTCCTGTTGAAGAGGGGGAGTGAGAGAGCGGCTGGGTGGGCACCTGGCAGCCAGCCAAGGTCAGCCCACCACAGGAGGCTGAGGTATTCGTACCTGTCATGAAACATAACTAATTCAGAGTCCTTCAACTTCCCACTGATCTAGCAGCAGAAAACAAATGTAAGAGCCATTGCAAGAATATAAATGGAATCAGCATGCGCTGTGCTGGTTATAAAATGATGGGATACAGTGCCAGGAGGTGGAGCAATCAAGAGTTGCACCAGTCTGGGCCAAAACACTGACCCAAAATGTTAAGTACTTCCTGTTTAACATTGAAAATTTTCTGTAGTTTTAGGAAGAGAACATCATAACCTACTTTCCTGAATATGCTGGAGCTCATTCTCATTTTCATTAGGCCCATTCATGATTGCAAGATGAATAGAAGTGCCATAAATAGAACCGTATTGGCATAAACATAATTTCTGTACTTGGCACTTGACTTAGGTAAACAACCATGGACTTCCAGCAAGCCTTAAGGTTGGAGCCTCGTCATTTCACACTGTCTATGCAGTCTTCTACAGTTAGGAGATTTAAACCTGAGGCAGGCTGAAGGGACCTTTGGGGTTGTCTGCTTTCCTCCATTGATTACAGAAAGAGATTCATATAGCAACGCTCCTTGCTTGTGCATCCCTGGTGCTCAGGGTGGGGAGACAGGTCAGGATTTTGGCTGCAGCGTGCCTTTGGGGATGAGCAGACCTGGGGTCTCCCAGGCCAGGCAGGTCCCCAGTGCACCACTGCCCTGCACTGCAGCAGAGCAGGCTGGCTCTCAAGCTGATGACATGGACAATGGTGACCCACAACACATCAGCTGACAGCAGGATTTCATCTCTGGGAGAGGCAGGTTCTCCTCCCCACTTTTTCCAGGCAGCAGGAGCCAAGACTTCTACCTTGCACAAAAGTGAAAGAGCAGTTGCAAGGCAGCAATTCCTTGCTGCCAGGAATGGAGGGAGACGGATGTCATCTTCACAGCCTGTCAGCAGCCATGGCATTGGGTTCTCCAGGGTTCCCAGCCAGTTCTCTCAGTGATGTTAGTTTGAAGCTCTGGATGTTAACATAGAAGTCATTTACAAGGTGACACCTCCAAAGTCAGCTTTCAAATGTTACGGGTTGCTGAAATCACAGAATTAACGAGTACAATCCCACACAACTTTCTCCTAGAAAAAGAAAAACCACAAGCAGTCTTTAAAGAATAATGAAGATGTAATACAGCGTCCAAGAGTTTGGTTGTTTGTCATAAATGGAACTCCTACGCCTTAGCTGAATCCATGTGGACATGCCTGGGACTGCCATTAAATTCAGTGTCTGTGGAAAGCCTGTTGAAGGTACAGGGATGTCCTGTCCATATAGAAGCAGCTGCAGAACTGGGGACATGAACAAGACCTGGCGTGTATTTGCAAAGGAAATAACTTTCTTGCACTGAAAAACACACACCCAAAGTTTAAGCAGTGCATTTGTGATTTTTACCTTGTTGTGTAACTCCAGTTTGTGAATTAAGTTCTTCCGCAGAGTTTGCAGACTCCTTCAATGGCAGTGCTGTTCCTAGCGAAGCATGCAGAGAGTAGTTAATCATTAATTCTTCATGGTTCATATTTGGTGTCTGCTTTACTGCATATAGTTTGATATAGTTCCTTCCAATAGACTTAATGCTGTCATTAGGAGTCACATGCTGGATCTTTATCTGAACTATTACCACAGTCCAGACATAGCATTACAGTCTCCCTTTGTAAGCCAAAGTTATGGAGTTCAGAAAGGCTTAAAACTTAATAAATACTATGGGGTTTATGGTAATGGAACAGCTGCAGTGGCAGACTGACACATACACACACCCTGACTGAGGCTGCCTAGTTGCTGTAAACAGGTGCACCTTGAGGCTAAAGCTCTTATTTTTTTATCCATGACACTAATTTCATTGTCAAAGTCTAGCTTGACAATTGTGTGTGTGTTAGGATAATGTAAAGGAATCCAGACACATGTGGTGAACGAAATTCCTGGCTCTTGCAAAGGGGGTGAATTTTTAAATTGAAATTGCAGTTATCATTGTACAGATAAAACAGCTGGCCATGTGCAAAAAAAAATAAAAAAAATCTTTTGTTATTACTGGAAATCATAAGCTGTATGACATGGGGAGACTGCCCTCAGAATAATAAAAATCACCACAAAATGGTGTGAATTATGGTACGTAGTGTTCATTCGAGGTACATTCTAGGAAGTTCTAAACCTTTATTTTAAAATCTCAGACATAGTCTGGGATCAGATTCATGTGTGCTTTGGAAGAAGTAGTTTCTCACTGTGTTAAAGTGCGTAAGTGGGACGGCAGAGGCATTTGAAAACTTCAGCTCAGGTACCTTAAATCAGATCACTAGGCCTGTGGCTAACCTATTCAACCACACTAAAAACATTTTCCTCCTCCTTGCTGTACATTAGTCTGCTTATTTCTTGGAAGATAATCTCTAAGATCAGGATCAACAGTAAATAATTGCATTTGGCATTCCCATTTGTTGACACCTACTATACGGGATGCAGTGAATTTAACTTACATTGGATGAGTCATCTCTCACGCAAGTGTTTTCTTCTTTCCATCCACTTTTGGAGAGCCTTCTTAACAGGATGTGATGCCCCAAAAAGGCCAAGTGAAATCTAAACAGGTTACTGTGGAACCACCAAAAAACTCATTGCATCAGTACAACACCTTCTATAGGCTAATAAGCTCAGCTGAGAAGCAGACAATAGGAGCCTGGGTGGAGTCCCGTGTTAATACAGCTGTAATGCTTCCCATAACCCAGCAAGATTATGCAGGGTGGCTTCCAGTATCTCAGCATGACACTGAACTGTGACATACAGACATACCCTCACCTCACGGATTTTAAATGGGCACGTTTCCCTTGTTTCAGGTAATAAAGGACTTTTCGTCTTCCACGTGGAAATTCCCATAGACTACAATAGAGATGAAGCCAGTAAAGATGTGGAGAAATGTTCTGTAGAAATTAACTTAGAATGAGATCCTTTCTGAAAGTATGTAAATCATCTAATAAAATTCAACACAGGATTACATCTTTGCTTTAGAAATTGATGACTTGATTGAAAGGTGAATATTCTCTTTAAATTCTATAGGGTTTTCCTCTGATGGCTGGAAATTGTGTAGAAATAGAGTTATGTCTTTTTAGGATTCATATTCTCCCACCCAGACACTGAACCCAGAGTTTCCAAAGACAGTTCTTGTCACCCCTCTTTTATAGACTATTTCTTGGCTTTAAAATTGGCAGCTGTGACCTGAGCATTTATGGAGATGTCACAATAAGGCTTCCTCTGCTTGATATCTGGAAAAGTCATCTTTACTTGCCTTCAAGAAATTAAACTTTCCAGACGATTTCCCTCTAGCAAGACAAGCTACGGACTTGTAATGTCTCAAAATTGATTTAGAGATATTTCAATAAGAATGCTCTTAATCTTCAAACAGAGTAGTTTTGCGTAAAGCCCGCTGGAGGGTGGCCAATTGGGTTTGAACTTCCTTGTGTTTCAGTCCAAAAAGTTCCACACATTTTTCAGAAACTACTCTATCAAACAATGGTCTGCTGTCAGATTTGATAAAAGTTAGTTCCCACATGTGCTCAGTATATGAACCAAAACAGGAAGCACAGCATCCGATGAAGTAGATGACAAAATGCCAGCAGCGGATATCTGGAATATGCATTCCTTAAAAAGAAAAGATATTTTGCCATTGAGCAATAGTTCATAGAAATCAGCTGCAATTGTCTCCTTTCACTTGGTGCTCTACAATTCAGATATTTGAATTGTTCTGAAAGCTTTCTCCACTCCCCTTGAAATTACTGAAGAAAATGATAGTGATTAATCTCTTCTTCTGCCAGTTTGCCAATGAATGAAGAACGTAATTTCCCTTTAACACTTCTTCAGTGTGCACTGCAGATTTATGAATTCAGTACAGACTGTAATTTGGATTTATTTCAGACAAGTTTTTAAAACATATATGCTTATTTATCAATCTTTAAATGTTTTAGCCTTCTCCATAGCCCCTATCTCACAAGCCAAGACTACAATTTTTTTTGGTTTCTGCCAAGATTGGCAAGGTCCAGCAGTTTTCAACGTTTCTCTGATGTCTTAAGTGGATGGCTCAGTCCCCTGGTCTCTCCCTTTTTGGGACTAACATTTTGATTAACATCACACAGGTGTGCTCTGGAAACACTTGGCCCTCCTGTGACTTTCTTTCATCAATGTTGTAAAAGATTCCTCTGGTACTTTCCATTCCTGGTGCTGACAAAATAATCTACATTAATACTTTAGTATGTATACGTTATACGTAAATTTTATTTATACATAATTACTACCTAGATATAATACGAACAAAAGTCCCAGACATTCAAGTGACAAGGAAAGCAAGGGGCCCAACTGCGGTTTTTATAGATGCCAAGATCCAGCTTTGGCTGTTTGCAGAGAGCAGGGTCCACACACACCTGGAGTGGCCAGAATGCATCTGTTTATAGTGCTTACCATTCTCTGCTTGTTTGGGGTTTTTTTAAATGTAGAAGGCCTAAATTTGACCACATTCAATTCCTTCTTTTATGTTACCAATGTTTTTCTCTTCAGTATTCTCTTGTCTCAATTTTGTGTTTCAGTAAGTATCAATTGTTAGTTTTCTCTGTTATTTCCAGTACTTCATTCATTTTGTTCCACTTTTCCCTGCTTCTTTTATAATCCTTCTCCAGATCTTTTGCGTCCAAGCTTGTTAAGTATACAGACAGCTATGACAATATAGCACTAACCAGAATGTAACAAGTAAGTAAGTCTGTTTCCCAGAAATAACTATATTCCTTTTGGCTGTTCTGTGGCATGACAAGTCCAGTTCTACTGGTGCCACCTAAAGTGAAGTGTTACTATATTTGCTTACACTGAAGCCAATATAAACCAAAACTAAATTAGAACAGTTAGCCACAGCTAATGAAATTGGCAACACTCGCTGACAGTAGCAACAGGAAAGGCAAGTGCAACATACGATGATGCATGTGCCCCAGCTCCTTTACAGATCAAGATGTGACTCTCAAGCTCTCGAGTCACCGAACTGGCAGCAATATAGCCTGGTCAAGGGAAAAATGAACTCCTCACCCAAGGAGAGATTGCATTGCACATCAAGATTTAGTTTTGATGCAGGCTTTTACAAATTGTTTTATTATTTTTCCTCAGTTCCTGTGGGAAGACTGTCTGGCTGCAAGATAAAGAAAAGAATAATAAGAAAATTTAAAGTAGTTAACCAGAACTATGAGAAAAGTTCCTGTCAATCTCCAGACTCTGGGTTTTCATCCCTGTTTAAGAAGTCAAGCAGACTCTGCTCAGAGGTTCAGCTACCAGCTCTAAATGATTACCCCAGAAACAGGGAGCATTTGAAATAAATGGAACAGCTGTCTGTATCGCCTCAGCTATAAAAGAGACTGTATTTCAATAAAGAAATACAAATAATGAAGTATTTTCTCGGGCTATGGTAGGAGGCTATTGGGAACTTTTCCCTTTCAGCCTGCTGCTTCCCCCTGGAGCTTAGACACCACCTGTTCCAAGGAGCTTCTGGGACTGAATGGCTGGAAGGTGGATTTCCTTCCGAAAAAACAAACCCAAGGGGCATGGAGGATGCCAGCACTCCAAAGTAAGGGAAGGCTCGCTATTGTTGTTGCTTCAATTGTTTGAATTTTTTTTTCCTTCAATTAGAAGGGTGATTTCAGCCAAATATTATGTGCGTGTTCAGGGCTTGTGATTTTTTTTGGTGATTTGCTTTCATGCTTGCATTTTTTGTATCTATTTTAAAAAAGCTCAGCAGAATATTTTTTTCTTTTAACAGACAAGGAGCAAGCAACAAACCTGAAAAGGGGTTTTCCCCTGACTCTCATTTACGCTGAACTGGTTTGAGTCATCTGACTCATGTGACAATGCCTAGGCCAGTGCAAACACCTGTTTTCTGGGGCACAAAATATTACCGTATAGCAGTTAGTTTTGCAGCCTGACACAGATATGCATTTTGTCATTATTTTAACTGAAATGAAACCTTCATGTTTATAAGAAGAAATGTTTGGGTTATTTCTGGGCTGGGAGGAAGGATTAGAGAAGAAACATTTCTATCCTCTTTCTTTGCTTCCAGCTTTCTGCTGACCACTGGGACAGAGCTAGCATGATACAGCATAGCCTCTGCTGTAAATATAACAAGTGACAAACTGTGACACCCTTCTGCTCCTGTCCTCACTAAGGTGCAGCCTAGGGTACAATTGACATCCAGAGATGCACCTCAGGGAGTCGGAGTGACTCCAAAGAGGTTCGTGACTATGTGGTTTACGCAGTTCATTAGGAATTTCCAAGGGAGAAATTCCACATTCTGGATGAAGAAGAAGAGATGACTATATTGTTTTAACAAAAATGACTTTTGGTTTTCCATTAAAAAAAAACCTCTTTCAAAACACGCAAGACTGTTTCATTAAAAAATAAAACTCATTTTTAAAGCATATTAAAAGCGTTAACACAGTGCCTGCTGCCAGAAGAGCCCCACTGCAGTGCTGTTGAAGGAAGGAGGACAGCATCGTTATTTATGAGCGTCTGCACTCTCTCAGCCTTTCATGAAACCCTAATTTTATCTGGCAGCTCTTAAGAATCTCTGAGAAACTGGGTCCTTTGTTACCACTGCATCCATCTAACTTCTGCACCTAAAAAGACATGGACACTTTTTCATAAATAGAGAAAAGAAGTCCAAACTTTCTGACACTAATGTCACACTACTGTTTTAGGCCCTAAACCTTCAAGCTCCTCTCTGTGGGCGAGCACCAACAACTGCCCCTTTTTGCTCAACTTCCAACTCTAGCTTTTACAATAATTTTGCTGAGAACAGGATAAGGCCTCAGTCATCTGTTTTCATTGGGGGGAAAACAAGACAAAACAAAACAAACAAAACCCCTTTATTACTCTTTGACAGGAGTAAAGTTAAGCCCGAGGGGGTTATTTTTCTCCCATTAACTTTTTCTAACCTCATCCCTCCCTCATTTTCTTTCTCAGATTTACTCCCAAACAGTTCATGCGTACGTGTGCATGTCCCTGTGTGTCTATCTGTGTGTTTTTGTGTGTGTACGTGCACATTTATCCTTGTAATGAAAAGGAATCTATCTGTTCAGATAATTTGCTGTTGTTTGCAACATGATACAGCTAGTCCTTTTGACTTCAGTGTGAATAAACAGCCTGATCCCATAAAATAGGCCTTTTCTCTCCCGAGAGCTTGTTCCAAGATTGTGGAACCCAGGCTAGCAAAGAACATCTGCAACAGTTAGTGGAAACCCTAAGAATTCTTGTGAATAAATAGATTGGAAACTAAGTTGGAAATTTCTCAGTGAGATATAAATTTTAAAAAATGAAATCCAGTTGAAGTACCCAATTTCCCTGGGAGAATACAAGTCTAGCCAACTCAAGTCTAAATACATGTGGTAGTGATCACTGTATGCTGTTTCCAGTTTATCATCAAAAACAATCATAGCAAAATTATTGTCATTCAAATTTAGCTTCTAATAAAGAAATGTTACACTTTTTATCATAAGTTTGATTGCAAACCTCCTTTATAATGAAGATGTTAGAACAAGATGAAACAATGCATTTTTTAAAACTTCCTCCGTATTTTGTTCCCTATTGACAGATATAACCAGAATCCTAGATGAACATTAAATGTATCAGTAAAAGCTATTAATGATGAGCAATGCAGATCAGGTAGATTTAAGGGCTGTAGTTCAAGTTTTACATCAGTCTGCTTTTCAAAATATTCATGGTGGTAACTCTCTGCAGATCAGACACAGTGAAAAACCTCTTTTCAAAGGCTGAGATCTCTTAACTATTTAGACTTTCACTTTTGTACTCTCTCTTTTCTTAGATATGCCCTTTTCATTTCAATTGCATGCTCACTGTTCCAGTTATTAAGTTAACAGAGTCCCTGGAGACTGTCTTCAGGTTTTTTGATGCTTGCTTCAGTTTTTTTGATGCTTACCACTGAGAGAGTGTTATAAAGCAAAACACTTGGGTTATATAGATTATAAGCTAATAGACAGAAGTTACCAGCTTCGTGGGAAATACTTCACTCTTATAAAAAAAAAAGGCAATATTGTTTGGCTTGATTTAGTATAGCTTTGGTTCGTAGAATAATTCATTTGCAGCTGGCTTACCCATGCACATGCTCTGGGGGTGAGGAACACATGCATGTTATCAATTCATTATTTGTGCTGCAGTTCGTTACCACTGATGTGCTGGACAGCGACATCACTGTCTACCCAACATCTGAGGGTATAACACTAATGGCAATAGATATCAAGCTGTTGGGAAGAAAGCAAAAGCTAGACTGTGGTTGGATTAACATCTGATTGCCTAAACAGTACAGCTTTGAAAGCATGGGAAAATTTGCCTAGTGAGCAAGCTGAATTTTTTTAAAAAACATAAAGCCTGCCAAACTCCGAAACCTAAGGGGAAAAAAAGAGCTTGTGGAGAACTTTAATTAAAGTAAATGGTGAAATCTCCCCTCCTTCTCCTGAAAAGAACTTAAATATGCTATTTTAACTCTATGCTCATACTGGCTCTTTTTCTCTATTCAAAAAAAGATTAAGCAAGAAATTTTCACAAATGTTTTCAAGTCTCCCAGTTCCTATTTCCCTTTTTTAACCTATTGTGGTGAAGCAGAGAAAGCCTGTCCAAGTGAATACTGGCCCAAATTGTTCCACAAGACCCAGTGTTTCTCATAAATATGCACGTGTACCAAGTTTAGTCTACTTTGGAGGCAATATGAAGTTTGCTCCCACAATTTGCTCTATGGATACAGACTACTGAAGTGACTGTACTAAGGATGCCCTCTACTGAGAAAAAAAGGATAGAAGTGTAAATATGAGAGCTACAGAGAATCTTCACTAGCTAGTACAAGTAGCAAAAGACTGATTGTTTTCAGGAGTAGAGAGCACAGAGTTTTATTTCATTTTTCAATTTGAGAACAGTTCTGATGAGAGTGTGGACAGACCTGGCCACAGAATTATAGGTTATAGCTATACTAGTAAATTAAACTGGGCCAGGGAATGTTCCCGAATAATTTGTATTGATCGTCTGCACTGCTGAAATGCTAGAAGGGTCTCCACACTACTTTGGCTGACACCAGTTTGCAGCTTCCCAAACAATTTCTGGGCATGACTGGGCAGTTGGCACAGGCCAGTGTCCATCTTGAGTAGGGTGGCGTGGGCCACTTTGTTTTGGGTGGCCAAGGCAGTTTAATGTGATAGATACACATTGCACTATACTAGCTGGCATCAAGTCAGAAAATGATCCTAGGCAGATTTAACTTATCGGTATAGATGTAGCCTTAGAAAACAGGGATACAGGGGGCCTGATTAAGTTCATCTACTTCTTGCAGTGGGGTAGATCATGCATGACAAATGCTCACTGCTCCTGAAAGATTTTTGTCCATCCAGTTCTCAAAAACCTCCAGGGACAGAGATCCTATAACCTCCATTGACTGCTCATTTAATTGATAACCATACTTGTTTTTCTTCAAATCTAACCTAAATACACCCTACATCAAAAGAAGCTCATCAGCAGGTCAAGGGAGGTGATTCTGCCCCTCTACTCCGCTCTCATGAGACCTCACCTGGAGTACTGCGTTCAACTCTGGGGCCCCCAACATAAGAAGGATGTGGACCTGTTGGAGCGAGTCCAGAGGAGGGCCACAAAGATGATCAGAGGGCTGGAGCACTTCTCCTATGAAGACAGGCTGAGAGAGTTGGGGTTGTTCAGCGTGGAGAAGAGAAGGCTGCGGGGGGACTTCATAGCAGCCTTCCAGTGCCTTAAGGGCCCAACAAGAAAGCTGGAAAGGTACTTTTTACAAGTTCATGTGGTGACAGGACAAGTGGTAATGGCTTTAAGCTGAAAGAGGGTAGATTTAGATTAGATATAAGGAAAATATTTTTCACAATGAGGGTGGTGGGGCACTGGAACAGGTTGCCCAGAGAAGTTGTGGATGCCCCAACACTGGAAGTGTTCAAGGCCAGGTTGGATGGAGCTTTGAGCAACGTGGTCTAGTGGAAGGTGTCCCTGCCCATAGCAGGGGGGTTGGAACTAGATGATCTTTAAGGTCCCTTCCAACACAAACCATTCTATGATTCTACAGCAATGTTAGGCAGCTATTATTTTCCTAACCCAGTGGACTAATGAAAGAATATGTTTCTTTCCTCTTTGCAGCTACCATTTAATTATTCAGGATGACAATGTATGGTTACAGCCTTTGCTTCTTAAGATTAAAAATAGTCGATTATTTGAAAGTTTCTTGTGGGTCATGGTTTGCAGATCTCTAATATCACATACATATATGAGGTATTTAAGTCAACACATCATTGACAAGTAATAGAGCATAAGAAAATTCAGTCAGTAAAATGACTCCTCCTCTATTGTCAATGTAAAGACATACACAGCTCCTCAGGTTGAGTCATCTCATCCAAAAACAGCTAACAGAGGTATGATGAGCATGTTCTGAAGATACCTGTTTCTTTCCACTGACAGCAGAATTAGTCCAAATTTACTAACTCCTAGTAAAATGTCTTACAGAGAAGTGCTAAAACAAGAGCTGCAGAAGGAAGAGTGATCTATTATGATTGTGAACAGTTGCTAAAAAGTCTATCAGCAAATCCTGAATGCCTGAAAACCTCAACACCTGTGACATGTTCCTGTAATAGCTACCACAGGCCCAAACAGATAGCTTCCTGACAATATGAATAATTTTGTTCTTGCTTGTTTGCTTTCATGATCAATAGCTTTAGTGCAGTCTGCTAGCACATGGGCTGCAGACATTTATGGGAAAGCGGTAAATGCTCTGCATCCTGGGCGAGTGGATCTGATGACGACAATATTTGTGTTCAGAGGAGTCTTCTGAGGGAAAAACAAATATTCTGGCTGAATGTGGCCTACATATTCTTCTTACTACTATGCACAGGGTGACATACATAGTGTAAGACACTACCAACCATTTATGAATGCACCCTCAAAAAGGATAGGCTTCACTGAGCCCATTCTTAGAGGACTATCCAAAATACATCCTCTGACATTTTATCATCTTCTTAGCTATGAAAAAGAGACAGATATAACTAGTCTTGGCCATTGTTAAGACCTCTCTTCCTAGAGCCTGAATATCTTCTACAATAATAAGGAAAACATTTGTAATGGAAAGCAAAGTATTTGGTTTTTTGCCAGAAGGAATGCAATATTGGGAAAATTATTTTTCAAATTATGTTACCCACATGCATTATTTACCAAGTTTTCTCCACCCTTTCAAAAGGAAGGCCTGTTTTATTCCCAATTTCTGTGTCAAAAGAAAGAAGTGGCCTACTCCCTCCTTTAATGTGGGAGGAGGAAGCCCACCAACGTTTTTTCACTGACACAATCTGGGCAGTCTCCCGAGTCCCCTCCCTTTTCAAGGGTCTTTGAGGTTTTTCCATGTCTTTTGATCTCAGAAGAGATGGAGCCAGACAGGCAAATGCTTCCCATCACTTGATGTCCTAGCCATTGTTATCTGAATTCCTTTGAAGCTGGGAACCTGAAGCTGTTATCTGTGCCATTGTCTCACCTTTCCTGTTAAGTTCTGCAGCCTTTCCTTCTACAGTTTCCTTTGACTTAGCTGAGCATTCAGACAGGCACCAGTACAAAAGAAAGCAGAACCACACCGGCCCCCTGGAGGATTGCACAGATCGTTTTCCAGCATTGCCATAGAAGCAATTTCAGGCCGTGGAGGAGCAGTGGTTTTTTTACATGCTTCAAGAGAGTCTGCCTAAAATATCACAAGAAAGTGATTTCTTTGTGACTATGACAAATCACATAGGGTGCATGTTGGTTGGCAGTCCCTGATTTCACCCTCTTTCGGAATGTGCGCCTGGAAGCTGCAACGCAATGGTGTGAGACTGCAGATCCCCAGAGTCTGATGCATCCTCCCACTAGGGTCTCTTAGGTCTCAAGGAGCCCTCAGATAAAGTTCAGTCATTTTGAATTCTTTCTGTAGAAGGATGTTCTGCAATCTAAAAGCTATATGTCTAAAAACTGAAATGAAATCAATGCTGTGTTCTGATTTTGACAATGTGGATTTTTCTGTATTGACATTCTGACCATGTGACATCATAGAAATTTTTAGAGGTGCTTGATTAATAGTGGTTACCTGGTGCACCAAGAAAGCATCAAGATTTAAGTAGATATCTTGTACAGATTAGTCTAAAATTACTTAATGAAGTGCCTAAGTTAGGAGATGAGTGTCCCTTGCATTCCCCTATAGTCAATGGAGAAAGGAGAGAGGCTCTCCAAAATACTATCTAGAAAACTTCTCTCTAAAGTAATATTTTGCTGTAATGATAATAAAAAAAATACAAGTAGGACAATATTTGCAGGCAGATTTAATATCTGTTATTTGATCAACTGATGTGGGTGGAAGAATTAGAGAAGCCATTAGGAATAGAAACCTTTCTTCAGGTCAGAAAGAGAAGCAACAAAAGCTTTGATATCTGGAATTGGAATTGAATAGTATATCCTTTGTTAACAATTTCCAGGACCTATTAATACAATCTTTTGGTATGCAAAGGAGGGAGTTATCAAAATGAATTGTACTGAAAGGGAAGGCGTCCTTAAGACAATCTAGTATCAGGTAAGTAAGAGAAGAAGGAGTGGTTGTAATTGCTGGATTTTTTTTTACTTTGTCTCAATAACTTTCAATTTTTTCTCAATGGCTTCACATAATAATTAAAATAAAGGTCTTCTTACTACTCTTTTGTAGCACTAGTATTTTCCTAGTGAAAGATGCAATCTCAAGTTTTTCTGGTTAGGACTGGAACATACACAGAGAAATAAGAGTCATCTCAGAAAAGAACTGGATGAATATTCATATTTTTGTTCAGTAGAATAACAAAAAAGAACAGAGAATGGGAAAGTAGGAATAGTTCCAAAAGAACCAAATGATCAAATTAAGATGTTTTTGTAAAATAACCAACCAAGCTTTTGAAAGAAGATTTTTGGATCAATATAAAATACTTCAATTCCCAGTGAAGCATATTATTTAATTTGTAGTTTAGATAACTTCCCATCTACTTTTTAACTTTTTGTATTTTTCTTGGTGTTTGTTTAATTTAGGTCACCGCTTTAAATGAAAATATCACTTCAAAATGAGACGTGAAAGAGTTTAATTCTAAATATGTCAATAAATCCATAGGCAATCCCCTGGTAGGCTGATAGACTTGTACCACAGTTTAACAGGATAACTAATATTGTGTGGTTGTGTGATTGTTTGTTTATCTTCTTTTCAATTTGTCTGTTATAATCTTTTGCCATCTCTGTGAGATATAAGTGGACTTTTACTCTATGTTTCTAGAAAACCTTGCCTTAAAAAGATCCTGTTGTATGTGTAGGTCTCTTTGAAATTATAGCCATGCATATACCTTGTTAGAAGTCTTTCCATGGAACTTTTTTTGATGGAGACAGGTGATTAATCAAAAGTGAAATATTTCTCAGAAATGGTACAAGGCTGACAAAGCGGTGAAGAAGCACACTTGGGTTTCAGAATCTTCTGATTCTGAAAGTTTCCATCCAAAAGCTCACTGTTCCTGTCATTTTGTTTGCCATGCTGATAGGTTACCAAGTGGATTGCTGGGGAGCTGAGTCTGAAGGCTGCCAGCCCTTCATCAGCTCATATGGTAGGCAAATAAACAACACTGTTAAATATATTACTCCCAGGGAGTGATGCCTATGCCTACTGCCACATGGTACAAATGCCCCTTCTGGAGAAGACCATGTCCAGTTGCCACATGTCCCTAAGTTACTTCTGAGCCCCTTGAGGTTGCCTATGTCTCTAAAACACAACATGCTAAACCCATGCTGACCAATAAGCCAAGACAATCTCTGGCACTTAAAAGAAAAGCTAGGATTATAATGGAGTGCATTATTTTGTAAAACTGTCCAAATGCCAGCAGGATATTCATTGCTTAGACAAGGAAGATAGCAACAGAACCATTACCTTAAATGACCTTCCTTAACTGGAGTATTTGTTTATGTCACAGCAGAACATCAGTAGATCGTGAAAGCAAGTGGAGTATCATTAATTTTAAGCTGGACAGATGCACAGGCTAATACAAAGTCAGAGACAACGACACTAGCACTGTAAGAAAAGTCCAAGATGAAGAAATAAAACAGATAAAACTCAGGCATCTTTCAAAGCTGGGTTTATACCCATAAGGGAAATTTATACAGTGTATGTGAATAATACATTTGGAAAGCAACACCATTCATTATGCTATGAGAGGAAGCTCCCACCTGTTCAGTGTTAAAAATAAAGTAAAATCCCAACAACATATGATCAAACCTGTGTTTCTAGACTAGCCACTGGGAAGTTCCCTTTGTGCAAAATCAGCGAAAGATTAATTTCTGTACAAATCAGACAGTAAGTAAAGGAGACAAAAAGAACCACTGTAGCGAGAAAAGATAGACATGTTCACTTGTATAGACACAGAACAATCAGTAAATGTAGAAAAAGATAATATGGTCTCTGCAAAGTAAATTTTTTGAGAGATATCATTGACATCAAATATTTTTCTACCCATAGAGACATAACAGCATGTTTGTCTGTATTAAATGTTATCTTTTGGAAAAATAAGCCACCATCTGGCTTGTATTTCATAACAAGTTTTTTTCAATGAAAATAAAGTAAATGTTTTGATGGCAAGGAGACTACTAAGGTCTATGTAAATAGTATTTTTTCCCTAAGGAAAGATAAATAAGGACCATAACCAGTGAATGTGAGCAGTTTTGAAAGGAGACAGAGATATTATGTTAAACAAAATTAACATTTGATAATAAACAAAATAGAATTTCCATCAAATAGCAATAATATTTTGGGGAAAGAGAATGGACTACAGTAATCTCAGGACCATCATGGGCTGCTTGACTGAACAGCAGAGAAACAGACACAGGAGTGTGGCCATTACAATGCAAATTTGGGAGTGAGATACAATGAAAAGATTATTGAAAAGGAACAAAAATTAGTGCAGAAGCCTCAATACTTACTTGTCCACAGGTGCCTCCACATGGTGTGATTAGTATAGTTCTGAGGCAGCAGGACAAGCAAAAGTGCAAATCAGTGGTTTGTGTATGTCCTACCAAAAACTAAGCACTGAAAAAGACAAATAATTTTGCTTAGCTTTTTATGTTATAAAAATGTACATTACTTTACCTGATAAGGCCACAGGTAGCTGAAACTGCCATGGCAGTTAAAAGGGACCCATAAAAATACCCAAGAATACAGACAGAAGTATTTTTTTTCCAGTTATGCATGTGTGATTTGGAAATAGAGTACCTTAAAAATGTTAATGTCACAATATAGGTTACTGAACAAAACTGCACTAGACTAGATTTTGCAGTCAGAGCATGCACCTATCAATCAAATAATGAGAAAAACAGAAGAAAGAAAATCTTTTCCTAACCTCCAAGAAAAACAGTTAGAAGCAGCCCTACCAAAAGCAATTGGCTCTGCCTCTACCGCTGGACAAAAAAGAACAGGAATTGATCCCTGTTTTTTAAGCCACATGGCAAGAACTTGCTTGCATCCATGGTGCTCACCATGTGTCCTGTTAAACAGCATGGCCACCATATAGCTGCTGGGCTTGATCTTCTCTGCCCACTGTGGTATTCCTTTAGCCCTCAGTCATGATGACTATTTTGAGTGCTGATTGCAGATTGAAGTGTTTGAAGACAGAGGGCATTCTCACCATCATCAAAGTGGGGTTCTTACAGCATGAATTCAAGGGTATGTGGTGCATGCCCTGGGATGTGGTAGGAGGACATGTGGGTGTTTCTTTGTGTACAAAACCTGGTGGAATAATATGGGACATCTGTAGAGAGCAGAGCGTGCCAGACAACTGTATAGCCTTATCTGTAACACCTTTCAGAAATAAGCTCTGGAGTGAACTATCACCCAAACTACATAGGAGGATTGACTTTGGTAGAGCTAGCAGTGGGTGTTGTTCACCTCAACTTCAGTAAGGTTTTTACACTGTCTCCCACAACATTCTCATGCTTGGCAGTTGTCAATACTGGGGCCAATACTGTTCAATCTCTTCATTAATGACCTGATACTGGGACAGAGTGCACACTCAAAGACTTCACAGATTAAAAAAAATAAATGGTGTGAGTGGCTGACACACCAGATGGGTGTGCTGCCATTCAGAGGGACCTTGACAGGCTGAAGAACTGCTCAGAAAAGAATCTCATTAAGTTCAGTAAAGGGAAATGCAAAATCCTACATCTGGAGAGGAATAACCCCAGGCAACAGTACACACTGAAGACCAGCTGCTTTTCTGAGAACCTCAGGGTCCTCATGGACACCAAATTGACTATGAGCCAGCAACGTGTTCTTGCAGTAAAGGAGGCAGCTTCCTGGGCTGCATTAGAAATAGCATTGCCAACAGGTCGAGGGAGGTGATCATAGAATCACAGAATCACTAAGGTTGGAAAAGACCTGTAAGATCATCAAGTCCAACCTAAAAAAAAAAAAAAAAAAAAAAACACCAACCCACCCAACACCACACAGCACCATGCCCATCAAGCCACATCCCACAATGCCACATCCACACGCTCCTTGAATACCTCCAGGGAGGGTGACTCTACCACCTCCCTGGGCAGCCTATTCCAATGTTTCACTACTCTCTCAGTAAAGAACTTTTTCCTAATATCTAGCCTGAACCTCCCCTGGCGCAACTTGAGGCCATTTCCTCTAGTCCTGTCGCTAGTCACTTGGGAGAAGAGACCAACACCCACCTCTCTGCAACCTCCTTTCAGGTAGTTGTAGAGAGCGATAAGGTCTCCCCTCAGCCTCCTCTTCTCCAGGCTAAACAACCCCAGCTCCCTCAGCCGCTCCTCATAAGACTTGTGCTCCAGACCCCTCACCAGCTTCGTCGCCCTTCTCTGGACACGCTCCAGCACCTCAATGTCCTCCTTCTAGTGAGGGGCCCAAAACTGAACACAGTATTCGAGGTGCAGTGATCCTCCCTACTCAGCACTGGTAAGGTTGCATCTGCAGTACTGTGTCCAGTTCTGGGCTCCCCAGTGCAAGAAAGGTATCGACAAGCTTGTGCTAGTCCAGCAAAGGGCCTTGAAGATGATTAAGGAATAGAAGCATATTTCATAAGAATACTGTCTGAGAGAGCTGGGGCTGTTCGTCCTGGAGAAAAGAAAGCAGGGGGTGGGGGAAGGATCTTACCAATGTGTATAAAAATATACATTGATATATTGATGAAGAAGAGGCAGCCAGACTTTTCTCAGCAGTGCCCAGTGATAGGACAAGTGGCAATGGGCACAGGTTAAAACACCTGAAATTCCATCTGAAAGCAAGAAAAAACTTTTTTACTGTGAAGCTGGTCAAACCCTGGAACAGGTGGTCCAGAGAGGTTGTGGAGTTTCCTTGGAGGTACTCAAAACCTGACTGGACATGGTTCTGGACAACCCACTTTAGGCAACCTTACTTGAGCAGGGGGGGTTGACTAGATGATCTCAAGAGTTCACGTCCAACATAAACCACTCTGTGATTCTGTGACACTTTTAAATGACCTCAAACCAGGCAGGGAGTGAGATAGCCGTTAAGCTGTGTGGACGATCAGGTGTTCAGGGCTTGAGCTACCCTTCTTTTTCTTAGCAATGTAGGTGAACCCATTTTACAAATAGCCTTCCTCCATATTCCAGAAAGGAGGGACATGAATGTGAGTGAGCTAATTGCCCAGTAAGGTACCTTAAAGCAGCAGCTCCAACAAGTTCAGACAACTGTGCCCTCAGACGTGACATAACTTGAACTAATGCAATTACAACTGCCTAGAAAAGATTAGGACTGATGGGAAAACCATGCTACAGCACACAGCACATCAAGCCACATCTAAATGGCAGATGGATGTTTGCCATAGTGTTTCTTGGTCATGCCATGGGACCTACTGGAGCTCACAGTAGCTTCATCACTGCTTGGGTAGGTTTTCCTTGCAGAACCTGGCTGTGGGAGAGGTAACCTTCTTTGTGATTGTGGCTGCCGCTTTTCTTTCTACCACGAGGGTGATATGAGGATAAACCCATGCTAGACAATGAGACGTGTGCTGCAGAAACGTTCGCTGACCTCTCCACTTTCAGAAATCAACAGTCCACGAGCAAGTCAATCTATAAGTCCTCCCTTTTACTCGTTTATCCACTCATCTTCTATCTGGATTTCCCAATAAAGGATGGTGGAGATCCTCTGTTAAACTGGCTATTTGATTTGTGCTTCCTACCCAGCGAATGAATGTGCACAAAGTCCAAAATCAGACACACCACAGGCTGCCTCTTGTTCCAGAGGGGATGCGGAAGGACAACCCAGGTCATTTATAAGTTTGTTGAACTTGCGGTGATAATTGCTAGTTATTGTTATTTCTGTGTTTCACTAGGTATAGCAACTGTGAGGGAGCAGGGATGTAGGAAACACGTTCATAACACAGTAGGTTCATCATTTCCACTGCTGATGGAACAGCTTGCAAACCATTTTCACTCGGGAGTGACGAAATCACTTTCAAAGAGCTTAAATAGTTCATTATTCTCCAGCTAGTGACTGAATTTTCTTGATATAGCTGTACACAGTACCATTTAAACATGGGCTATCCTTTGACTAAATACCCAGTTAAAGCTTTCATACTCACTGGGTTTTTTTAATGAGAACTGAATTGGAAGTTTGCAGGCTTCTTCCTGTGGCCAAGGATCCACAAGCACTTTGATTTTTTATTTTTTCTAGATCACAAAGTTTTCAGTGCTCTTAGAAGAAAAACAGAAGTATCTTAGTGAAAATACTAGGTAATACCTGTTATTTTGCCAGTCAAGGACTCACACTGTGAAGCTATTACATTCACCAAGTTGAAAACACTTTTTTAAGAAGAGAGGTAAGCTCTAACTGTATTCTTCCATGCTGTTTGCAAGCAGAAAATGATCCTGATATTTCAAAGAGGCTGGGGAAAAAAGTCAAGATTAACTTTCTCATGTATTTTTGTTTGCTTTTTCTTTTCAAAATGAAATAATGGCAATTACAGCTCTTATAATTCTGAAGGAAGTTTTCTGGAAATAGGTATGCAATTAGGTTGGATGAAACAAACCTTAGAAGCAAAGAAGAAAATAAACTGAAGCTTCCAAAATGTAGAGAAGTGTATTCATGAAGGGTTCACTGAATTGCAGTCTAACCCCATCACCATCAGAGTTAATCAATGTTACTACTATTTTTTTTTTGTTATCGTAGCACAGGACAGCAAATGCTCTATGCATTTTAGAGAACTAGCACAACTAGGCAGTTATTAACCAGTGTTATTGTGTCTAAATCTCAGCCAAAGATAAACAAATGTGTTAGAAAATTCCATGTTGGAGCTGCTAGTGTGTAGACTTTAGTATCAAGTGTAATAACCAATCTGTAACAGGAGAAACCATGAGTATGTATATTTTTAGAGCCATAGGAATGTTTTGAATTCAGCCTGACTGGACTATATAAAAAATACTCCCAGAAAGGATGTTATTCAAGTTATTTATGAACTCATGGTGTTAATGATTATTTTAGTCAAGCAGGTGAGATGCTATATATCAGGGCATAACAAATGAAATATTTAGTTTATGACATATTTTGATCTCTTTCCAGCAAAGTTGTTTGACTGTAAGAAATAATAACTTCTGGTTTTGAGAATTACATTTTTGAGGCTAATTTTGTGGGGAAAAAAGAAAGAAAATGAAAAAAAGTGAAAAAGGAAAGTTGATTAAAAAAACCTGTGAGCATCTGTAATATATTTTTAATGTAAAAATCTTATTTCTTAAACCTCTGATCAGGAAGCTGTGTTTTGCACCTACTAACCAAAGTGAAAAAAAGGCAAAGGGGACAGTCAGAGATTTCACTGCTTGGTATGAACAACAAGATCAAAATACAGCCTTGTGTGAACAGTAAATATCTTGAACGGGGAATTCTGGAAGCTCAGTTCTCATTCATTGTATTAAATAATAAAAAACATTTGAAATATGGGTTTGTCTTTCTCAATTTAATTCATTTTCAGACAGTGCCTCAAAACCTGGTGCAGTGCAATCATACCTGTTGAACACAGTAATCAGAGAATCAACGTTTTCTCACTGGTTGAGTTTTAAAGAATTTTGCAAACCAAATGCACCTCTCAAGGTAGTGTTTTCTATTTCTCTGATCAGACTTCAGACATGTGAGTCGAAGCATTTAAAATTGGGGTAGGGGTTCGAAGTACTGCTTTGGTAGGCTAGAAAGTACTTTTTCAGCTTTTTCTGACATACATTAAATAAGAAAAATAGCCATGCAGTATAGGAGGAATGTAAAGTGTTATAATAAAGAAAGAACAATGAAGTATATAGTACATGCTGTATTTTAAATTTTTATGCAAGAAACACTACTGTTGACACTGGACAATAAAGAGGCTTGCAAAACCATTAGTGAGAATTAATGCTAAAATTAATATATATAAGGCAAACCATTCTTAGTTCAGGCTCAGAAACCACCTTCATCAACAGCTCAGTTTCTTATACAACAGGAGTATGAGGGAAGCACCCACTTTGTACTTGGGGCATAGCTGCAAATTCATGAACAGGTCAAACAAAACATAAAATCTATTTGCAGAAACTTATGGAACTTGACCAAGAACCTTATAATTTAGCCGTGTTTGTTTTAGAAGAGAAGGCATATTTCCTGACTCAAGAAAGATGGAAGTTGAAGAGAACATAATCCGTTTTTCTTCCCAGCATGTGGTCACCCAACATTCTCTGGGAAGTCTCTGTCGAGAAAACCTTGATAACTCTCCAAGAAATTAATTTACTGCACGTTTAACTTCTGAACAAGATGATGGGGTGATGGAAACTGGAGGAGTGGATGGACCACCACCTGTGTCTGGTCAAGTGACAGGGCCACAGCCACCTTCACTGTATCAGATGACAGGGTTTGCCCCAAAATCATGTCTTGATATGTGGTGGTAAAATCAGTGGCAGGTAGTTAATCTATGCCACAATATCTCTTGGGAAGAGGGAAGCTGTAGGGTCACACAACCACCAAGGACCAAGTGACATGTGGCAGCAGGAGCTAACAGAGTCCTGAAGGACCTTAGTCTTCCTCATCCTTACCCCAGATATAGCAGCATCAGAAATAGTGGCTATCAATTTATGAGAGGAATTAATGGAGCTAATGTAGTCATACATTAATAGGAGAGAGAAAATTGGGATAAAAAGACCTTTGGTACCACCCGGTACAGCTTTTATTTTGATCTGCTCTTTACCGGTATTTTCCCTTGGATGTTATTTCCATTTTGGGACCTTCACCCCTTTGTGTACCCCTCCTCTCTGCCCCAAACTTCTTACAAGTGTCTCCAAAATAGAGTCTCAGAGGTACCAAAGGATATGTTAAGTAAGTGTAGCCAAGCTGCCCTATGAGCCTATGTAATCATGTGTTCTATCATTGTTAGTTATATCTTTTCTGATACAAAGATTTGTAGCTCTGAATTAGCACAGTATTTTGATTCTCTGTCCTGCAGCCTTAGATGCAGGACAGGAACTACAGGACTATGGATTTAAAAAAAACGTGTATTTGTTGATGTCTAAAGTGTGCAGTGAATGCACTATTTCCTTAACACATGAAGTCATCACCAAGGAATATTGCGACTGAATTTGACAAACCTGAATCCTGCATTCATCTGTGACTATTTCCCTTTTGTCCTCTTTATCTGCTACAGAATTAGTGGTTCAAGTCAGTTCTGAAGGTGTCGCTTATCATTTTGCGTATCTTCGTGTGATTCAGCCCTACGTGGTGAGCGGCACAGTCTATTCTCTAGTTTGCCTTATGTGTGCATTCTCTAAGGTCAAAGTAGCTTCAGTCATATTCACATCCCAATGTTCATACAACATTCAAATACTTGGTTTTAGGCCTCAATGCTGTAATGAGATGGACATCTGGTGTTTGATATAGACTTCCACTGTTTACCCTGGGAAATAAAAATGAAATGCACAATTTTCTGAATAAGCTTTTCCTTTCTTTTTCCCCCCATAAGATGCTAAAATGGGTTCATCCACCTGGTGTTGAGTGGTGCAAATGGAAAGATCGGTTCCTGCAGTTCCTTTATCATCATTGCAGTTTTGTGAATGTGTTGTCATTTAAGGGGTTTATTCTTTTAAGCCACAGACAATTACATCACACAATTATTTGTGACTGGTTTGTTTGGTTTAGGAAAAGAACACGTGCACAATGATTCTTTTAAGGACAGAATCAGCTACAGTAAATTCAGTGGAATTGTGTTGCAGTTTAGGAATATTTAAACCTTGAATGATATTTTTCTCTTTTTTTAAAATCTGTTTGTTCACCTTTCTTGTGAATGAACCCTAGAACAGTGGTTTTTCAAAATTTATATTAAATTAATGGTTATCATATCTTGCAAAGAATGGCAAACATTTCTATTCCATCAGGTAAGTCACAGACAGTAGGAAATCCTGTAAGTGTTCTTTATGTGATGTTTTCTCTACTCAAACACCTACTGCTCTAAAGCTTTAGGAAAACAGAAATTTTCTATAAAAAATCAACAAGATTATGGAATAAGGCTGTCCTAGATCATACTGAAGGTCCTTGGATTCCAGTCTTCTCTGTCCTATTGAAAGTAGGAATAAAGCATAACTTTTCCATTAATTTTTTAAAAGGCAAGTATTTTTATGAGTTATCTATGTGCCTTATTGCCTACCAGTTTAGCTATCGTTGGTACTCTGCTATGGCCTGAATTGCTCTGTCATGCTCTATTTGTAGTCATCTACAGCCATAAATAGCTGCCAGACACTGCTAACAAGTCAGCATGGGAGGTCTCTGCACACATTTTGTCCTGTTGTTTTGAAGAGCTTTCCCTTTAAGAATATGCTTTAGGAGAGATTTTTAATATGTATAATTGAATAATAATTAAAAATTGATTGCCTCACAGAAGCATTTCTGTCAGTTGTCAAATTAATCACCAATAACCTTCCATATTGTTCTGCCACATTTCAGTAACTAAGCAGTTTTGAGCCCGAGAGACCTTCCAAAATATTTTTTTTTCTTTTTGTCCATGTGCAAAGAACTGAATCCACAGACGGACCAGGCGCAACACTGAGCTGATCTCCTTCCTTCTGGGGCTCTTCCCTGCAAAGCTGGGTTGTGCACACCCAGTAATGGCATGTAAGAGAAGGGAACAGACTGTCACCCTCTTTTTTGCTTCCTCCAAATACCATACCACACTATTTATATGCATACCAGAACACAGCCAGACAGAGGAGTCTGGCATACATAGACTACGGCTTCTGCAGATCAGTGTAGTGGTTATTTAAACTCAGCATTTTGTAAAGAAAAGAGTGATGTTCTCCATCCTACACCTAGCACAGATCTGATATGATAGACAAATGATGAAAAAGGTGAGGAGAAAAATAAGATGGGGGGGTCACTACAGTTCATGACCTCTGGTGACACCTCATTGAAGGCATGAGATAAGAAACAAGAGAGATTATTGTGAACTTTCTTTATCCCGTACAGTTGGAAGGATGTTTACTTCCACTTACCTGGTAGCTACGTATCAGAAATTTCTCAATATCTGTCTTGAAGCAAACACACCTTTTTATGATGATTTTGTCACCTCACTTTGGATTTATATGCAGTCTCCATGGAGCCTGAGAAGCAAACGGATGTGAACAGTCTTTACCAACAGGTGAGCTAAACAAAGAAGATGCCAAAGCAGGAAGACAGCATTCCTCCCTGTACAAACATACGCACACTGAGCAGCACAGGAGAGAGCAGGGCCATGAACGTTGTGATGGAGAGTAGCAGTCGATTAAGATTAAAACAGATTAAACAAAGGGAATGAACAGGACTGAGAATGAGAAGAAGGAAGGGAAAGGAGGAGGGAAAGGAAGGGAAGGGAAGGGAAGGGAAGGGAAGGGAAGGGAAGGGAAGGGAAGGGAAGGGAAGGGAAGGGAAGGGAAGGGAAGGGAAGGGAAAAGGGTAACATCTTTATTTTAGGATCTTTCTTCAATACAAATTCTGTGTAGTTTCATAAAAAATTGGGAAATGGAAGGGGAAAGGATAGACACCTACTATTTTGATCCCTGCTCCCAAGGCAGTTTTTCTTCTTTATCCACTGATAATCTAATATAAAGGGAGTGTGCACTGCAGTTAGCTGGGTCCAGCTAGGCTCCACTGAGAGCTCTAAGGGTTACACACACTTTTTGGATGAAAGAAAGATGCTAAATAGCATTTCTCTTCCATTGTCAGTTTTCTGTCAGTGTGCTAACAACCCAGCATCTCCTTTCTGTCAGCATGCTAGACACTCAGCTAATCAGCAACATATGGGCAGTGTCATTATGTCAAATGAAAGTAATCATTGGTTTGACAAAATCTCATTTTTCATTTTTTTTTCAAGGGGCTTAGGCAGTATTTGAGTGCCTGTCCTCCTTAGTTTGAATCCCAAACTGCTTTAGATGACAGACAGACACCCATTTCCTAGGAACAGCAATCATCTGAGCATTTGCAGGTGAATAAAACCAGGAACCAAAGGAGCTTTCAACTAGGTAGTGAGGCTTAGTGGCTTAGTGAATTTAGATGCCTACAGGATTACGCAAGACTGGAAATCAAATGGCTTTTAGGAACCTAAGTCCCAGCATAAGCAGGATGTTGCATACCGGATCCCACTCATTATTTTTATCATCTGATATCTTAAATGAAGCAATTCAACCACGTGCAGCAGAAGCCTGATTTCATTGTCCTTCCACCCTCTGTATCTCCTTAACAGACAGCCTTCACCAGCTTTTGAGCTTAGAAAAACCTATGAAAATGGCTAAATAAATTTTCTGCAGCTGCATTTAAAGACCAAAGTTTGACAGTTTGGGCCTACAACACTCAGTTAGAATGTAGCCAGTATAATTGTATTTATCTTCCCATAATTGTGAGCCAGTGATTATTTCAAAGTCACATTTTGAATGGAGTTGCTGTGAAGCATTACTCCAGAACTAGACAACAGCATTCACCTTATTTGACACATTTTAGTGTTGTTGCAATAGCTGATAACACGCAAGGCGGGGGGACGGACAAGGGGGAGAAAGACATGCCAGGGAATGAGCAGCAAGTGCTTGCACAAACCTTTCTTTCAGTTCAAGTATGTAAAGTGAGATAAATGGTCAAACTGCAGACATACTGTACGCAGCAGGAGCCAAAAGCTTCTCCGCGGATTGGCAGCTCCAGAAGCCATCAGCACCGGATCCTTTCAGCAATTACCAGCTCGGAAATGTCCTTCCATTGATTGTGACGGACGTAAGCCAGCTGCGCCTCAATAGCAAGAGAACAGAGGGAGGAAGAGCCAGACGGCAGGACACAAACAGCACCAAACACTGGGACCAGCTGCAGCCTGCAGATCACACTTCCATGTCAACAAAAAAATGTTATTTAATATTTGCCAAACACTGAAGTAATTCATCACAAGGTATAAGTGGATCTATAACGTCTGAGATCGCCCATTGAAGATTAACTGGACGTATCGCATTTCCAGTACAGCCACCTAAATGGGAAACAAAATAGCCTGAACCTTGTAGGAAAGGCACTTATTCTTTCTCTGCAGTAGCAGGGTTCCCATGCTGGTCAGCCTCAGCCACGTAGTTTAGGAAACCCTCATGCCAGAATATTTGTATGCATGAAGGACAGTGCTAAAACAGGACAGTGCCAGCCTGTCAGAATTCAGCTGATGTGAGAGTTTGATCAAATGTATGCAGCTGCCTTCATCTAATCTAGAGTCTGTATAGGACAAAATTACTGTGAATCACCAACTGAGAGCGGAAGAGCTTGATTATTTTTTAAACATAGAGATAAACTGGCAACAAGTGGCTCACTGCTGGAGGGTGCCTCTAGAAATATCTGTTTTCCCCCGTAGACATTCTTCAAATGGACAGCAAGCTTCTTGCCTGTAAAAAGTGGCACTTCCAGAGGAGTAGAGTCACAGCAAGCTGCCTACACTCACATGCTGTACTTGCTTTGCACCACTTCAAGATTTTACAACAGACCAAAGAAAAAGCTTTAAAATACACAGTACAGAGAGAAGTCCCTCAAGAACTTTATAGAGAGAAGAAATTATGCCACATATCCCAAAGTGGAGATGAAAACAAAAAAGGCTGGAAATGGCTTGTAATTTTTCGTTTATTACTTTTTAACACATCTATCTCCATCTATAGCTGTTTCAATTGTATCTAAAAAGCTAATAAATATTTAATTCAACCCAAAGAGTCATTCAGCAATGGTAATGACTGACAATTCTGCTCCCTGAACTCTGACTATCTGCATCCCAGTTGGACTCCATTACTGCTAGACATTGTCTTAGGTAGAGAGCAATGCTCAAGTAGTGACTGTGGAGTAAGACAGTTCTGGCAGTGATTGCAATATTGTCCCTTGTATTGTCCCTTCGGAACTGCCATTTCCTGCTGCAGGTATGAAGAGGCACTAAACTAGCAAGTTATGTACATTCCCATAGTTATTATGCTATAACTAACCCATAGAGTGCTTCTACAATATAGTATTTCACAGGATTTCCTCAATAATTGCTTCAGGATCTACCCAGGACTGTCGTGCAAAAGCTCTAAGTATGCCTCTAGAGAACTGCGTAATTATAAGAGGTTTTAAATAACACAATAAAGTGTTTAAAATAATAAAACCTATCAAGATCAGAGTGATGTACAAGCAGTGTTCTCCTTGCTGCAACACTCTTCATGGCACTGCGTAGCACTCATTACGTGGGCTTTCCAGAGAAGCTTTGTGTACATCATAAAGGGCAGCACTCAATTCCCCTTTTTCTGGTTTTTTCGGTGGGTGACCTTGAGGCATGTGTTTGCTGTCACAGCTATGTGAGACTCAAGCTTGTGCACAATCTCATTCACACCTTGAGTGTGTAAGTGTTTTCTGCAGGCCCAGCTCTCATTCAAGGATGGGCTCCAATGATGTTTTTTTACCCAGAGATCTGCCCTCTAAATCCTCCCATTCCACTTCTCTGCCGTCTTCCACTCCTACCATCTTTTTGCAAAATTTCCTTACCACCTACTAACCCTCATCTCTTCTACCTCAGCTCACTAGTTCCCCATTCTGTTTACCACTTCTGGAGCATATCGTCCATTTTCTTCATACAGTATTTTCATAGAAGTTATATTTTTACTTGAACAGCTAGGATACAGATGCGACTTTAAAAGATTTTGAGATTTTCCAACACACTGGAACTTTGTGATTAGAAGACAAGTTTTTCACAGATGAATACCTCACAAGGTAGTAAATTCCACAGGTCATCATTCACAAGTCTAATTAACATGCAAAATTAACAAACGGTACTACACAGTCAGTGTGGATCCCAAGGCCTCTCTTTATACTTTCATTCCCCTCTTATCATTCTCCCATGTCAGAGTCAACAGTATTTTTGCCTGAAGCACTAAGGGTTCATGACCCCACGATTCTTCATGGGAACACTGATTAAATGCAGCACTTATACACTTCCATCAAACTGCAGAGGTGGGGTTCATGTGCCCTACTGCAGGTGTCTAAAACTTAGATGGTCAAGTCTGAATTCAGTAGACAGAAAGAGGTGAAATAAAAGTTAACATTTAAGCAAAACCTCTCATCTGACCCCAAAACATTTTTTTTTCACAATGTTCCTTCAATAAATTTTAAAATGATCCATTTCTACTGAGTGCTGACAGTCTGAAAGTCTGGTACAGCTTTTTCCTCTGTACAGATCCAGTCAGCACTGCTGGAGAACCATTTGCTTTGAATGAATAGGGAGAAGGACATGCCTGTTCTGGTTTTCTTTTTCATTCTTTTTTGATTACTTTTAAGAGCACTCTTATTTTTCCAAGAGCAGTACCAAGGCTTGTCAATACACATCTATCTGAAACTAAAAGCCTAGCAAGCAAGAATTGATGGATATGCAGCCAGCGAGATTTCAAGTTCCCTTCTGATAAAATTCCATCTTTCAACAGCTTTTTTAAAAGTTAGTTTTGCACTGGAGTAAAAGAGAGGTGACAAGGAACGTTCCCTGCTCTATTGTCAAACAAAAAAACTTAACTCCAATATAGCTAATTTTAATTCAGTTTCATGTAAAATTGAAAGAAGCATGCCCTTTTTTGTCTTAAAAGCGGTCAGCGTTGTCCTGCATCTCTGAACTACCCATTATACTTAGCAACACTCTCTCAGGGTAATATGGCTGTCTAGCTGTATTTAACAGAAACCAGTTTAGCCACAGCACAGACAAATCCTGCCCTAGAAGTCAGATATATTAGTTCATAAGTGAAGGGATGAAGGAACAAACCTGACAAGAAACTTCCAAGTGATGTTGTCAGGGGAAGGACTCGTCTCAGCATGATCCCAGCAAAAGAAACCACTGGGGAGAGAGAAAACTCCCTGCATAACACGCAAGGGTTTGCTACAGCCAAAGCTTTCAGCATGACAGACAGGAGCAGAGCAAAGCAGGACTTTGCCCTGCCTGGAGGAGATGTGAACTTCTGATCATTAATAAAAGGAGGATGACTGACAACTGATGAAATCACTTTCCTTTATCACAGCTGGTGGTCTCACAATTAGCAAAGCTTAGGGCAATTACAGGACTTAAGTCTCTAGGTTTTGTGGGTTTGTTTAGGTGTTACTTTACATTACTGTATTTCTCCAGCTCTTTTTGGGCTAAAATGACTTTTCCGGCTGTGCGCTGAGGTCTCCGTCCTGCAAGCTGATCTGTGCAGTCAAACCAGAGAAGTTGGCGCACAGGTGAGGGGCTGCGCTGGGGATGGGGTTCCACGGGATGAGGGCGTTCGGGCTGCTGTGGCCACAGGGAACGGCAGAGGAAGCCGGCGGCTGCCCCGGAAAGAGAGTGCCGGCTGAAAGAAGGGATTAATCCCTGCATTCACACAGGTGAGAGAAGATATTTAATTGACAAACAGAATGGAGAAGGGATTGACTTTAACACCACTGGCTTCTGAGAGTGCAGCGCAGCACCACACAAAATCAGCAGCAGCTCTGAAGGAGGTAAGAAAGTCTGTCCTGGCGAAGCCTCTTACAAGATTCAGGACTGTCATTTCTGTTCAAGGTTCCCCATGCAAAAAAAAAACCCAAAAAAAGAAAAATCAAGATCTTGATTTGTCTTTTTTAGAAAGGCAAAAGTATAAACAGGTCATGTGTCATCCTGGGTAATTCATGTATTTCAACACTTTGAAAGAATATGTAACATTATTTGTACCGTTTGTATTGGCGATGTGTACTTACAGCGTCCAAATCACCTCAGAGGCATACTGTGCTGTGCACACAAGCCATAGAAGCCAGTGCCTCCCCCCCCCCCCCAAGGAGTTTCTAGTCAAAATAAACACAACAGACAAAAGGTGTGAAGAGAAACTGCAAATAAGGAGTTGAAATGTCCTTGTTTGCAGCGAGGCAGCCACGAGGCAGCAGGGGACACGCTGATGCAAACTCCATCCAGACACACCCTTGCTCAGCTCCGCCAGGAGCTTTTCCCAGGTCTCATCCCACTACTGAAGTTGGGAAGCCAGGCCTTTTCTTCAAAACTGAACAACCCTCTTTCCTTCTTTTCAAAAGATGGGCTGGAAGGACTGTCCACTTCTATGCAATAACACAGTATTTAAGGCTCAGTTCTCGCTTGTGGCAAGTGGAGGAGGGCAGGAGGAAAAGGAAAGGAAGGTCTGCCTTGCCTTCAACATGTTCATTTTGTGCCATCATCACAAATCTGCAGAGAGGGAAACGTGGGTGAGCCTAACTCGCTAGGCAGGTAGTTTGGATGTGCCCGCATTAGGTGATGCAGAGTGTCCAAACACCTGCGTTTTCTCATGTATTCTGCACTATAACCTTTCTGGTTTCTTGTCCCCACAAGAAAAATTGGGAATAAAAGACTTCCTTGTTCCACAGGGTGCTGTGAATGCAAATACATGAAAGACAAAAGATGCTCAGACCCCATTTTAAGGGAATCATCCTTCTGTGCTGCAAGCATTATTTTAGCAAAAAGGGCCTGACTTACTAATTTTAAGACAGCCTTTTTTTAAAGTGCCAAAGTGTGTGTACAAATGCTTTTAGCAGAAAACTCTGCACAGATTGTCCTTTAAAAAGGACAGATCCTTCTCTGTGTTGAGGTTTTTAAAACTTCCTCAAAAAACTGATAACCTGCCCTTCACCACCGCCACTCCCTGACTCTTACCCAGAGTCTCTGCTGTGTGCCTAACTAACCAAAGTGTTGTGTTGTGATTACTATAGCGACTGCAATCCAACAGCTGCCTTGACATTTCATCTTCTGCTGCTTTTAAAATGCTTTCTTTTTGCCAAGGAAAACTTTTCTCAATTTTTTTTTTTTTTTTGCTGTTCTCTCCACTTACAAAATAAACATTCAGAAAAAAAATCAGCGGAAACTGCCTTGATTCTAACCACATATTTTGCTAATTGCTTTTATTCTCCTCTCAAGTAATTTTAAAGGTTTCTGAGGTTGTACACTAAAAAGCTTACACTTTATTTTGCAGATAAACTGATGATTGTGCACTACTGTTTAGGGCCACCATGGGTGGCCAGTTGCCACCTCCAGCCCAGAGGTGCAGGGGCAGCCCTACCCAGCCTCCTTACGGGGAGACACCAGCCTCACCCTCACCCTCCTAGCCACTCAAATCTAGCCATCCTGCTTTGTTGTCTCCCCATTTTGCTGCTCGCTCTCCCACCAATGCTTTCAGCTCTGAGCATTATCAATCACACGTGCTCCCCATGGAGCTTTAAGACTGTCACCACTTCTCCTGTCTTTTGAGGAGGTGAGGAGATAAGACAGTAGAGAATATGACTAAGCATGCCTTTTTGCTCCTGCCCTGAAGGATGGAAGGTTGTGCATGGTGAAGCACCTGGCTGGTGCAGAAGCCCCCAGGCAGGGTTTTGGGGATGCCAAAGAGGATGCAGCAGTGGAAGGCCACAGTTCCCCACTGGTGACACAGCCATAGGGTCTAGCACCTGAAGTTGCTATGTTTCCTGTACAGCCAGGGGTTAGAAAGCACCGTACAGATTTTAAGTATATACAGATGAGCTATGCTAACTGATAGTTCATTTCGTTGCTACTTATTTCACAAACAATGAGCAGTTTTTAATTAGCTAAGCTGGTCACTCCCTTTCTTTTCCAAAAGGAGGGAAGCATGTAGCTTTCCTTTGAGCAGCCCGGGAGGTGTGAGAAAGCACCTTCTCTGCAACCTTTCAAAGTGCTTGCCCCTGAGATGCTTTCCCATCCTACTCTGCACTCAAGCATGTCTCGGGTAGTCTGGTGCCAGGAAGGTGTGGCCTGGAGACATGCTGGGGCATGGAGATGTGAGCAGCACATATCAAAAAGAGATTGATACAAAATCCCAGTAGGTTGGATCATCTGCAGCTTGGTCAAGGTGAGAGATGCAGGGTGTTGGGGGTGTGTGTGTGTGTGTGTGTGTTTTGAAGGTATTTTGACAATGGTAAGAATAAGGTTAAAACTCAGTTATTCAGCTTGAAAAGGATTAGGGTTTAAAACGAAAGCTTCAAACCACTTCTTAACAATTTTTCTTTAATTATCAGATATGATGACAAATTAAAATGAAAAACCCTTATCTGAAAAGCATGTATGTTTAACATAAGGAAGAAGGAAAACACCTTCAGAAGCAGTCAGCTTCCTGTCTAATGCTTTTGAAATCTAGCTGATGGCTCACAGAACGGATCTCAAATATGTATATATATAATCCCCACAGCTAAAAGTCATCTATTTTAGAAGACAAGTGTTTGCTCACATGAGGAACATTGTACTCAAGCGTTCAGTCTTTGTGATCCATACGGATTTCATCAACTTGTTTGCCAGGAATTTAGGAAAAACAAACTATTCATGTTCCTTAGAGAAATGAATTCAGTTCGTGGTCTGTGCAAAAAGAAATACAGCTTGGGAACAAAAAAGCCCAGGGCATTCCTGGAACTGGAAGGTCAGAGAGCCAAAATAATTGATCTACTTAATATGTGAAACGAGTGACTTGCAATGGCATCTTCATCAGCACTGGAAGCATGAGGTTTCAGCTTAGAAAATTATTTCATGTCACATCCTATAAAGGGCCCCCAAAAGTGAAGTGCTTTCACAAGCCCCCCTGGAAGCCTTGCACTCCCGTTGCTCTGAGAACAGTTTAACTCTAAATCCCAGGTTCTCATTTCTGCTCCTCCTTTGGCTTGAGAAATCCTGAAATCCTCTTTTCTGGATGGTGCCTTAGTTGTGACAGTGGGTTGGACTGCATGTGCTTTCTACATTGGGCAGGGGATGGAAAAAGGCAAGCACTCTCCAAGCACAGACCCAAACTCTCATCTTCTCAACGTCCTGCCTGGTCTCCTGGTCACCGCACAAGCACCATGTCCCTTCTCTCCTGATCTCTCCCTGGTTCTCAGGACTCCTGCTGTCCTGGTGTAGACATGGACAAGCTTCAACAGAAGACTGGAGGCTCTCCCACCTCCCCAGCCTTGCTCTGGAGCACCACATGGGGACATTTTCTGAAGACATGGTACAAATCACTGAGTTTCCCTGGGACCTGGTTTTCTACTTCCCAGGATGGAATTATTTGGGAAAGGTTGACTCCCTTGTACACTTGAATGAATGTAAAATCTAAGAGCTTGCCCCTGTAATGATGTAAGAAGAGGAAGGCTAACAAATGCTAGAAGAAAGAGTCCCAGAAAGATCTGGGGGGGAGCTGCCAAGACCAGCCAGTGCATGAGTTCACTTCCCATCTGTCTATCCTTTCATGACACGGATTTACCCAAGAAGTGCACATGGCTTGTTCTTCCAAACATGGGCACCTACTGCTACCTAAACCATACTTGAGATGCCTATGTGCTATTCTGAAACTCTTCTGTTTCAGCTTTGAGGAGTATACTCCCAGTAAAACTTTTTCTCGAGCTCATGTGTCTTCTTACAATATTTCTAGACAGAAAAAAATGAGGATATGTCTCATTTGATGTTACATGTTCAGATGGAGGGAAAAAACCAACTTCAAATTAGGACCTTTTTAACTGTCTTAGACCTCCAACTTAAAGATGGGGTGTATAATCCACTAGAAGCACATGTACCTGGAGACTAACCTTTTGGGGGGTAAAGTTAAATGAAATGACACCTACCCCATATTACTCTGTACCATGCCTTGGTACATCAGTTTGTGTATGAAGAATTTAGTTGTATAACCCTGGGTTTGGTTTTTCAAGGATGATGAAAACCTGTGGACCTCTACATAATTTATCAGTATTTTGTTTTCTGTATCAGAAAGAACAGGAGGTTTCTGGAAGATGTGTTAACATACGTTGCTACTGCAAACAGAGACATTTATCTCCAACGACACTTAATTAAAAAGTACGGTCTAATGCAGGAAATATATACTCTGATTCATTCTTAAAACAAATAATTATACAGATTAATCTCTATACTGCCCAAATTTAAATAGCCAGGCCTAAAACTAATGCATTGCAAATCTTTATGGTTGTGACATTATAATATGGTATCTCATCAGCTTTTAAAGGAAGCTGTATTACTGCTCTGGGAGAGGTTTGTTACATTGAATTAATGTTGCATTAGAACCCTTTCAGTAAGTCAAATGGCATTACTCACTCATATAACATTCTTGGCAAGCCTCAAAAAACATTTTTAATACTTAGGAACTACAAGACAGAGCTAGACAGTGATCTGATGTTTAAAATAGGACACCTTATTCCAAAACTGCAGCAGAGGAAAAAAAAAAGAAAAAAAGAAAGGAAAAAATGTCATTAGGTTCTTAAGCCTAAAGGCACCTATTTTTGGTAACCGTTTCTACATACCCCTGCATCCTGACCAGAGTAAAGTAATTTAGCCTTTTCTTCACATGTTACTGTGAAAAACAACTTGTGAAACCACAATTATTCTTCAAATGATACTGAGAAATACGTCCGTAACTCATCTGTTCTTAGAAAATGAACCTGATCTTTTGTAAGGGTGCGTGTGCGACCTGCACAGCCTGGCGCTGGCAGGGAGGGAGGGACTCTCCCCTTCTGTCCCCGGCTGGAAAGGCCCCAGCAGTGTTTCCTCCATCCCTTTCTCTCTCTGAGCAGCGCAAAGGGACCAAATCACATGAGCAAATCCATGGTTACCCCTGTTTAGCATTCAGATGATGGCACTTGGCTTGCCTTCTCATGGCAACAGCCACCCTCAAACGCATTCAACTCCTTGGCCGTCCATCTCTCAACGAGTCTTCAGGTGGCTCTTGGATACAGGCTAAGAAAGTGAAAAATCCTGCACGTCATGGGTTAATTTTTATGCCGATGATGACTGTAGCTGTTTACTTTTTAAACAAATGCCTCATATACACTGCAACTGGCTGAGTGCACAGCCAAAAACAGACCACAGGAAATATCTTTGACAGCCAGGAAGGCAGAATTGTTAACATGAGTCTGCATTACAGTTAAAAAAAGAAAAAAAAAAATGAAAAAAAGAATTTGTGAGATCTCAGGGGGAAAAGTTGATGCTACAAAAAACCCACAAATGGCTGTTTTCTAAGAAGAGACATCTATTAATAGCACAGGCATAAATAACTCTTTCCATTTTATCTGAAGGATTATTGTGGCTTTTCACCCTGCTTTTTTTTCAACGGAAGTAAAGAAGACTCTGTAATACCCAGCAAATAAAGCAGCCTAATATAAAATTCTTGCTGGAGATAAGAAAGCACACTAGGTCATTTATTGCTATATTTTTATATTTTGTTTCAGTTGTCCTTTGATCTGTGCTAACACAGGCATTAAACTGACAGCTTAGGGTCACAATACATACTACAATATTGAAAGCCAGTCATGTATAAGGGAGTAGCGCATTGTTCATTTAGAGCAAGTTACAAAATTCAGTTAATGCAGTTCTCTGGGGTCTAGATCCATCCATCCAGGTAAAATGGCTTTTTCAAAAACGAGTAGATAGAGAAGCTGTGTGCACTCCTGTTTTTTAAGGTATTAAACACCTGCAGCAGATACCGGGGTTGATTCTCCTTCCAGTTACGGTGGTGTAACAAGAGTTGCTTCACAGACGGCAGAGGAATTTCAGCAGTAAATGAAAAAAGAATAAGGGTCATTGTGCTTTTAATTTTGTTTCATGTAGGCAAGAGGGGAGAAAATTGATTTTAGTCCCAGCCTTTTTTTTTCTCATACATGTCACTGATGCATTTTCAACCCTTGGAGAATTGGTGAATGTGGGAATACAGGCTCTAATACAAAACACTTGGCCTGTTTTCAGTTCCTAACACATACTCCAGAGTTCATGTTATGGTTATCAGAAAGAATCTATGAAAAATGAAGCTGCACACAACTGCAGACCATCAGCGTGGCTTAACCCCGTCAGGCGGGGATGAAGCAGGAAGTGCTTTGTGACACTGACTGGCAGAAATACAAACTGATGAAGAAAACAGGCGGCAGGAAAGAGGGTCTTAGATGGTGAGTTAGAGCCGAGGACATTAACTACAACTATACTCTGCCAGGGCTGACATCAGAGGAGCCTGACATACTTGTTAAAGGTTTCATCAAAAGGATTAGTTCCAGCAGCTTTTTTTAACCTTTCCTACAACACAATTTACCCAAAGGTGGCCGAGGGCAACAGGGGCTGCCCTGTGAGATAACATTTTTAATTGTACAAATGCCATTCTTGATGTCATAATCCCGAGGTTAATGCAGTTGCAGGTCCCGAACAGATGTGCGTACGCTGCCCATCATACAGAGAGGTGGCCACGCAGACATAAAGCAGTTAAAAAGGCCACAGTTCAGTGGCAAATTAAGCAACCCCCTGGGTGTTTTCCTACATTTCACCCATGTACTTTTGCACTCTATTAAACATTCTTAGCCCCTACGTAAAGCAAAGGAAAAAAAAAAAAATCATTCGTACAACATATTACCAAGGATCAACAGCCAAGTATAGTCACTGCCTAATGGGACAGCTCAGGGACAGGGCAAGGTGGTCTGTGAATGAAGGAAAGGAAAAGCGAAAGGGGAAGAGCCCAGAAAACATTTGGACACCACCATGCTAAATCTTACACCTTTTTGTACTCCGGTAGTACCGATTAATAAGAACTACATTTTAAAAAGAGAACCTTGACACCTTTGGAGGTGTTCAAGGAACGTGTGGATGAGGCATTGCGGGACATGGTTTAATGGGCATGGTGGTGTTGGTTGATGGTTGGACTTGATGATCTTACAGGTCTTTTCCAACCGTAGTGATTCTGTGATTCTGTGATTCTGTTACATTCAAATACACCTGCTAGATTTTAGCAGAGATAGTATTTTCCACATGCGGAGAATTTGTCTATGGGTTTGCAGATGACGTACTCTCTTCTTCCTTAAGAAAAAACATTTCTCAGAAGAGATGTTCACACCACGCAGTTCAAAGAGTAAAGTTTTCTTCACTTTAAACAGAGCAAATGGTTTGCTCCATGTGCTGAGTTGTCGCCTATACCACCAGTTCCCAAGAAGGGAAGCATGCCTCATTGATGTGACTCAAGCATGCGAGGGTTGCAGTTCAGTTAAGCAAATGAACTGAATCCGGGCAAGTTTTATGTGGGGCCAGCTTGAATATTTCTGCACCACACTTCCAAAATCTTCAGCGTGGGACAGAGTAGTTCAGAGGCATTCACATGGGGGTGGAAATGGGTGAAAAGCAGCAGGCGAGGACACTGGGAAGGGGGAGAGCAGCTTTCAGAAAAGGGAATTCCATTTTTGGGGTCAGGATTTGGGTTGAGTGTTGCTAGGAGGTGCATCAAGTTGGGTCAGTCTCATATAGGCTTTAGAAAGGTTGGGGAAAATCAACAACTGGTCATATTCCTGTTTCATATGTTGTCTGTGTTGCCTACAAAAGAGGAGTTGCTCCTCTCAGGTGCAGTAATTGTGATCCAGCATCTTCTGCCCTCAGACCTTGGTTATCAGTGGTAACTCCGTGAATCACAACAGTGAAGGGTCTCTCACCATGGATCCACATTTCTCTGCTAATGGCCACAATCTTGTATCGCACATCTAGGGGAGGAATTAAGACATCATGGAAGTGATGCTTTGATTATCAAGGACATGGTTTAAATTTTGGACTTCTACGTTATTAAATCCTCTCTTGAACCATTTCAGTTCTACATACCAGTTGGACTTTCCTTACAATCTTAGGCTATGCCCAAACTTCAATAGTGTGGTACAAATGCAGTTTATCCCTGCAAGAAGTACATTGTAGAGAACACATCTCTATACAAGTATGACCACACAGTCATTAGGGCTGAAATTGCCACACAAATCTTATCCTGAACTGCTCTTCATCGCTACACCTTGCAGCAGTTGGCAAGGAAAAACATGTATTTGCAGAAGATATGTAAAAGGGGGATTACTCTTCCTAAATACTGGATAAGATGGGAGTAAGGAGGGGAAGGATCATACAAGGAAAGGAGTATTTAGTGTGGGGGAGCCAAGTTACTCAGCAAGAAAACTGATGGAATTGGGAGGGGAAGGGGTTATTTAAAATAGGAGTTGGGGAAAAGCTAACAGGTGCTGGGGAGCACTCAGGTCAGATAAAGACATCTGCTAGAGATGTCAAGAGCACAAAGGTAACTCTGTGTCTGGGAGTAGAGGGTAGGATAAAAATGACAACTGAACAGGAAATGGGAAAGACTGGGACTGTAGAGGTACATCCCAGAAAAGAAACAGGGTGTCAGATGGCGGAGTAAAATACAAACAGACACATAAAAACTGTGAATACAGACACTTGTGAGAAGCCTGAAAAAAAAAAGAAAGTAAAAAAGAAAAAAAGAAACAGGTGCACTAGAATGGCTGGCACAGAGAGACGATGATAACATAAAAGCATTTCTGAAACGTGACGAAGTGGTAAACATTAAGGCAGAAATGTCCTGCCATTAAGCTTTATAAGTGAATGAGATGTCTTTTGAGAGAGTCTCTAGCTGCTGTACACACTATAGACTTGACGCAAAACTGCTAGTTAATCTACGGGCTGCATTACATAGGAGATCTGATAGGATGTTCATAATGAGCCTCTGACTAAAATACAGAAATGAACCAGTATAAAATATAACAGATGGACAGATTGGCTTGTACAGATAAAGCAATTTATATCAGCAGTTCTGTGAGATTTTAAGTCACAGAAAGCTGATTTTTTTTCCTTTAACAAATGTGTGAATACATTTAGTCAGTTTATGGTAAAGCATATTGCAACATATGCATTCATTCATTTAAAGAAGTGAGTGAAAAAAGAGTTAAAAAAATAAACTGCCAGGGCCTTTATGCAATATACTTTGGTTTAATACAAAGACCACAGAACTCTTTCAGTTAATTGCATGTTTGATCATCAATATCCTGTCTTTTGCGAGTAAATACTCCCACGCAAGAAATTCAAATAAGGTACTTCTGAGTATAGAAGCTTTCAACTACTTTCAGTTTATTTATCTAGGTTATTCCACATGTTGGTGTTCATCTTTCTCATAACAGGACTTAAAAACAATCCACTTGATGAGCTTTAATAAAAGGCAATAAACAGAGCTAACAACATAAATTGAAAGTAAACACATAGGACCAGTAGCATCATATAACAACACAGGATTTATGAAACAAGTCTCTCAGCAAAAACATTTGATTAGATTCTTGTTCCAAAAACATCTGTACCTAGGACACATGCAAATTCACAATCCATCTCCAAATTAACTGTTTTTATGAAAGGTGAGCACTGCTTTGCTCCTGGCTTCTCTGCAGAGAAATGTCTGTAAGATAAGGGTGATCCATTTCCACCAAGTCTGTGGCAAAAGTCCCATTTGTGGTAGTGGTACAGGACAAAGTCCCTGCACGAATGCTACTGAGGTGTCCCAGATATCTCAGCCCAGATGCAGGGGTATCTCCTTTCTGCACTTGATTCTCACTCTTTCCATTGCCCACACGGGCAAAGCAACTGTGCTCTTAAACTTAAATACTTCTTGTGATTTCGGGTGCATTTAGGCTCCAAGTTTTGAGTCTCTCAGGTTTTGAGTTTTGGACGCTTAAAAGCAAGGTCTAGAAAAGCTATGGAGTCTATCCCCTGTACAGTTAGAACTGGCACTACAGGTTACGTAGAAATGTTCGTAACTCAGGTAGCAAAACACAATGAAGTGAGTCATTTCTCTAAGGCTGGCACAGTCCCGCTTGGTGGGACCTGTTATTTGGGAACTGGATGCCCTCTAGCCCCCACAGTCTGGAATTCATGGCAGGTAGCACAAGTGAACTCTGATAAGGACTTAAAAGGCAACCTTGGGCTAAGCTCCATGAGGCCATACAGAGCAGCTACCAGGACACAGCCCTTGCAGAATTGCCTCACTGCTATTCTATGTCTCTAAGGCCAAATTTGGATTTTCAAATTCTCTGTTTAGGTGTCATGTCACCTTGGAGGTACTCAACTTATGGTTTCCATAGTAAACTTTCTTCGGTACCTAAATATCCTTCTTCTGAGCACGCCCAAACAACCTAAGTTTTGATGGTGTCAAGCAAGCTGGCACCTAATTCACATCTAAAGACAGACAATTCACAGACTACATACTCCGCTGCCTGCAAAGGCCAGTCTGGGAGCTGGTTTTGTCCCATACCTTTCCACATGTCTATAAACAAAGTAGGCACTGAAGTCTGAACCGCAGGGGCCTGCATCCCTCTGCGTGGAATTCATGGCCAAGAACCCTCTCTTGGACATCAGCTATTAAAAGAGCCATTACCTGAAAGGAGGTTGCAGAGAGGTGGGTGCTGGTCTCTTCTCCCAAGTGACTAGCAACAGGACAAGAGGAAATGGCCTCAAGTTGCGCCAGGGGAGGTTTAGGCTGGATATTAGGAAGAATTTCTTTATGGAGAGAGTGGTGAAGCAGTGGACAAGGCTGCCCAGGGAGGTGGTGGAGTCACCATCCCTGGAGGTGTTCAAGGAACATGTGGACATGGCATTGCAGGACATGGTTTAGTGGGCATGGTGGTGTTGGGTTGATGGTTGGACTTGATGATCTTACAGGTCTTTTCCAGCCTTAATGATTCTGTGATTTTGTGATTTCTCACAAGTGGCAGTCAAAAGGGGGAAGAAAGGCCTCATATTTCTGACATTGCAAGAGAACACTTTAACCCTGGCTCCCATCTTCTGCTGGCCTTTATGAGAACAGATGGACTAAGGCAACCAGCTCCAGGAGCTGCTGCATAGCTGTGGCCCCAATTAGCAGTAGGCATTTCATTGCAACCTCAAAGTAGGTGTTTCACTTTCAGAAGTAGTGCCTAAACCACACTATCTCATAAGTATTTGCTAATAGCCAGCTAAGTTTTTCCACTCTGTACCAATTCCTGTGGATCTGCTTTCTGGCACTTTCTCTTCTCGTGGTTTGACTTCACTACTGGCAAAGACACAGATTCCTCTAATCTAATGTCAGCAGTCTGAAAGATGAATGTGTAATCTAAGCTAGCCCTCCTGACCCCCTCTACAGTAAGTGTAGAGGAATTGGTGTTTCCAGATGGTGCCACATCCCTTACCACAACAGCTCCATCTAAAACGCCAGGTTGAATCCACTTTTAAAAGAAACTTCTAAAAGAAACAAGGTAAAATGAAATAGTGAAATATGGTACCAGTTAGAAAAGTTTCCCAGTTTCTACTCGACAACACTGAGAGGTTTTGAAGGCTTTACCTAAATCCTCAGCACCAAGTGGGTGTAAATCAGTCAGTCGGTTCCTGTGACTGTAGAAGCTGAATGCATTATCTTCCAACACAAGGCTATATAAGGCGTTCCAGTCCCAAACAATGAATATTAGAAATGGCAAAAGCCTATGCAACTCAGAGCCAAGCACTGACAATGTTTGAAGTCAAGCTAAAAATACAGCCCCTGTCCAGATCCCAAACAGGGCAGGCAACAACTGCAGATGGTTATAGGGGATACAGTGGCAGAGATGCACAAATACGTGCACCGCAAGACACAACCTTATACTATCGCTGCTTTCTCATGCTGCCTGCTACCTCTCTTCAGTGCGTTTCCTGGAATTTCTTACAAATGTTTAGTTATTTTACATTCATTCTGAAAGATGTTTTACCGAGTTGGTAAATCCATGTCAGGCAGGGCTTGGCTGCCTGGTTTCCAGGTTTGTGTCACGTAACTCACTAACTCAAATGACTTTTCGGAAGTCCTTGTTAAGTAATGCAGTGCCCGTTCAGACTTCTTTTATAACCCTTGTATTCACACATTCTTAGCATGATGCAAAATTTTCCCCCAAATCCAGAGTCATCAGTTGAGCCATTCCCCAATGCCGTGTGAGAAAGACAGCCTCCTACTTTGAATTCCTGCTCACTGCAGGAGCAGTAAGAAGGAGACTTCAGTGCCCAGAAGTCTCAGTCTTCAGTGTTGAGAAATCCCTTCTGTAACTTTGGAGGAGTTCCATCTTTCTTCAACTGATCTTGTTTCTTTATACAAACTAAACCAAAGTTTGTTTGACCTCTTATTGATAAACCTCTAGTGGTAGATTTCCATGGCATCCTAGTCTAGTTTAGCATTTAGTCACCCTTTATGTCAGAAAGGCTTTTTGCCAAAATCTCCTCCACTCCAGTTTAACAAAATTATTTCTTGTCCCTATGGACCTGAAAAGCAGATGATTCTCCTCCTTTGGAGATTAAATTTAAATGCTATCATCACTCTTCCCCTTCCATTGCATCTTCTTATGTTACGCTGGGAATCGGCAAATAGCTTTGATAAGTACAAACTGTCACATGTATTAAAGCTAGAAGCACCGTCCAGCTTTTAAAGAAGTCCCATGTGTGGCTTTGTGCTGCGGGATGTTTTGAAGAACTGTGGCAAGTGTCTCTGTATTAACCTGATCATTCTCTGGGTACCTTGACTTTCAGTTGGGAACTACCTTTGGTAGGATTTAACTTGTCTAAATGTAACTATCTATCTAACATGTAGTCAGCTAGCCTAAGCATACTGCTTGGGTTACCCCTGAACGAAGGGAGAGAAGAATCCCTGGAGAGAGAGAGAGAAGCATCCCTATTTCAGACCATTCCTCCTGAGCAGGATGAATCCATCACCCCTGACCACCACAGGATGAGTTTAACTTGGAGCTAGAGAGACCTTAACCCTAGCAACCAACTCTGGGATCACAAACTGAGGTTTTACATGTCTGCTTCACCAAAAAAAAAAATGTGGTTTTCAGGCGCAGACTTTTCAGGAGACAGGATAAGAAGGCTTTTACCACTTCTTAATCAATGTCCTATGTGGTGCTGTAGGACAGCAGCAATACAGCCCGATCCTACCCAAAGTGTGTTGGGACCCCATCCTGTTAAGGAATGTTTTTGCACAGCTTTGCAAGCAGTACCTGAGTGCTGTGGCACTAGTGGGAATTCACGTGACCTGCATGGAAACAAGGTATTGGTCACGTGCAGTTACATGAAAAGCTTAGACAAAACCTCAGGCTTGAAAAGCCAGAAGACAAACCTATTAATTGGGTGTGGCCTGGTGGAGGCCATAAGGTTAGAAAATGTTTTGGACATAGTGGTGCATGGCTTGCTTTTTATAATGTAAAAAAAAAAAAAAAAAGTAGCAGGGCTCCTTCAAAGTCCAGGAGGATAGTGGTGGGTAGGATATTTTCCCTGCTGATGTTTAGACACACTTGCTGGCACTGCACCCTGCAATTTAATTTACTGTGAAACTGTGCCTTAAAGTGTCAGTCTATCCCTGAATAAAGATTAGGGGATATGGTTTTGTAGAAGCACCGGGAGTTTCTTTCTTTTTTTTTTTTCTTTCTCTTTTCTTCTTAGCATTGAATGCAGAGAGGAAAAGGCAGGCAGATGCATGTCATAAATAAACCCAAAGTGAACAAAGAACAGATCTCCTGAGGAACTTGCTGTCTCAGTACTTGGAGCACAAAGAAATGAAGTAAGCACAGCCCTTCATAGAGGAAGTCCTTCACTTCCTCAAGAAGTTCGAACATGCCGAGAAAGCAAAACAATTTCAGAAGGCCAAAGTATATGGGCTTCTAATCCCATGAAAGCAGTATATGCTCTATTGCAAATCCGGAGTCAAGAGAGCTTTCCTTTAACACAGACACAGCACAGTTAAACCATGGGTCTAATACCGATAAGGTTGTTATCACTTAGGAATTCTTTTAGAAAGTGTCAGGTTTTTCTTTGCGTGATTAAAGCAGAGATTAGGAAAAATCCTAATTCTCCCTTAGCTAATTCAATGGATTGTAACATAGATGGATCTTAATGTGCTTCAGACCTGGGGGCAACAACAGCATGAGCAGAAGGAAAACTCGCAAGCATTTTAAAGCACTGTCTGCTTTAAAAACTCTGATCCATGGTAATACATGTACTGTAAAAGCCCCGTAAAACAGCAGGAAAAAATGTGCAGAACTCACCATACATTGCAAAGAAAGGTTGGTAGGATCTGCTCTATTTACTCTGTGTTAAGCACAATTGTTTTCTTTCCCTTTCAGCAAATCCCCTACAAACAGAGCTGCAGGCGGGTGCAGCATTAGGGACGTGGCACGGAGGCAGACATCCCCCTGCTCCTTGGGCTGCCGCTGCTCAGCACAGGGGCTGCTCGCCGGCAGCAGCGGGGCGACAAGGAGACGACAGCTGGGGCTGGAGGGAGTCAGAGGGAGGAATGGCTCCGAGCAGCGCAGCTCTGGCCACAAATATTTACTGATAAGCACTGCTGGAGCGATGATGATCTAGGGACATAAGCAAGGAAGAATCTGGAAGGAGACATCATGTCTTTTATTAGTCCTAACCAATATCACTGGGGAAAAAAATAAAGACAAGATTTCATGACCTAAAGATGAGCCACTATATCTGGAAGTTGTCTTTTTTTCAGCGGTATCAGTGTGTCTAATAAAAGACATTGCGTGTCCCCACAGCTCTTGGTTCATATATATTTCCAGAGCAGCATTTTCAGCTATTATATTTGTAATTCAGCCTTTCAGAAAGCTGATGGGAAAATAAGAAGCCACTGATCACAAGCCAGAGTGAGATGTAAATAAATAAATAGACTGGAGAGCCGTTATAACCCTAAGAATCACATGGTCGTTGCCAGCTGCAATTTTTGTGCTCAGGCATATACCTGTTTTGACAGCGCTCAGTATTGCCATGTGCTGAGAAAGAGAAAAGGGAGGGAGGCAGTAGCTGGAGTTCCCAGCTTACCCGTGGTGGTGTCACAGCAATTGCGACAGACTGGGACGCAGACAGAGCTGCATCCCACTTCCAGCTATGGTAGAAGATGTCCAGGAAGGACAGTAAGGATGTAGGATGGCCAGTTGACAGCAGAGCCGTGACTCCTCGCGGTGTGAGACTGGCCTCAGAACTACAGGCAGCGTCTGCCCTTGCACCATATGCAGGGGCTCTGTTCTTATTTTCACTAGATTCACGCTCAGGCTCGTCGCCACCTCCCACCTTTGGTCTATTTCTTCTCTCACCTTCCCTCCACATCTGTTTCTGTGCTCCTCCACACTTCCCTGCCCCACTGCGCTGCCAGCAGCCCCTGCCCAGCTCTGCTCTTGTCCCTCTCTTTCCTCCTGGGCACGTCCTGCCCTGAGCCTTGTTAGCTCCCGCTCCACGCCGCTGGGACAAGAGCCCATTCAGCGCTCACTCCCCACCAGCATGGCAGCAAACTGTCCCCAAGGCACCGCTGTTGTCACCAGGGGCCGGGGAAGGATGGCTTCTCATCTGCAGGGGAAGGCTCCTCCGAGCCCCAACCCCAGCTCCTGCTCACCCCTCGACCTCCCAGTGCATGACCAGTAGCGGGAGGCTGCAACCAGCAAAGGAGGATCTGTTGGCTGAAAACATGTCAGGCCGTGGACACCTACTTCCAAGAGTATGTTCTTCCCTACACAACCCAGATTTTCTCACAGACAAACCGTGTCTCAGTCACTGTGAATGGGGAGCGGCGTGCTGCAGCGGGGAGCAGGAGAAGTGGGGGACCACAGAAAGCAATTCATCCCTCCGAGCACAGGGGCAACACAAGAGGCAGGAAGACGCCCCAGTTTTGTAATGTGCCCAAGGAGAAACTCAGGAACTGTAGCTTTCTGAAAAATCACATCTGTAACTATGTGACCCCATTTTTCCCTTACTTGACCTCCTGTATCGTCTTTTTCCCCATACACGTGCACGCCTTCTTATGTATTGTCCCAGCTGCAATGACAGTATTTGCCCTAAAAATGCCACAGAGAAAAGCTACAAATATTGGTTATTCTTAGAGCACGTTTTTATTTCTTCCAGTAGAATTTAAATCTTTTTCTGCAATTAGCTTCCAAAGGGTTAACTTAAGATGATTTGAAAAAAAATAAAATAAAAGCTTACAGCTCCTGAGATAGTATCAGCCCATTAAACATAGGTAAGAATATGAGAGGGAAAGAGAAGGGAACAGATATTATATATGTAAGGAAAATTAAAACTCAGGATGTTGGGCGTGGGGGGAATGTGCTTTGAAGTACAAAAGATCCATTGTTAATGTGGGACAAAACCTCCCCAGTATGGGACAGAGATAAAAAGGAGGGAGTTTCTAACAGATCAAGGTCAACCAAGATATATGAATAACATAAATGCTATTAATCTCGTACAGCATGAATCAGAGAATTGCAGCAGGGTATAGCTGTGTGGCGGAGTTCATGGCATGAGTGTTTTATGCCACTTTGTATTAGATAATGAGCGTATTCATCACAGACTCCTACACATCATCCAAACTGGCAGAGAAGGAGCTTTAAGGAGCTGGAGAGAACAAATCAAAGAGCTGGATCTAAAGCTCAGAAAGGTAATAGGGATGTTCAAATACTGCCCCAAGTTTAGATATTTGCAGGCATCCATACAATCTGACTCTGCAGGAAATAGCGTGAGAAAGCAGCTCTTAGTTGGACAGCTTGCTGCTTATTATTTATGATGCCGCCTCTGTCATAACAGCCGATTTTACCAATTAGAAAAGATGTAGAGCAATATAGGAAAAGACTACACCAGAAAAAGTCTCTCTTTCTTGCCTTTTTTTTTTTAAAAAAAATTCTCATGGCTGCAAATTCAGAGACACAAAGAGAATCAATTTTCATCTTGGAGGGCTTAATCTAAACATTGTTGGGAAGCAAGAGACTGAGCCATGCTGGAGTCAAAAAGTACATAACCAGATGTAATTCTGATTTCACATGTTGCATTTCCACACATTTTAGTCTCCTGAAATTCCAGAGACACATGTGTTCCACAGGAGAAGCTTAAGGGATAATTTATCTTGGGGAGGAAGGAAATGAAAATGTATACATGTGTGTATATAATTTTGACAACAATCTGCAACCAGATTGTTTGCAGCGGTTTGCACTTCCATTTATTTATTCCAAACAAACATTTTAACTCAATGACATGGATCTATGTAGCATGGTTTTCCTGATTGTCATGCTTTTCAGATTTTTTGAAAGAAAGCTGAAATACAGTTGGGACCAAATTAAAATTCCAAAACCGACTAATTCCTTCTCCCTGAGGTTAGCAGGGTTTTCTCAGCATGAACCTAGACTTGCATTCAATTCTACATTTTGGTGCCATGTAATCAATGGAAAAGGGCAAGCCCCATAATGGGGCCAGCTCTCCACAATGAGCACATCCAAACTTAAAAAAAGAGATTTTGAAAGAGGGGCTGGTTGTTTGTAATGCGGTAGCATCTAAAGGCTACGCTGCATTTGGAGCTATTCTGCACCTACTCTATATATGCCTATATATACATATATAAAAATACATACTCTGTGCATGTACATATACACTATGCATGCATATATACTATAAACTGCTTCTCTACCTGATCTTTAGGAGATGTATTGTTTGAGCTTAGTGAAGGGAAGTTGGAGGAGGGGAGGGGGGAATAAAAACAGAAGGAAGGGCTTGAACGGTTCAAGGTAAAACACCCCTCAGCAAACATCTGAGAACTGTTCAAAGGCAACACCAGTACTACGAGCAAGAAAAATACTGTCACTCCTCCAGCTAGCTTACAGAATGGGCTTGAGCATGATGGGAAGAGCAATAGGAGATCAAAGGAAAAGCAGCAGATTTGTTTAAAAACTGCCAGCGTAATCATCAATTTGTGTAGGGAAAATCAGGCAAAAGCACAGAGCAAGATTCAGACAACCAGATTCTCCTTGTGGTTACCTATATCCAAGTAGCCAAAGGATCCTGACAGCCTATACTGTTCAGCAGCACCTAAGCCTGAGGATCCTACGGTCCCCCAGTGCCTCCCTGGTGAGCCTGGGAATTTCCAGAGCCCCTTGTCTTGGGCATAGTCCGCTCCGGGAAGAGGCACCCATCTTCTGCACGGGCTCTGCAAGCTCCTGCTTCGCATCCCACACACTTTATCTGCACTACTGAAGATAACAGGCCTGGGATGGCTAAACGCTTTTCCTCTTAAAATAGGCACTTGCTGCATCCGGCGTCCCTTCTGGGAATTGCTCTGGTGCCCTACATGGGTGATGTCTCTGGAGAAGGCGTTTCAGGTTCATCTCACCTACAAGTCTACCTAGAGAGCCGACGGTGCAGAGCAGTAACCTCGCCAATGGATTGCCCTGCTGCCAGTGCCTGCTACCTCTCCTGACGGGGACAGGCCACCAAGAGTGTGAGTAAGAGGAGAAGGAGGAGTCGGGGGCAGAGGAAGCCCAACTCAGCAGGTCAGAGTGTGATTGTCAGGGTGTTAAGCTGAGAGCGGGGAATCAGGTACCTTCAAGCAGCTGTTGCTCATACACAGCTGGGCTGCCCTAGTGAGGGGAAACTGAGGCAGCCTCTATTTCTGTAGGAGGTGAGGAGCCATCGCAAGAGGAGGCACAAGAAATGGCTCATTCCCATGAAAAACTGAAGTGGGTCAGAGCATCTTCTTTTCAGCTACAGAGAATTAAAATATGAACTCTTCACTCGTGACAACAGCCACACAAAGCTGGGAAGGCAGCAGGAGACGCTTCACCCTTCGTCCCCGCCCCGCTGTACAGACACTCAGCCAGGGTATAAGAACGAACAAAAAAATGGTGATCTTCGTAGTCGCATACTTTTGGAGTTGTGAACGTAACGTTTGGGTTTTTTTTTTCAACGTAATTCCTACATTCAGTTTATTTGGATGTGCGAGACCAAAAAAACCCACCTCTCTCAGAGGCTTTTACCTCATAGTTAAATATAGTGGTGAAGCAGTTAACATAGTTATGTATCACCGCGTTGGCATGGGGTTTTTATCTTTTATTGGCACCATTTTATCCCCGGAGACAATAGCAGATTGTTCTCACTGTGTGTAAAAAGATCTTGTTCTGGCAAGTAGGGTTTTCCCAGTCAACAAGTTTAAAATCCTTGGTAAGGGAGACGTACGCCGTGTTGGGACTGGCCTGCTAAGCATCTCCTCGCGGCAGCAATCGCTTCGCCATTAACTGCTCCCAGGGCTGCTGCAGCACAGAGCCCGTGCCTGCTGTCAAACGAGGCGGAGGAGAGAGAGCCAAACCCGCAACCCCCTACTATATTGCTATTACAAAGACGGGGGAAAAAAGTCAATTGATCTTCTCTGGACATAACCTATGCTGTAACTGTTAGAAACTACTTGGTAAGAGGAAAACACATATGCTTAGAAGCCATTTTGTTTGCTAAAAAACACAAAATCCATATGAAAACAAAGGCTCTGATTCCCCGCTTTGGGTGCTTTTGTGTACTCTAATAGAAAAGATGTACAGGATTTCCTTTTTAATTCTTCTCTTCCTGGTTGTATAAATAGTGCAATACATAATTACAGCAGTCAGAGGCATTAGGGATAAGGCGGTATTGACATCAGAGATGTACATACAAGATTATGTGTGCATGGTAAATTTTTATCTCCATCTTTAAATAAATATTATGCTTCATCCACACCCAAAGTCTTGAAAGCAAGCTGTTTTAGTGTAAACAATTAACTTCCTGGCCAATTGTTGAATTACTTGATGACTTGTTACTGAGAAATTCAGATTCTGCACTGTCAAATACACCTTACAAATTTTGATCAGACAGATAATCCACCCTAGATTTGTCCAGACATTGTAGTTTATTTGTAGTCACACCACGGTGCTTGGCTGGCCTAGTATTCCAGTTGTTCTCATTTGCAGAGGCTATAAAGTGATTTGGTTGCTACCAGATTTGTCAACAATTAGAAATACAGGCATGAATGATGGCAGCCTCGGCTGTGTATTTCATGAGTGCCCACAGTTCAACCCTTCTGCAAAACATGCTTTCGGATCTCAGATTACATTGAAAAATAAAGTCTCTAGCAGTTGGAGCTGCAGTCAGCTTTCAAAATGTTTACTGAGCGTAAGGCGGTGCAACAGTGACTACAAACCCAACCAAACCCCCAGGCTCCACAGCGATACGAACCGCCCAGAAGGTCATAGCTGAACTGCGATCCTATAGCCATGACTATTTTCCAGATGCAATGAAATTCATCATCTTGCGGCAGACGGAAAATGAAAAGCTATCTCCTTGCCCTGCAGGGATCAACCTGCAGCTGCATTTCCCTCTCTGCCTTTTCTCTGCAGGGCCCAGCTAGCTATAGATGCATCAATAAATTCTTTGGTTTTTTTCATTTTACTTAAGCCTTAGGAGTAAACCATTTAAAACATTAAAAGGCATTTTTTTCCAAACCAAAATGGGACTTGAAGAGAGGTGCCCTCATTGACATTAAACCAAACCAAACCAAGCTGTTTCAGGTCAAACAAAATGTTTCCTTCCTAATCATTGAAATGGCTGCGCTTAGGCATCATTTGCAAAATGAAGGCAGTAGTGCTTTTATTGAATAGCCTGCATGCAGGATTGGGGAGATACTGGTTCAGCCTCTGTCTTTCCCGACTGGGATGTGAAATCCCCAGCAGCCGTCGTCTCTCGGGAGAGGATCCTGCCCACCCCGACAAAGCAGCCTTGCTCTGCCAAGCTCTCCTCCTGGAGCTGTTCCACCCCTTTGTATAAAGTAATTACTTAAATATACATTGAACAAAGAGAGAGGGAAATGACTTTAAGGCCTATCAGTTAGGGCACTCTACTGGGAGGTAAAGCAAACCAAGTGAATAATTCATTAATTATGTTATTATTTCAGTGACCCAATAAATTTTTATTGGGGAAGAAAAAGTCACCATCAGGGATTGCAAAAATAGCCCCCGGTCACCTTGTTACTTGGGGGCACTGTTTTGGGAGGGGTAATTGTCACGGTTCAAATGGATACTAATTAAAAAATCCCCTGCAGGTGAATTGAGAATTGAAGCCTCCCCTGGCAGGTGTTCTAGTGACAAAATTTTTGGACAAAATGGAAGTGGCATTTGTTTGTTTGTTTCAGAGCCTTAAAAAGGCTCACATCTTAGAAGAAAATAATGGCGACTAAGGCTTTTAAGGAACTCAAGTCAGCCCACATCTTTAATAAATTAATTAAACATAGAGCCAAACTGCAGAGTTCCTGAGCTAATTGTTTTAAAAGCATCCTCCCTGCTTTATTTGGGGGCCCTGGACGCCAGTGGCAGGGTACCTCCGGGTCCCAACGACGTCTGGTATGGCTCCTTCTCTTGCTGGCACCACAGTCCAGGAAGAGCCGGCGGTGCCGGCTGGGCAGATAGACCACCTAAGAGCAACTTAGATGCCGCAAAAATCAATAATAAACTCCCACATTTCCTGATATATAAGAAAGGAAGATCAAGATGCTTGTCGGTACCACATTACCGGCCCCAAGCCTTGCCAACAAAGGAACTGGAAAATGCAGCTTAATGAACCAAGTGTTATCAGGACTAATGACCATGTCTGTCAAGGAACTTTATGCCCATCATATTTTCAGCTTTGAACCATAGTAAAGCAAAGGGAGGGTGGCTGGCTACAAAAATTAAGTTATTGTGACCAAAAACACATTGTTGGAGGATTTAGACATTCCTGCTGCAGAAAGAGGTGACACAGTGACCTGAGGAGAGCTCCTTGCCCCATCTCCTCCCGGACATGGAGAAGTCTCCCCCTGCCTTCCAGAGAAAAACTTTCCTGAAAACTTTGCCATCTGTTATCACCTGAGGAAAATTCTCATTTTATCTTTTCCATTTGTTTTAAGCTGTTTTTAAACAGGACAGGTTCAAAATACAGGCTGTGCAATAGCATATGATACAGTTAATTTCTCTCACCATCTAATGTTAACAACATATGGAGACTGGCCTGAGCTGCCAAGGACATAAATCTATCCTTGCCTCCCGGTTTGTTCACTGAATCTCCATTTTTTATTACTGCACATTCCTCCACAGGACTTCACCAAAACACCTGGTGGGGACCTTCCAGAGGAATGAATCTTGCTGCGCAGAAGAGACTCCTCTTCCCCCTACCCCAAAAAAAACCCCATCTCCCATCAATCTCCTTTCCCCTAAATCCGGATTCCCATTTCCGTTGACAAAGCACATTCCATTAATAAAGTTGATACATGTTTACAGTGTTATAGAAACGTCTACAATGCGCCGGGTGTTTCTTTAACGTTTGATTTGTGTGTGACTTCAGAGCTCCTGACGGCAAGGGACATTAGCATCAGTTAGAGCCAAACCGACGGCAGGCAGGTATTGTGCAAGCTTCCTCCCTCTTTTGCCAGCTGACCTCACTCCTGACCCACCAGTTTGCTGCTATTCGCTTCCCATGCCAAACTCTGCAGCTGTTTTGAGATGCACACAAATAAACTATCAGGTTCTTTCCAACACGCTGAATTAACCAATGTTTGAACTCAAGATTCATGCTAAAGACATGACACAAACCTTGAACTGCCCTGCAACCAAAGTTTGGCATGTCGAGATCACTTGTTCAAATGGCTATCACTCCTGCACCTTTTATTAGTTACTGTAGAGAAATAGCAAGTGTAATATTGGGAAGCAAATTGTAATGACAATTTTTTACCGCGTTGCAAATGGGCCTACCTAAAGGGCAGCTCACTGGAAAACCGCTGGAACGGGGAGTGATGCTGTGGATTTGAAATGGGCACTTTTCTTTCACTTTCCGAGTACAACTTTAAGACAAACGTGGATGGTTTTGTCCTTCTCCCTGCAGTAAACTATGCATTTTTAGGTACTGTAGACACGAAAGATGGACTCTGCTTGCAATCAACACGTGCATCTGGTCTTTCACAAAGCCTGTATGTGAGCTCTAAAACAGAACAAAGTCTGAGATGTGAAACCCACATCTGCCTCAGGTGAAACCAGATGTTAATTGACACTTGTTTATTCTCCTGTCTATGTATCCTGTCTCTTTACAACATATGTAATGTATACATTTCATAGTCACTGTAGCAGTACAAATGTCTTTCAAGTCTGTCAGAGATGGAGGACTAAGCTGTCATCAGTACAGTCTATGAACTCCTTTCTGTTAAAGCAAAGTAATTAAAGTTTGCTGGTGATGTTTTCTTTAAAAACTCTTAGCTAACTGTCTGTGGGACAAATTCTGAACAGAGTTGTCCGTAGAAATTAAGTCAAGAATATTCTCATAAAAAACACCTGACTGTATAACCTTGAGCAATAATTCTGTTTTTCAGTATTTACCAGAATATCATACGAGGAACCAGATTATTCATTAGAAACTTTTTTTGCCATATCGTCTTGCATCGCATGAAGCCATCCGGGTTTCAAAGAATGTGTAACGTTACATCTTAACTTTACCTTTTTCAATCACTTCTGTCGATTATTTTGATCCAGGATTGGGGCTTTCCCTGCCGCCAGTTCTAGTTCTCAATCCCCCCTTTTCGGGAATACATTAAGCCTAAAGAATACCAACATGCAATAAATATTCTTTCAAGTTAGGTATCTTTTATTTTTATAGAGAAATTAATCTAGAGGTTTCTGTGTTTGGAGAAAACCCCCAGCCCTCGGAGGAGGAGGAGGAAGCAGAAGTGAGTGCTGTCATGCCCCATCCAGACAGACATTGGGATCTCTCCTTGTAAAGCATGACACGCCAGATCCAAACCCAAACCCATTGCTTCTCTGGTGCTCGGATGCACTGCACCTTGCAAAAGCAGTGAACAAAAGTGCGCTGTAGGCTGCAAACGCTATTTTATTGCTATGTCAACAATAGCGTGGGCCTCAGCGTTTAGCAGGAGCTGTTTACTTCAGGCCTGAGAAGCCTCTCACGGGCCGGGGCAGACGGTGCACGCCACCAGTTTCACCACAAGGTGCCTATTTTTTTTGGTGATGATAGAGCAAGTGCAGAAATGCCGTGTCCGGCCGCTGTATTTCACGGCTGGTGAGTTCAGGTCAAGTTCCCTCTGCCTCGGTTGGGCCCCATCGAGAGGGGACAGGGAGGAGGGAGCAGCTGTGGCGCAGAAAGCACGAGGAGCTCCCTCCCCATCCACGCTCTTTGCCAACGCGGAAAGGAGCCTCGCAAATAGGTCACTCATTAAAAGTTTATGTAGCTGAATTCAGGAAGCCTCCTCTCAGTAGAACAATGGTAAAGCAAAAAAAAAAAGAAAAAAGGTTTTTATTGAGCCTTCTGGGTGGGCACAGCCACTGGGCCTGAAGGTGAAGCCCAGGTGAAGCGTTACTTTCCATATACCCATCCAGCCCCTCAGAGAGCGGCCGGTTATCATTTACCCTTGTGTCAACAGCTCTACAATCCCTTCTGTACCTCTTTACAGAAACCCAAAGGAGGAAAACTTGACTTCATATTAAACAAGTCACATTTGCTGTATTTTCTTTTTAACCAAAACCACTAATTGACATTTAAAAAAACAGACTAAAACCCAGTCCTACAAAAGACGCCTCTCTTCTCAATTCCTCCTCTCTTCAAAAGCAAGGGGACCACTTACAAATGCAAAGCGAAGATTACGTGCTAATGTTGGCAGGATTTGAGGCCCTACAGCCTGTGAAACTACCCAAAGCGTGGTGTCTCTGGCTGGGCAGGGCGAGTGTGTTCGATAACACACCTTCCTTTCATAACTGTTGGGACCCAGGGATGTTTTCAGAGCTCTCTGCAACTCCCATTCTTTGTACGGAAACCAGCCTGCCAGAAGATGGGATGCGGAGCAGAGTCAGGAGTGGGGAGGCACTCCTATATCTCACAGGATGAAAATTAAATATTAACATACAACTCCTGCTACCTGCCTGGAAGTCACACAGTCACAGCATTTTAACTTGTATAGCGGTGGCGAGGGCAGGTTTGAGCTTTCAAGTGGTGGCAGACCCTCCTTTGTCCCTGTGGCCACAATTAAACGCTTGAGTCCTTCAGCTTAGTGCTACGTTTTGGATAACTTCTCATTTCATATAACAGACTAAAACGTTCAGGCTTAACCATCAGATTCACAAGAAAATCCTGCTTAGTTTGGAGCAACTAAATCCTCCAAGTCCTCCAACTAAGTCCTCCAAACACTATCTCAGAAGCCTTTGAACCCTTGAGCACTCCAAGATACTGCAGATCATCTGCTTCATGCTAGAAAAGCACCAGTCTGAAGAGCTGCAATATAGGCCACATTTCAGGCCCTTTGAACTAAAACATTAATGCAGAATAGGAACCAAAACCAGCCAAGGCCATGTGGCGTGGACGCACGCAGCGTGGACGCACGCAGTGTGGATGCAGCCGGCATGCTGGAGGGTCACAGTAGCGTAGGTGTGAGCCACTGCACCACTGGCCTGGGGGCCAAGGATCCCTTTCTGCAGCTGACATATTTAGCAGCGTACTGAAAGTCCCAGGCTGTCTTTGTAAACTGGTTTAATTCATGACAGTGCAAGTCCCTAAGCCCTATCTAGAAAGTGTTTTCTAGCCACTGAGCAGCACTCCTGCAGCAGGGTTTGTTGCTCTTCATGCCAAGCTCCTAGTTAAGTCCTAGAACTGGTGGAGCTCTTGCTTTCACGGGCGAGGGAATCAAGAACCAAATGGGGCTGTAGGTCTCAGAGCACTTGCGTGACCTCTTGAAATCTCAAAATTACTGAAGTAGCAATTAATCCCAAAATAATAGCTACAAATACTGTTCATAAACTAGGTAAACGAGCTAGGAACATGACAAATTTTGACTAGCAGCTCGCTACGTGGCACTCTGAACACACCTTGCCAGCTCTATCAGGAAAACATACAGCCCCCACAAGCCATACCAAAATGGAGTCTGGCTATGGAAATTTGCTTCTCTGGTCTTTGTAAAGAGCTTAGCCACTCTAATCACAGCAATATACCAAAATACTGGGGAAAGGAGTACCACAGCTCAACGGCATGTTTTGTGAAAAAAATTCGACAACTGCATACTTGCTTCGTTCCGTCCCCTGCTCTTGGATCAGAAGGGAGCGAGCAGCTGATCCTTATTTACTTGTGAAACAAAGTCTGTAGGAAAACAGGATTTCACAAAGCCCAAACCATTCCATTTGAAACACCACAGACTGAAATCTGTTGCCAAATAGGAGGCAGGATCCCGGGGGAGCCCGGGGGACTGTCAACTCTGGAAGTTGTGGTATCCTCAGCCACAGGACAGATGTGCCCAAAGGGCAGGAACACTGGAAGCTGGGGCAAATTGCTCAACTGAATTTCAAAGAAAGAAAAGCCATTTTCCTATAAATGAGGAACTCTTCAGTAAGCTCCAGTGTGACCAAAAGCTATTGTTTTCTTACGAACCTGCAGGGCACATTTTTTAAAAGGTACTGAAAGGTGCAGTTTGCAGTCCAAATACTTTTCAACGCTGATTCTGTTGACTCCATTTTGGGCATACAGCTTTGGGTGGAAAAAAGCATCATTTGCAGATGATCTGGCTAGAGAGTAATTTTTGGTGACTAGTTTTGACTAGACGACTAAATTTTTAGGCAAATGAAATCAGATGACAGGAGTCCTGCTGCAAGTAATTTAGATCCTTAAGCCTACAGTTAGTCTGAAAAAGGAATCATAGGAGAACACCCAGGTACCATGTATGGAGGAAGAGGCCTTGTGGAAGTGACAATTTTAGGAACGATTAAGAGAATTGACAGCATCCAGTGCTCTGAGCACTAAGATACTTGAACAAGCTGGCAGGAAATAGTGGAAGACCCACCATCCCTTTTCAGTGTTGGGAATGTGGGCAATTCATTAGAGATTGGACACTCTTTCTCTCAGAATGCTCTCTCGCCTTCATCACTTGGCAGCTAAGCAGTTTGCAGGGCTGCTCAATAACCCGGAGACCTGGGCTACATCCCTCCTCGTGCCAGGATTTTCCTGCCAGGAGGGAGCTTGGAGCTCTGGGGTGCTGCAGAAGGAGCCACTGGGCATGTCCCTCATCGAAATTCGATCAGAGATGGTACCGAATGAGGATAATGAAGCACTGGGACAAGTCATCCGGGTAGTGTGGGCAATTGCTGAGCTCTGGGGTTTTCAAGACCCAGCTGACAAAGTCTTAAGCAAGTGGTCTGAATTCAGCACTGGCCCTGCTTTGAACAGGAGTTTGCACCAGATTATCTCCTGCGGTCCCATCCAACCCAAATGACTGATTCTGCAGTGAGTGTTGGTCTCAAGGAAAGCAGGTAAGGGGCTACCCAACCCTTTTACCTAGTATAGCACTCAGATAGGAGTTGGGATACTCAGGGAAGGAGATTTTCCTTTAAATATAGAAATGATTCCGAGAGCAGGAACTTAACTTCAACCTATTGTATACTTGAGCAATACACGTAAAACCACATTCATAAAGGAACTTAAATGTTGTATACATCAGCCTGATATTCATTTCTCACTATCCTGAAAAAAGATCTTGTTAATATGGATACTCAAGATCTGCTGAAGAGTGCTGATGCTCAGAGTGGCCCAAAAGGCATCAGCTTGAGCCTGACCAAATTTGTTTTACCTGAGTTGCAACCAGCCACGTCAGACCCAGGTTGGCTCCACGTAGAAATTTCTGCACGGTATTTCCCAGCAGTCCAGACACTGGAGACACAGCCTAGGAAACTAAAGGCGGCTCTGCGTGCAGCTAGCTCAGTTGCAAAGGACTTACTAGCTCAGGATCTGGGACACAGGGCGGCTGTGATAGCACTTCCAAACGCAAACCTAAATCAAGGCTCATAGCAGTATAGTTCCCGTGAACAAACTGATGAGCGCAGAGCTGGCAGCCAAACAAGACCAGTGCAGGTGTCAGCCTGTGGCACTCATGGACTCATCATGAAGATAAGCTGCCCCTGGATAGCTGAGAGTTAACCGTATGGTATTTCTCATTTGAAGGGCAAAACAATTCTGTACTAATTGGGAGAACAAATACTACTGGATTGCATTTTATGCATTTCACAAGCCCCAAATCTGGATTAAATCACACACACTAGCTGTTTAATCACTTTTTTAATGCAGATGCTGTATAATTAGAAGCTCCGAAAAAGATGGGGAGTGGGACTGTGCTAAGCACTGCACAAGCATTAACACAGGCCTCACGAAACAGAACAGAGAAAACCCAAGGAAATAAAGATGCAAAAATCACCATTATCACTGAAATTTACAGTTTAAGGCTGAGCTGCAAAAGTAATAAGTGGTCTGCTGAAACTTCCAAAGCAAACCTCACTAGATTTTTTTTTTTTTTAAACACACACACCGTCTTTTCTCTTGGTGTCATCGCAGAAGAAATGTATACTGCATATACAAAAAATACAATAGGTCACTTTATAGGTATGGACCACAGACAGAGATCAAATTCTATGTATAGTACTTACATAGCCCAACTATCATCATGAGAAAAGACTTTACAACAGCAGCAGGGAAATAACAACAAACACACAAAAAATGCTTTGTGATAACATTTACTGACTGTAAACTTACAAATTACTTCTAAGTTACTTAATTTTTGAAAGCAAAAAGCAAATGAAGAACAATGTATCTTCCCATATTCTAAAACTATTCATTTTTATACTACAAAGTCAACAAAGCTGAAGTATCTTCTTGCATTATGCATCTTCAAGAGAATTGAGGAAGGCAAGAATTATGCATCTTGCATCGCAGGTGCATGTCAGAGTTACCCTATACATCCAGTCTTAAGAACCGTACTCACTTCACAACATCCCACTGAAGAGTCTGACCATGAGGGGAGAAAAAAACCCACCGCTCTACATTTCTTAGAAAATGGCAAGTGCACAAAATTTTAAGTTAGTTATTATCATAGGACAGATATCTTCCTTGACTTATAAAATCATGAATTTTCTCTGTAGGGAATTTTCATGTGATGGATTACATGTATGTTAACTGTGGAAAGACTGTAAATATAAATTCAGTTTTAAGAGCATAATTGGAAGAACATGTTCTTCTGCTGAGTTTTTATTAACATTGATGATTTGAAGGCAAGACCTCGTAGAACTAAAGTTAGTTTTGCATGACTGGCTATAATGAAAATCAAAAAGCTGAAAGACTGAATTTTTTTTTGCTTTTGCTTTGTTTTTTATCTTGGGGATGCCACCTTGATCAATTTGATTCTTAAATTCTTGATAACTCATTGCTCTTGAAACCTCCCCAAGTAATTATCACGTTCAAAGTTCAAAAAAGCACAACCCTCTAAGAACAACCAATTTAAGTGACTCAGCCTTTGAGAACTGCAACATTCACCCTTTAGCTGTCCACATCCCCCAAAGGAAAAAATACTTCATACAAGTTAAATGTAAAAATCAAAAGTTAGAAGTAAGTAAAAAGACACTCCAACATGAAAAATTTAACACAGTACTTGAAATTTTTCATTCACTGAAATAATGTATTTCATTAGACACTATTAGTAAGAACTATTAGTGTTCTGGACTATGTTCCTCCTACAGCTGTTGCTGTAACTGGGTAGGTAACATTTCCAGTAAGCAGCAGTTTCTCTTAAAAAGTGCAGACTTCATGAGTAAGGCACAAATCTTAGTGAACCTTTGTACTGGGTAGTTATAGAGAGGTCCACACAAGATCAGGAGCAAGTGGTCATGAACGCATCACACCCATCTAAGAGTCCAAGCACTCCTCCTTGTTTCTCTTGCTCCCTTCACAGTGAATCTCTGCTTAATAGGCAGCAATCTCAGCTTGAACCTGGGAGGTATCCAGAGCATGCTGCGTTGCAGCACTCACCATCCTTATGAAGGAAGAATCAGGCAGAGACCCGAGCCAAGCCATATGTAACCTACCAAGTCCAACATGTCACATCAGCTTTCAGTCAGAATTCAGAAACATTTAAGTCTCCTGAATGCATGGACTTGAAGTTTTTTAACCACGGGATTATGCTATCAGCGTTTCTTACATTTAACAAATGCCCATGGTGTAATAAACACCAGCAGAACTGCAGTAAGTGTTGCGAGTTTCCTACAAAAACAAAAAACCAAAACTTTGACTCCTCAGGGAAAAAATAGCAGCACTTGAGAATCTGAAGTAGAGTAACACTACAACTGACTGCTGATAATTATTTACAATAGAAATTCCTGGGTTTGCTTAAGCGCAGTGTCGGACTATCCTCAAAGTAGCAGCTTTTAAGTAGTATTTCAGGTAGAAATAGTAGTATTTGGCTTATCAATTTGATCTGCAGAAATTACTTCCATTGTTGTGTGCGTACGGAGAAGTGAACTGATAGGGCTGTCTTCAGAAGTTCCTTGTTCCGAGAGGTACAGAGGTAAATTTGATCCATCAAAAACAACTCATCATCCTTTAAGACTTTCTGTGAAAGTTGCAAGAGACACTGTCAAATTAATTCATTAATTAGAAGTCGGTTAGAGACTCAAAGAAGAGCAGACCAGCTAGGCAATGGTCCCTGCAGGTGCTCATGCTACCAATTACACAACGATTAGCACTGGCTTTATTCCAGTAACTCTTCTGCCAGCAAGACCTGCAGACTTCGCTCAAACACACCATCACTACTAATGGAAAAGACATACCTAAGACTTCAGACTCTGGGAGTGAGCTCTCATCAGCTACGTACAACAGCAGCAGAAGTGGATTGACCAGCAATGCTACTGCAATTATATTAGACGACAAGACTCAATTAATGAACACATGCAAGTGAAGCTTGCTTTATAGTTATTCTGCTAATAAAGAATTTATAGCAGCAGCAGTCTGTTCCATCTAAAACTGGGCATTTGGAAGTCGTGGGACTACACCAACCTAGAAAATTAAGAAGGATGGGCATCTGTGCAGCTGTGTACAATGAAGAGTCAATGAACAACTTCTCGTATTACACTAAGGATACCCCCACAAACAGTGTTTCTTTGACCACAAGAAAAATTAAGAGTGAAGACTACAAGAACAGATGTAAAAACAGGGGGATAACTGTAACCACCCCTCAATATAAAGGAGCAAAAACATTTTAAACTTTTTCAAATATATACCTGTTTTACACAAAAAAAAATATGAACAATAGCTGGAGAGCTGATGCTGTTTGCAGTACTTCTAAGCCTCACTGCATGCAAGTTTTCTTATGTAGAACATACACTAGACAAAAATCCAGGAAAGCTGACTTTTATTTCATTTGGGAAGAGTGGGGGAAAAAAACACAATTACATATCAGAAAAATGTTTCAAGTTGATCATGCAGACACCTCAGGAGCTAAAGGAAAATATACCTGAAACAAATTCTGCCACTGTTTTAACTTCACTTGCACATACAATACTTAAACCAGGTTGATGCCACAGTCACATACTTTAAGCATTTTCAGTTGTCTGAGGCATTGATTTTAGAAAGTTGGCTCATCTGTAAAATATGGACATAGGAAAATACAAAGCATCATTGCAGTTAAGAAGAAAACCTCAGAAATTGGTAGGTGGGTTATTTATTAACTGCAGCCAACATGCAGCAGGGCAGCCTTCTGCCTGTCCTTGCAGGGTGCGTAACAAGTGCACAGAGAAAGCGGAATGGCATGGAAGTGGAAAGGATATGCTAAGTAGAGAAGACATAGATGGTAAAAGTATCCCTGGAAGTACAAAGGAAAAAAGGTAAGGGTCTTGGGATGGTGGAAAAGCACAACATACATAGGACAAACAATACACTGGACTCCACTGCTTCTGGGTAGCTGTGCACATATGCCAATCGTGTTTTAGTATGATTAGAATTTTTTTTTTCTCCTTATTGAGAGACATCTATTTCCATACCAGAAGTAATTCAACCTTCTCTTCAAAAGTCCAGGAAGCAATAGTAATTTCATGAGATGAACTTTTTGTTCAAATGAACAACGCAAGCAACCACACAGGAAGGACTAATGTAGAGTATTACGGGAAAACCTTCTCAAAAAGTGGAAAAGAGATGAAAAGCTTTCTCATGTTAGGATAGCACGTTAATAAAACCACTTTTCCTCACCTGTTATCATCATTCAAAGGGAGGGAAGCGGACCCAGAAAGAGTAGGGTGTTGAAACCAGGTTAAAAGGTGTTGCAAGATGAGGACAGTATCCATACTCCAGGTGAGACAGCAAAGTGAATGCTTGGAGACAGCCACCTCTCCCTAAGAGGACTGGAAGTGTGAGTGATGGATCATTTCTGAAATGTGTTAATAGAGTCGCAGGCTACTTGAATCATATTCAAGATATCCATCTTCCTGTGGTGTCCACATCAATAAAGTGGGTGTCAAAACAAAAGAAATTACGTTCATGCCAGTTGCTCAAATAAAATAGAATTTCCTCTCCCCGCCTCCCCTCCCCTGGCTGTTTTTGCCCCAAACTTCAAAGCCTTATTTGCATTCACACAAAATCTGTTTACAGTCAACTTCACTGCGATACTGGAGCTCCCCCCCCCCCCAACTAAGACACAAAGCAAAGCTGGCCAGGTGTCTCTAAACCACAGAGCCAGCTGCTCCTAACCAAGCTCACAGGAAATAGCAAGGAAAATATGCAGCATTTGACACATCTGGAATAGATTGCAGAGTCTTTGAAAACAGTGTCCCAATTCCCTTCCTCCTGCTGATGAGATTTCAGGCTACCAAACTGCTGCATCAACGATAGAGGATTAGATAACGTGTACATTTTTAACCCTACATATTCTTTCTGTCCAAATGACAATTTTTCCAAGCTAGTCCAGAGGGAAAAAAAAACCACAAACCCCCCACATATGTGTATGAAGCTTTCTGTAAAATGCAGTGGAGCAAACAGAAATAATTCAAACAGAAGACTGCTACTTAATTTGGGAAAACTGATATAGTTGGAAAACAGTACTAGTTGATATTGGTAAATGAATCAATATTGCATACTTTGCACAGCTGTATTAACTCATTAAAAGAAATGTCCTTACAGTTTGTTGCCATAAAACATGTGATGAAAAGGAGAAGAGTAGAGAGGATTGGTTAGTACCTATTTTGCCAAGTAATTTGTCTATAATTCCATTTGACACAAATATTGCAGTGTGCATTTTTCAATGTGAAGTACAAAAAATCCAAAAAGTGTTAAGTCTTAATTAGCAAAACAAAGCAATGTTTTATTATCTGCTTCTTTTTCATCTGGACAACGAATGCAAAAGAACACAGAAACAAACAGAAGGAAATCCCATTTGCATATCGAACATAATACTTAATTTTATTCTTTCCATAAAAAGCGGGGAAGTGGAGGTGCCCCTGAAGTTTTAGTCACTTTCAGTATCTCTGAAAGATTAAGAAAATTAATAATGTGACCAGTTTACATATGTATATTTTAAACACTCATTATAGATACAAAACTGAATACAGCACTAGCTTAAACCAACACAAACCTCACTGTTTTTAATGTTAGTAATAAAAAGGCAGAATTCTAATATAAAAAGAAAAACTGGAGGAAAGTACTTTTATTTTTTTTCCCCTCAAAGGTGCAACCAATGACCAATGTATTTTTGCAACTGAGATTCCAGTTGTACAAAGGACTGAGAGATGTATTCTCCTACTTAAGGAGAAGCATAAATTTCACAAATGTTAAAGGAAACCACACATGCATGAACAGTAGACAGTACCCCTTAAAGAGATGATATTTATAAGAAAGTAATGGTATACCTTAAATGAATGCTGGGAGAGATGCAACACACTTTTTCTACTTTCAGAGCTTTAAAAGTAAGATTTTTTTTTTTTTATTTCTTCATAGATTATTTCCAAAATTACCTTACATTTAAATTAGTTTATTCTTAGGAAATGCCAAAGTATTTATTCTACACAAGCGTTGTAAGATAGCTATATGAATTTTTTTTGAGAAGCCCTCAGGGTGGATGTTGTATTTATACTGAACTCAAGACTTCCTAACACTGGCTCTGTTTTATAACCCAGGGAATACATTTGCAATACTCTGTTTCAGGAACAAAGGTGTGCCTATGAGGATCCAACTGCATAACCAAGGACTAAAGATGTAAGGCTGTCCATCCCTGCTAACATGAACAAACTCTATCTTTCAGTGGGATCATGCATATGAACAATGACTTTCAGGCTCAAGCCCAAACCAGTTAATAATAATTCATGTGAGGAAAGTTAGGATGAGACAAACAATTCAATGCCTTTACCTCCAAAATTACATCTAATAGGAACTACACCCTTAATAGCCAATTAACAAAAAATATGTATGTAGCTCTAAGATTAAACAAAATTTAGAGAATATGCTGTTACAAAATATATTTTGGCATATTTCCTAAGAAGCAATTCAAACAGTCATTTATGCAGAGGTATTTACAGGCAACTCAAAGTGGAGTATCAGTTTTAAACAAACCAGTATATTGGTCTGAATTTGAGAAAATATTGGCGAATACAAGTTTGTGACAACAAGGAACTTCAGGGTTTCATAAACTTAAAAATGTTCTACACAATTATTAGATGAATCTAAATTATATAAAAAACCATCTGAACTGGTTAATCTGAATCATTTAATGCATTTCATTGTACTCAAAGTTCAGATCAACAACTCAGTGGTACATACACGCTGTGAAACAAGTTACCACTTAAATCTTTCAGATACAACAAGCACAGATTAGCCAAGTCTGACTGTACCTAATCTATACTAACAGATGGTGTTCTTACTTCAATACTATCTTTTTAATAAGCACATATACAAATGTGCTAAAACAAAAGGCAGTAATTATAAATATTTACTAGAATGACCAGAACTGGTATTTGAGCATAAACCATCCTGTCATTCATTCTTGAAGCCGTATCTTCACTAATTTGTCTTCTGGTATTAATAGTCTTCTATCCTATTAATTCGGAGGGTTACAGATCATCTAGAAGTTTCACACTGGTATAGGAAAGGAATGTCTGTTCGATGCAGTCTGGAGATAAAGAAAGAGTTGTACTTCAGTTCATTGCAGTGATTCACTAGAAGTAGCGTTGCTAACTGACGTTAAACCTAGCAGCAGCAAAGCAGCAGCCTTCCCCCCCCCCATGTCAGGATGGAAGAAAAAAGCGAAAACTTACTGTTATTTTGTTTTCATTTCAAAAGAACACCTGAGAGTATTTTGTTAACTGTAGAGGTAATATTTGTTATTTATTAAAACTAACAGTCACTGTAGAGGAAGTTACCTGTCTATGCAAGAACAAGAACATTTAAGTGTGATAGCGATTAATATGAACTTCTTGTTTCAATACTTAAGAAGCTTCAAAAAAATAATATTTATGTGTCCAGCTCTCTAAACACTCCACAGACCTTATCAGCCCATGCATCTCAGTGATGCTTACAGGTAAAGAAGAATTCAAAGCCACTGAACTCAAATAGGACAACTCATTAACCTCAGTTAATGCTGAATTAAACAGTGTTTTGTCCCAAAGCAGAATTTTAACTGCAGGCGAGCAAAGAATCCCAGACCACATTATCCTACACTCTTACTATTCTGTTCAAGCTACAGTTTTCAAATACCAATTAGTCCTAACAATTATTTTTGAAATAGTATTTTTAAACTTTATTGTACTGAAAGCTAACAGATATTTTCAGTCTGAACTCTACAAATTTCGGTATTCTGAAAAGGTTACCACATTATTAAGAAAAGGAGCGATATGTAACTATTGTAAAAAGGAAATGCTGCCATGCAGATGCCAATTTAGGTTGGTTACTAAAAGGCAACATACGCCTTAGTTATTTAACTTATTGCATAATTTTGACAAAATGGCACATTAAAAAGAAATACTATGTTACAGTTATGTTAACAGATTTCTTCCATGATCAAGAACTATATAGTATAGCATAGCTATTTATCATTAGCTGTTTTTAAATGTGTATCTCTGTCTTATATAAAAGGAACCATTTTTTTCCAGACAAACACTGTCTGAGTTTTTTTCAGGCTTCAATAATGTGTTGCTGGTTACTTCATATTGATCCTGTGACCAAGCTTGGAGAAAAGTTATGAAAACCTGCTTTATTACGGCAAACATAGCTTCTCAGTTAAGTCAAAATGCAGTATTTAAGCATTTTAAGTAAATTGCAGAGTAATGAAAATGCTACAGTACTTATTTCTAGGCTTATATTTATCTCGTCACACGGTTTAAGTAAAAGAAGTTGAACACAAACAGAGACCCCTGCTTTAAGTTGCATAGTGAAGTCCAATAGATCCACCTAACGGATAAAAAGTATAATAAAAAAACCCCAAAACCCAAAGAGTGGGTATGTGCCAGACTGATTAGTCAGCTACCTGAAGGATATATAAAGCACGTTGTTGCATACACAATAATCATACTTGTACATGACTGTCTTAATCCAGTCATGTAAAGAGAGACAATACTCATCTATTGTTTGCATGTTCAGACCCATGTCAATCAGATTTAATATGCAGGCAGATTAGTGCTTCCTAACTTGCTGACAACAGGTTGACTACTAAAGCCAGTTTTCCAACACAAAGGAGAGTATTCTGACAGGCAGCAGATACCATTTCTTGCTCAGGAAAAACAACAGGCTCCTCTTCGTTTTGTTACTGAACATTAGTTTCAGGAAGGACTGGAGGCAACAAAGATCCATTATTTACTTTCAAATTTCTTGACTTCAAGAGACTTCAGATATTTCCAAGTCCATGTAGAATACATACAACATTCACAACAGATGTTCAAAAAACCATGCAACTTCTGTTTTGTGACAGAAGTTTGGTTATTTTTAATGTAAGTATTTCATTCTTTTCAGTTTTCCTGGGAGAGATAATCTTATCAGTAAAAATTGCTTACCTTCAGTACAAGAAAAAAAATCTTGTTCTGTGAGCAGCTGCCATGCTTTCAGACATATTTCTGACTTTAAGATAATTAACAAATCCTCGAAAGAACAGGAGGAGTCCTGAAAGTGTAGAAAATGCACAATGAAGTATATCAACCTAAGTACATGCTATCCCACATTAGGTTTTTAAAAATTATTTCAATAAGAGTAGATTATACTAAGTAAAGCGAGGTCTTTATGCATTATTCACAAATTCAACAAGCAAGTCTTCTGCTTTTATCTTGTGATATTAGGATATGGCCTTATGGAAGGCTTTTCAGAAATTTTACACCCATTCTGGGTTTAAGTATCATTTGCTGAAAAAACTGCATGAAGGAACTTAAAAAGAATAAGAATAAATGCTGCGCATTCTTTTCAAGTAGAATTCTTAAAATAATTTACTAGTGTGTTAGAAGACTACCTGAACCACAAAACATACCTTTAGAAATGTATAAATGTATTGCAAGTCAAAAGAGGAAAAAAAAAAAAAAAAAGAGGGAAAAAAAAAAAAGACAGTACAGATTGCTCTAGCAACAAGCCAGTAGTAAATTATAGTAGATTATGGCTTGAGATTTAACTGCCCAGGAAAATGCACCTGTCCAAGAGGAGGAAGAAAAACAGTCAATTCAAAGAAAATTACTCAACATGTGTTATGATTACATTTTTTTTTGTCAACTCCACTTTTTAAATTATTTTTAAATATTTAAATTTAACTGCATTTGAAAGAGTATTTCAGCTCTGGTAAGAGGAACAAGAGATACCCAATAGTCACCCAGAAGTTACAGTTGCAACAATGGAAATCACTAACATGATGTTGTCAACATCATTTTATCAATTCAGAGATTCACTCAACATCTGAACAAACAAACCGAGTAAAACACATTGCTGCATAGTGAACACAGCTCTTTGGTCCATTTACCTCCACTAAGTAAACTGCAGCAGATTAATCCATTGAACAGTTGGATCAGGGAGAATCCAACACAGATAAAACAATCTGCCCAAAGAGTTGGAGGGGCTGAAATCCGAATTCCACGTCCAGTGGAGAGAAACATGAACCTAGAGAGCAATTCTCCCCACTTAATGAACACACAGGTACCTTGATAGGCTTATGTGTATATATACACATGTATACATTAAGATTCCAAAGATTCAAATGAAAATCTAAACTGAAGCTTAACAAGTTTAGCAAAGGATTTCATCCTTTTCATCATCCTACATCCTAATAAACAGCCTCTATGGTTACATTTATATTTTGCTACGTGATGCACATTTTCTTCCTGCTCTTCAGGTTCAGACTCTGATTTTTTTTTCCTATACTCATTTCTTCTCTAGATGCTTTTTCTTGTAAATTTTTATTTTATTTACTTTCTTTTTGCTTTTTCAAAACCAAAGCCTCACACAGAAAACCCCTAAACACAGAGAATGCTCTGCTAACCACTGGAACTTTGACCTAAGCCAGACACATTCCTGTGATTAAGGTGAATTCTGCATGGAGAAGAAAGCACTAAGATCTGGATCAAAAATCTACTACAAAAGCTGCTACCCAGACATTACCAGAAATAGTCCCATGTTAACTGAAAAGCAGCTGAAACAGCAAAAGGTAGGCAGGCAGCTCTTAAGGTGCCTAAAAGCATACTTTCTGCATTACACACATTGGAAAAACGGTCCAAGTTCAACCCATCTTTTATATTTCTCTGTTTTGGGAAGAAAAAAAACCCAACACTTTCCATTGTGTTCCTCAAAAAGAAACATTGGCTAACATTTAAATTTAAAAATTAGAGCTGTCTCTCTCCAATTTGTTCACTGTACATGACAGCTCCTTGGAAGTAGACCACTTCAATTTTCCATGAAGAGTGAGCAGATTTTTCCAGATGTTGAAAGAAGTGAAGGGAGCAGAAACAGATAGGTGAATACCAGAAGAGAGGAGAAGATGGCAATAGGTGGGCTCAAGTATGTCAAAGGACTATGCAAAAGAAAGAATCCAACTCAGTTCATTCACTTCTGAAGAGACTCAGGACATGCTACTTAGCGTGCTCTAATGGGAAAGTTATCCGAAACAATGACATACAGATCTGGTTGGCAGAGCTCCCATGACTTGATAATACCTCTCCCCGTCCTGCTAAGTAGCTCTGTTGGGTTAAAGCCTTCTATGGCGTTCTAGCAATCTCGGTACATCCACTTTATCAGTTTAAAAACACTTTTGGCATACTTCAGGCAAAACTTTCATAAGACAAGGGAACGTTGACTACTGGATGTGTGTTGCATGCCTCAGTGCCTTTTATTCCAAGACATATTATAAACTGTGTGCGTTAAAGAAAAAAAAAATAACCTCCAAACAGTTAAGGCTGAAAAGAGGGCTTTCCTAAATCTAAGTGAGCTATCTTCTGAACAAGTGCTGCAAAAGACTAGGAAAAAGAGAAACTACAAACGCACAGCTTTTTCCATAGACAGGGTGGGGGAAAACGTTAGGGGAAGAACACACTGTTTTCATCCAAGTGAAAACAGTGTCAAACCCCAAGGGTTTGTTTTAATTAAAGGCTTATCTGGAGATGCTTTTACCTGTAAAGAGTCATTTCACTTGCTACTTAAACGCAATCACCTCAAACAGAATATGAAAGCATTCAAGGGACTGGTGCTGAGATGCGTTAAACATTTGCAGTTTCTATATATCTTAAGCAACCAAATGGACAACAGCAGAGCAAGCTGAGTATTAAGAAGTCTGATGAATGCCCTTGAACTTTACTAAAAAGCAGATAGAGAAAGTTTTAGGTAACATCGTTTAAGATTTCTGGCATTTCTTGTGAGGTAAATAGCGAGTCACAAACAATCAGGATGTCAGTGTTGTTTTGTTTTGGTTTTTTTTTAATTTACTCAACATTTCATTCTAACATTTGCTGTTAGCCATTTGAGTCAATTGACTCAAAGGGAAGAGTGCCACCTACTGAACCAGCAACAGTTTACTACGCTTCCAGAGCTAGAAAATAAAATGGATAGTAGCTTTCACTTCTGTAAAAGAAAATCCTTCCAGATTCCATATTCAAATTACAAAATCCACAGTAGGAAAAAAGGTATAGCAGTTGGGGTTTGGTATATCCTAATTAAAAACAGACAGAAGAGCAGAATTTGATGCGTATAAGACTTTGAACATGGGCAGACAGACCTCTCAAGAGAAAGCTGACATCACGGGAGCACTGTGATCAGAAAGCATGAAGCCTTCTCTTGTCTGACCGAGAAACTACTGATGCAGTATGCATTTCAAAGGGTTTGAAAAGGACATTTCATGACCTATGTACAAGACAGCAGATTCCACCTTCCTAGATCAGTCACATTTCTTAAAATTTAATACTTGACATCCAGGTTTATACATGTAAGTACTCAATACCATTCACTTTTCAATACGTTCTCTACATAAAGACGAAGTTTCATTACACAGTTCTGCACCCCTACATCAGTAGAAGCAGCTTAAAAAGCACAAATTACAAGTCTCAGTTATGTACATAATTACATATGTACAATAAAATTTTTTGAGCTGACGGTTATTTGAATAGTCCGCTGTTCACACAATAACACCACTATGGTAACCAACAACCTCGTGAATACTATGGAAATAAAAACAACGCACAAAATTATCAGCAGCTAAAGAAAAACACATAGCTAAAAATGTTACAGAACTCTTAACTTACGATGACATAATTCATCTTGAAGTACTTCTACATCAAAACAGAAATGTTTTCAATTGCCACTTACCAAGTACAAGAAATATCCACCAAAGCCAGTACTGTCCATTGAAATATCCAGTAAAGTAATCTGAAAACTGAAATTCATACACGAGGCTTAGCTGCAGTAAGACAGATGACTAAGACACATTTAGCGCACTATGCAAACACAGAAAGCACAGAGGAAAAAGCAGATTTAAATAAAAGTAATATATTCAATGAAAATGCAAAACTGGTATTTGTGCAGCAGATTAATATACAAATAACACTTCCAGTGTCAGTTGGTCTGTGGCAAAGTTATTTTAAAACATCTAAAAACTATGCGTGTGTGTAAAAAAAACCCACAAACTTGTATTAATTGCCAGAATCATCTGACATTTTCTATTATAATGAATCACCACTTGTCGATTTTCCTTTTTTCCCCCCAATGCCTGCCATCCCAAACACATTACAGCAGCCTGCTGCTTTAGATATTAACACCAAAAGCCACATTAGTTTAATCTTATCAGACAGGGATGTTCTGCTGACCCCTCAAAAGAAGAGCTTTTGACCTTCTGTATACCCCCTACTGTTAATCGCTGCCAAGAATACCAGCCCCATAAAGACCCCCAACTCATTAAAGTCTTTTCATTTTCAAACCAGCATTCAGTTCCCAGCAGTGAGCTGAACGCAACTAAATGAACCTTGAAGGGGCATTTCAGCTGTTCCTGTTAGTGACCATGGTAGACAGTTTTGTCCTCCCTGTGATGTGGGAGGCAGCTGGAGGGCAGGGTGTGATGGTATTGGAGACAGGTATCTGTGCCTTTACCAGACTCCAGACTGCATGCTTCACTGATAAAAAGGCTAATCAAATGTCTCCAAAACTCACATAAGAAGTAGGAATGGGGAGATGTGTGGAAAGTTGCCAGGAGGAATAATATAACCTATTTAGCAGCTCTACACACTTTTCATACACTTCCCATCCTACTATCATTCAGTATGTTTACTGCATCCTGCCACAGTGCTTCCCATTTGCCATTTCTAGGACATTTCAGTAGTATCGACCAAGAAATCGCATAATTCAGGCATGTAATTCAGTTTACTCTTAAAAAAAAAGGAAGAGAAGATACTGGGCCACATATGCAACCAGATAAAAATCCAAGACATGTAATGAACTCTAGATACAGTTGTTTTTCTTCAAGTAACTGTGCTCCGAGATCCACATGTTTTCTCCAAAATAAAGCCAGATCATGTGAATTCTTTAAAAGTTTAATCCTGTACTGTATTTATTTCTATGGGCAATCCAAGGGGGGGGGGGGGGGGGGGGGGGGGTGGGAATAAATTAAAAAAAAAAAAATCAAGAAACAGAATTGCTAAGTTGAACTAAAGAATTGGTACTTACATTATCCCTATATAAATACTAGCCTTTCTATGATTTGGCAGAGTAAGCATTTCATATTTTAACACTTCATTAAAATATCAAATGAATATTCAGTTCCTAGGAAGCTGACATTATTAATCCCATCTCACTTGATAGTATTTTCAATTCTCTAAACATATATACCAATACACTTTTTTTTAAAGCTACAATTTCATTTAATTGGAAAGAAGATTTACTACAACCAGCAATCAAATACTGGCCTATGTGCATTACTCCCACACTTTCCTGAGGCAGAAGCAGCCATGGCTGCAGAATTTCCCCAAACAGCAAAATTGTGCTTTTGTTCTCCCCCCCAGTAAAAACTGATATAGAGAGAACATACGTCTCTTCAGACTGTTTAGACACAATAAAGTTTTGTACTACTGAACCTGAGTGAGAAAGGGCAGCACAAGCCTTCAGAGGAGCTTGAAACAAAGGAACTGAACAATTTTGTGCACACACGCGTGCTTGTGTGTCACCATTAAAACAAAATTGTTGACACACACCTTATGAGCTTTCTGCTATCATCTCTAGAAAGGGAGACAACACAGGAAGATGATAATCTACACTACAAAAAAACCTACCCCTGAGATCTTGGAATTGGTCAGCTTTAATATTTTAGAATTAGTAACAGATTATAGACAAGAATTTAAATATAGTCTAGAACACAGTAATTCTTCAAGGAAGTTTAGCATATATTAATTTTGTGTTTGTTCTGAGCACATTTTCAAGCAGACAGGAATAATAAACCTGACACAATGAGCAAGTTCTGCCCTCGGATTAGTATGCCTCAAGGGAAGCTGACAGTATCCAAAATGAATGTATAATTGAAAAATTCATGTCTTCTCGTTCCCTTAAGATAAATTCCATACCAAACACTGAATTCCAACTAAATACACCAGAATCACATCTGGTCCAGTAGCATTCCCCTGCCCTGGGGAAGCAAAAAAATCCTACCCTCAGCTCTAAGAAAGATGCAGGACATGTCTAGGAAGGACCATGCAACCTCTTCGCTCTAGAATCCTTGTACTATTGTGCTAAGACCAAATCAAGTTAAGTTACTAGCACACACGCAGTAAAAAAAAAATAATTTCAGAGTTGGCAGGGCATAAAAGATAACTAAGTCGTCCAAGATCTCTTTCTTCATTAGAGAGGATGAGATTTTAAATGTTGTGTCTCAGACATGTAGAATGCAAGTTCAGAAAGAATCATTACGTTTCATCTAGCATCCACTTAGTCAGCTAAGTAACTTCCATTTGGCTAACATACCTTTCTGAAAAGTATCTAGTCTTGCAGTGAAAATATCAAGAAATTGAGCATCTAAGATGGTAAAAATGTGACTAACTTCATATTCAATTTTGACTAGATTCAGCATGTCTCTTACAAGGAATAAAAAAATCAGATACAAGGAAGAAATGTTTTCTGATTTTACCCCTGCCCCGATAGGCTGAGCCATTTATAAATCTTTCATATAGGACACTATAATACCAGTGACATTTTAGGTACGTGCTCCACTTCTTCTGTATGCTTTTAAATATTTGTGCGAAGAATGAGTCATTCTGCATTTATTTTAGTGGAAAGATGAACATAAAATTCTATGTCAGATAAAAATAGATTAAGCTTCATCATTAGTACGCATATATCAATATATAGCAAGTAAATTCTCTACTAAAGTGGAAGTTAGAAAAAAATTCTAGGCACTCTGTTAAGCACTGGAATTTAATATACTGATTTTTAATTACATTATTATCTATCCTTGAATAAATTGTTATGGTTTGGTTCTACAAACAGAGGCTGTACAGTGTGAATCAAGAAACATACCCGTACAATAAGAATCCATTTGATCAGGGAGAGACCAAATCCACAGATTGCACCATACCTTCCAGCTATGGTATTTGTTATACAGAAGGATAAACAAAATCCAATCCAGTTGAAAATAAACGCCACTATAAAATAAAAGAAACAGTAGCTTCTGTTAATCTGTATAGCTAAGCAAACAGACTTAACATTAATTTCACTTTTAAACTAAGACGGACATGCTTACACAGCCAGTAATTCCCTTCCGGTAATTCAGGCTTTCAGAGATTGACTTTGAACCCAGACATTCCCCATGGTATAGTCACTTAATAACAAAGCAAATGGTAAACAGGCTGGAACCTACTACTTTAAACAAGAGAAAATTCCAACATAAAAGAAAGTATTACATTGCTACAGAAATCTAACCAGATGACACTAAACATGAAGGGTAAATGCAAACAAAGGACTATAACATTCAAGACTTGGATTAAAACAAAGAAAAAAACCCCTTGCTATAACCAAAAATATAGTTATATGCACACATACGTGCATGTATCAAGGCTGCATATTCAGCTTTATCCAGTTTGGATCGAACAGAATAAAAGTATCCACTCTTGCTCTGCAAACATAGTATAGAAATGAAGATAAGTTGAGAAGCTGATGTTTCATTGGTTACCATCTTCTCTTTCACCTCTATATTCAAGCATAAGATATAAGAAGCCTTGGAAGTTTTACATAGAAGCTTAAGAAATCAAGAAACAAAAAGGACATTGAGCATAACTACCACTGTTACTTCAATTAACACTTTTACACAACTCCCAATAGTTTCAAAATTTAAGATTTCATATCTGCATATGTACTTAGCAATCAATATCATCATCTGTATGGACTTCAGTTTGCGTGCATTAGGTCAAAGTGTGGGAATTCCCAATTAGGTGATGTCGCAGGTTTGGCAATAAGTGAGGGCAACTAATGAGAAAACCATCAAACAGAAAAGCTGGAGGAGATGGTGGAAGATGACAATACAGGAGGTTCTGGAGAGGACAAGACAGTGGAAAATTGAAAACATTTGGGAAGCCCACAATACACACTGAAGAGGCAAGCAGAAATGGAGGGGCGGCAAAGGGGAACAAAACCCCTGCACACAAATCCATATGTTTTAAATCCCCAAACTTAGGGAAAAAACAAAACCCACATAAAAATTCAGACATTAAATCACCACAGAATGAAAAGTCTGTCTTTTCAGTAAAAATTTGAACACTCAGAGCAAAACATTACGAACAGAAAATTGGTCAATAGTTTTCTTAAATAAAAGTCAGTTTGGGAGGATTATCTATAAACAACCACTTTTTTTGTAATTTAAAACCTTTTTACAACTCCTCCAATAATCCACATGAAGTTGCAATGATTTGCCCACAAATGCAAAATTAGTCTGTAAAACTGCAGTGGGATTCCATGAACTGTAAAGAAATTGAAGTTCCAGGAGAAGTTTTGGAAGACTTTACATCAACACAGTCATTTTGTACAAGTGAGAAAACACCCTGCCTTGGACAGAGGCATAGGTAACAGATGGTGGCAATGAGAAAGCTTTCTTTTACACAAATTACTAATCTTAAAAAAAAAAACCCAACCAAAAAAACTCAACCGAAACCCACAACACTAAAAAACACAACAAACAACTTTGAATAAATGCTGATCCAAATTGGTATATGCAGCAAAGAAAAAAAAGAGAGGGCATTTCTATTACATAAGAACATCATCGTGACCCTAACATTTACCTATCTTTCCAAAACACAAGAAAAGCATTTACATTTGAGAAGGCTTGGATACCTTGTTTTGAAAACAGGATTTCCCTATTCTAAGCAAGCTCTCCAAATCCACCATACTTTTAAGAGTAACAGATTTCAGAAGCTAGTTCAACACGTCTCTGTTCCTGTCTCAGCATAACAGCTTACTGCTCTCTCCCTTTCTCCTCACTACTCAAGCTACGAAGGGTGACTTCGACTGTGGCTCCAAAGACAGGCATGCAAAAAAGGACAGAAGATTGACATATTTCTAACGGATTATGCAGGCTAGAACAATTCCCAGAATACTTACATTTTTAATAGCTATATAGTAAAAAAAAAAAAAAAAAAAGATTTTTATAACACCTGAACTAATTTGTACACACATTATAAAAATCAGAGATTTCCCAATCGTAAGTATAGGAGGGGAAAAAAATTAGTTCTTATAACCGAAGTTGAACACAGTGACAATTTTACTCTCCTTTCAATTTGACCTAAAGGAATATTCAAAATAGAATCCACAGTCACTGGATGAGTATTAGGTGGATATTTAACACTAAGTTGTTTGCCCAACTCCTGAAAGCAAAGGCATCAGCACTTTCCAGTGTTGTTCACAATAGCTTTTTTCCCTTTAACTAGTTCCATCAATTTATATAAGCAGACAATGCAAGTGGGAAAGAAAAGGCATAAACTATACAAGAGCTGTAAACTATGCAAGTTCACATAGCCCAATAAAACTGGACTATATACAGAAGAAAAATCTCACTATTTAAGTTTCAATCCGCAACCAACCGCTAGAAAAATTCTGCAACAAGGATCTAATCAAAATTCCCTGTCTTCAGCAGTATGAGGAATGTATTACTGCCACCTCTGTAAAACCTAGACAACATATTAGGGAGATTCTCCTAACATTGCCTTGGTGTTGCATCATTTTAACAAACTTAAGATGGGCAACAATAATGTCTACATGTTTTCAGTCTTTCCCATTGCTTCTCTCTCACCTCCCCAGCCTATTGGTACTTCTAAAGTCATCTTCATCACCTCGTCCTGGTTACAAAAGAAATTACTTCCTTTCAGAAATGCATCTCCAGCTTCTGAGTAGACTGCAATAAATGAGATTTTTATCTATATTCCAATTGTTTTTCTCTACATCAAGATTAGCCTCATGTGCCTATCTGTACCTTTTTCCATGATTATTTCCCTGTATATCCTCTGCCAGTCATGCAAGTTGTCAGAGCTTTGTGGCCTGCGCTGCATCTGGTAAGAGTTACTAACGTTACTTTCTCTGTAATTCCTGCCTCACCTAATTATTGCAAGAAAAGTTGTCCGTAATTTTCATCCCTATATTGCCATAGAGAAGCCACAGTTTCTCCACCAAGCTGAGAGAAAAAATACAATGGTGAGGAGAGAGACTAGTAAAAGGAAGCATCTACTATTTTCTCTAGGCGTATCTACTTCCTTCTCCATCTACTAAAGAGAGCCAACTACGTCATTGTGCAAGCTTCCTCCTGCAACAAACACAATCCTCCACTACTTGCCTGTATCCACTCACTTTGTGAAATGTAAATGCACAGCAGTTAGAGATGACCTCATCCTTCATACCACTTCCACTTCCCATGACTTTCTCATAGAGACAGTGTTCCTGATCTGACACTAATGCACACTATCATAAAGAAGAAAGCCATTCCTAAAAATGCGATCGAAAGTCTAACAAGCTGGTACAACCACATCATAGTTTTAACTAAAAAAGCATTCTTCGCTTCTGTTTGCCCATACTTTTCACGCAGCCATGTTCTGTGTTCACCTTCTAGACTCCCACTCTGCAGCAAGAATTGTTTCCTATCCCAGAGATTGCTAGCATTTGGATTCATACTTGAGCCCAACTTTCAACTATTGTCCTCTTTCTTTTAATAGATTGCAGACTCTTAGATGAAACTCACACTGACTGCGCTGGCATCATGATTTCAGTCTCTTTCTTTGCCACTCTAACACCATAAAGACAAGTGGACAGATAAAAGTAAGATTTTTGAGTTTTATACATTCATGAAGTGACAACAAGAGGAGAAAGTAAGTCTATATTAATGTAATTCACATAAAAAGAATATAACCATTAGAGTTATTTCCTCATGACAACAAAACTAATAATGAAAAACAGGTAAGAAGTTGCTTTTGGGGAGGGGGACGGTTGGACTAAAGGGCTTTTTTAATAAAAAGTCTTCTTGATACCCAATGTAGCGCCCACAACAATTATGTTATACTTGTATTTCTCTTTATGGTTTACAATAAGATAATCCCAGCAAAAAATACAAAAAAACAAAATACAAAGCGCGGGATGTTCTAAATGTTGTAAAGGTCTTAACATCTGACATGCGAAATAAGGCTATCCATCAGCTATTTCCATACCCAAAGCCCTTTTCTGAGGGGCACTGGTCAGCATAGGATTTTTCATATCAAAAATTAAAGTCAGAAATCAAAAGTCTTTTATGTAGCAGCTAAAGAAGCTGGAGTAAAATCTTTCAACTTGGTTTTGACAAACAAGCTTGTATCCATTGCCATTCTTCATTCTCCGATAACTACAGGAGCAAGGCAAAGATGATGTATGAAGCTGTACTTCGTCATTATGAATTTCTTAATCCATGCTTCCTTTCTGTCAGTGCTCATTAAGTTGCAAAGCAATAATGACACATCCTTTCATTCTATTCTCACAACTTACAGTAAACAAAACTTAGGTTTTCAAGTTATTAATCAATCTTGTGCCAAGGTTTTGAGTTGCACATATTGCAATAAATCAGAAGATGCAACAATAAAGACAACCATACTAGAACAAATCTGCTTTTTCCTCAATTATTCTTGCACTTCACTTTCTGATCTTTTTTACTTAGCTTTCCACAGCTACCCGTTAATCACTTGTCTGAAGTTTATATTACGTATCATGAAAAGAAGCCAGCAAAACTGGTCTGAAGACCTGTGTTGGTTCCGGATTTTAACCATGGCTCAAGCCTGTGGTAAGGTTATAATGGCAACTATATTTACAAAAAGCAACCATGCTCAGTTACATCTTTTACTTACTGATTTGTTTGTCCAATGACTTATTATTTTAATATACAGCAAACACCAAAGAGTTTAATGTTTCATACCTGGCCTAGGTTTACTAAGCATACTGCAATAAGTAATACTTTCCAAATCTTCATGCACCACTAGAAATTATTCTTCCCACCCCTGCATAGAATTTATTCCATTTGTGAATTGGGACACATTTTTGCTCCTTCCTGAAGGGCTCACCTGAATTCTGATGATGATCACTAGAAACATTTGCTATCAACTTCAACAGACTTTTTTTTTCCTACTCAGTGATGAATGTTCAAAAATTTCCCTAGGCAATTTATTTCTACTGCTTCATTACCCTTGTCGGTAAATTTTTCTTAATGCCAACTAGATGTTCTTCATTCCAATTATTTTGTATTATATCCAACACGTATGGAGAAACCATGTAAGACAAATTCTTTCTAGATTGAGAAAGCAGTTAGGTGATTGTGTATGGAGGTCAGCCAGGCTCTCCCGATAACCAGAGAGAAATAAGCACTCTCAAAACAGTTCCTTTATCTCTTTCCAACATTTGCAATTTCAGTCAAATGACTTCCCCTCAGCTTCTCTTGCCTGCCTAAGGGAAACCTGCATAACATTTGTGATGTGGACATATAGAAGTCAGATTTCCTAAACTGGCACAGAGGAATCTTCCCACCGGAAATTTAGACCATGCTTACCACTCCTTGGGAAGCATACAACAGGAGGCTGTGCTCACCCTGAGCTAGTGCTACAACTCTGCCTTCCAACTTGTGCCCGCTTGAAACCCCCTAAGTAGATATCCTGTCTTGCGTGCAGCTTGACTGACTGAAGCATCTAACAGCTTTGAAAACTGTATGAACATTAATTTACAAAATTTTGGTATTGTTATTATCTGTTCCAATATAGCACCTGGGACAATATTTACACATTTACATTTCTCCACATCATGAGATTTTATTGGTGTGAGTTGTACACAGTGTTTAAATTGCCCAGCTGTTGTTCAAAAAGAACAAATCAGAACTCTATATGAGAATTTAAACTTCAGCTGTATGATCGAACACTTTTCTCCATTTCTTCCTCCTTATTAACCCATCTGTAAGGTTCAAATTAATATTCATTTGTCCTAGGTTGTAGGGACAACCCAAAACTCCCTTCCACGGTTTCAAAGAATCCAGACGAGCTCTGCAATTCCTTCTAGGGCCCACAGTTGAAAAGGCTGGTTAATATTTCTAAAGCACTCCTTAAATACAAAGGTAAACCATATAAGCCTTTTATTACTGCCCAAAATGACCTCCTTCACATAATGAGCCAGGATGAGCCAATCAGACATGATTCAAAAGACTTCCACTATGGGCAGATTAAGCATGAAACCCAAACCCTTTGAGTCACGACAGCTACTTGCTATATTACCTTACAGCTCTTATTCAAAATGGAAATAAACAGCTCAGAAATTCCTCCCTTTTGTTGTGCATACAAAAAAAAAAAAAATCACTCTGAAAAACTCACCTATTAACAACTTCCTCTAGCATTCTGAAGTTTCGACTATGCTGTATTTTTAAGTCAGCTGTGCCTTATACATAACAGAAAAAATATATTAAGTGGTCTGATGGCACAATTGGCTGCATTTCCCATTCATAGCAAAATGAATATATTCACTAATATATTCATTTAACTCAAAATTAGAAACTGACAAACACCAGCCCTGACCATTAAAGAGCAGATTCTTTGCTCACCAACATAATCACAGATTTCAAGAGCAACTCCAATTTCTTAAAACATAGGATTTTACCACAATAGGCATGATTTTGCCTATTTTGTTAGAAATAAAATAGGTTGTTTTCCAAATTTTTCCAGTAAGTCTCTGAATCAAGTGCTAAAGCAAAAAACCCATGTGTTCACACAAAGGAATTTTCTTCTTTAGCATATATTGTCTCATTCTATTTAGTTATGCTAAACAGAAGAGTACTTTACAACTCAGATGGGAAACAGGTTTGTAACTTGCATGCACCAAGCTCCTAAAACAAACAAAAAGCCCAAACAAACAGAGCTGGCCACTACATGGCCTTGAGACAGCGATTTTATGCAACTTGGGCAGCTACCACTAGATGGTAGCTACGTATCACTAGTTGATTGCAATATGCAGGTAAGCTCAGTAAAAAACTTGTTTTATTATGCTTCAGTTGAATAAAAAGAAATTTAAAAAGCTAACTTCACTGTTTTGTATTTAAAACAAAGGCAGCCTGCTTACGCCCCCCCAAGATCTTTCTACTAACGCTGTACATAACAGTCACGGGAGGAGGTGGGAGAGCACATCTGGAACAAGCCATTCGTTCCATGCTCCTCTCACTAGAGCACAGTTCCTGACACTGTTCTCCTGCATTTTAACTAAGTGAGGGAACTTATTTTAGGCTCTCTGTGATCTGCCACCTCCACTTGCAGCATTTAAACACATCCCGTCCTGAAAAAACCAAAAGATAGCCATACTGTAAATTTAATTTTAATTCCTGCTCTCTTAAATATACATACATCAATTTTATGGAGACTTTTATCTCCTTATTAGAAGGACAGGAATACACCACCCACTATTTACGACCTATGCTTATTAAGCTCATTTTTCATTTAGTTCTCCCATTTCCCTAAGAAAAACTACTGAAAATTAACATTACAGGTCTATAAATGCTACGAACTCCTCATACTATGAACACAAACAAGTAAACTTTATCAATTTCCATATGTAACCAGTATCCATAACAGCCAACACAGATCCCAATTGAGCATACACTTGCATAAATACCTTGCAATGTTTAAGCACTTATTTTATGCATTTCATTCATAGGTGAGCAAAGTTTGCAGTAACATAGTCTCAGAATAATCAAGAAAAATTAGGATCTACAGAGTATTTTTGTCAAATGTGTAAAAGTAGTGCTCTGTGCAATCAGTCTTAGCTACACAGCTATTTGGAGATAAAGTTGCCAGTTATCCAAGTAAACGTCTGCATTCTTGAAGGTGCACAGAAGGTTCTGGGCATGTGGTTTTGGCCGACCGCTTGTGAGTATCATTGGAGCCTTTCTGGAGCCTTTGATTCCAGTTCAGATTCTGCATAGCAGGATTTTTACTACTACTGTGCTCCTAGCTGCAAGCTAACAAGTCTGTTTTCAGCTGTGATTTCAAGGACTTAAAAAATGCAAAAGCCAACAATCCACCTGACCTCGAAGTGCAGTGCTAATAAAGGCCTGAACCAGGATTTAAAAGCAAGAACAAGTTCAACACAATACAGAACCTAAATAGGCTACATACAAAAAGTTGTCAGACATAGGGAAGGGGAAAAAAGGGAAAAAGAAAAATGAAGCCATACCCCACTTTGCCCCCAAGAATATATACCAGCTTTTTATGGTCCAGCTACAGAAAGAGGTCAGACTACAAAAGTCACTTTGTTAGCCTATATATGTATCTATATATTTGCTATGTAAGGTAGACACGGATATTTTTATACCAAGATGCAAACACCACATTGTCCTAGTACATTGTACGTGAACATGAAAAAAACTTCCATGGAAGTTCAGTAACCTGCATCCGTAACAGTTAAATAAAGAGACTGTGAAAGATATTAAAGAAAAAAGAACGAAGCTAAGATCCAGGTTGAAAGACATAAAGGAGATTTCAGTGGATAATCAATCAGCTTTCATCCTGATGAATGCTAAAATGAACAGCTATATCCCCAACACCAAGCTTCCATCCAGGTTGCCAAACACGTTTCAGAAAGGGAAAATATCCTCAGAAATCAGAAATAAATATGTAATTAGCAAAACAGAAGCAGCTTCTTTCTAGAAGTAACTCATAGTGGCTACATCTAACTTTGCTCGATGCAGTACATGAGTTACAAGATAAGACATGCACAGTGCGCGCACACAGTACCTGGAGACGTGCTATAGTAGTGCTGGTTGCAATCAGACGTTACCTGAAGACAGTACATTTTGATATGCTACTGGTTACTTCAACCCGTTACTTCAACCCGAAAATAAGCGTTCTTGGACTTGTGCAAAAAATCCACCCACAGCTATTTAATTCACTACGCTAACAGCAGCAACTTTTATACAGCACTCTCTCTCAAATTTGTTCTACTTAAAAACCAATTGCCAGATTTCTGTGATCGAGCCTTTAATTCAAGTTGGTAGTCCAACTAGAAGATGACAGAATTTCCCAATTCATAGTTAACAGTGCAGCCTTGCTATGCCTCAAAACATTTACTACGATTTTGCTTTGTCCCCTTATCTGTGACAGATGCCACAGAAAAAAAGTGCAACACATTTTCTGCATCTGGAACAGGAAGTGTTTAGATCTGTGTACAGGTAAAAAAATCCATTCATTACAGTACATTAATGCAGTTTATCACAGCTAGCTTTTATATTCCATAGAAAAAAGGTACAATTAAGATATACCTCAGTAGGTCTGGGATACAAGATAACTTACTGAAAAATGCCAACATGAAGATGCCATCATTGCCCACTCTAAGCTGATCTGCATCACTGAAATCATCCCGTGGTGGATACTCTTCTTCCTGGATTTACAGGTTAGTGATAATTTAGTGAAAAGTTTATTTTAGAGTAACTATCTGTAGGATTAAAGTATTAATTATGTTTCTAAAGCTAGAAGAAAATTGACATTTCTGTAACACGTCCACATCAAGGAAGTTTAAAAGGAAAATAATTCATATCTATAAAACAACTCTTATTTGTTGCTTATATTCACAGAGTCCAAATTTAACTGAAAAGTTTCTGTAGAAGATACATACATACTGCCTATTCATCTTAAATGAAGCTAGAAATTATTTCAGATGAGTACTTTGACAATCAAAAGCAACAGAAATATCTTTTTTTACTGTAACTATCTTGATATGCAGCCAAGCTACTAAATATTTTTTGGAAAAATCACTGCATAGTATGTTCTGTTTTTTTCCTGCCAGAAAAGTCTTTTAATGCTTCACAAAACATAAAATAAAGTTTTAGAATAAGGTTAGTATCTTAAAATAAATTGCTGATGCAACAGCACTGCACTAACCAATCTGACCCACCGCCAAACATAAGCAAAGCAAAGCAAACTTCTGGGGACACCAGAGGGCGCGAGCACATTAGAAGTGTTTAAAAGTCTTCTAAACTCAGAAAGCACAGTACTTTAAGTCAAACAAAAGTAAGCAGAGATGTCAGTCAAAACAATCCAACGATTTCTCCCATCGCATCAAAAGACTAGACCTTAAGATACTGGAAGTATGAGTTTGTTTTGTTTCTCAGTACTTGATTTTCAACAGAACTTGGCAGATCTTACCTATGCAGTTCTGTGCATAGTAAAACACCGCTGCAACTGCAGACTGAGAAACATAAAAGTTTTCATGATGACAGCACTTACTAAAGACAGCCTGATGAAAACCAGTTAAACACACCATTTTTGTACTCAAATGAGTAACATCAAAACAATGCAGAGTGATATAAGTTAAATAATGCTGTCAGTAGCAGCAATTACACGGTCTAAGCATAAGCATGAGTAACATTCTTTTCTTATTTTTTCTCCAATTAATCATAATGTATTAGAATTGAGATAAGGAATGACCTATGAAAACATGAAATCAAGGGAGATTTACATAGCTGTTTCACCCACAGCAAACACTACTGAAGTAATACACTTCTGATTTTAACATACTATTCATTCACTGTAACAAATGTTACTTTGTATAATAAGTTCATAACTAAAAGGGCATTAAACAATCACAGTGATCTAAAGCTGTCATGTGATTGACATGTTCACCTTTGTCAACACAGCAAAATAATTTACCAGGGTATAGCAATTAAGGTTAAAAATATGCTAGAACGAACTGTACCAGCTCAAGGCAGCCAGCTTTACTCTTCATAACGTGGCCATGAAATTCCAGCTGCGCTATTTCATTTCAGATTGATTAACCAGGACTCTGTATCAAATAAATTACTTTAAAAACACTGCTATTCACATAGACAATCCTAAGGAAAGCACAAAAAGCTAGCTGAACAACAATCTTAAGGGGCTGTAATTCAACTCCACATAACTTCAGATGTCCCTAAATGGTCATCTTAAGTGACTATGAAAGCATTAGTTTATTCAGCTCAACTTTGCTGCAGCTACAAGACTGATGGGGGGGGAAAGAAAGGAAGGGCTGAAAACGCACTTAAAGAGCTACATCTGAATGTGCTTATCTCTGAAAAGTATGCCACAGAAGTTCTTTTTTCACGTGAGGACAACAAAAAATATTTTCAATTTTAATTTCAGAAGGTCTATAAAACCCCCTATAAAATAATTTTTGGACTTTTTTTTAAACTGTTTGCTAACTACTGTACTTCATACTGGCATTTCCAAACCAATTAGTGAATTAGGCTCTATGCAAAATGTTGCTTCAGAAAAAGAAAATTTTGCTCAACTAAACAAGTTTAGCAGGTTTCTCTATATGCACAGACTTCTCTAAGGCTTACATGTGTGAGAACATAGGTCAATATATAACGCAGGGACATGAGAGCAGACCTTTGCAAGTAAGCACTGTTGCAATAAGCGTGAACAAGTTGCAGTTTATCACACTCCATGTCAAAAGGGAATTATATTAAACCAAGTTCTATTCACTGTCTCCAAAAACTGGAATATGAAAATTATCAGAACATTTAAGAAATTAAATAGTTTCCTGCACTTAAATCATGTTCAGCCTGTATCACATCATTTAGTATTATGTGGTTTTATGATCAGTCCTGTAGATGGAAGACACTAATTGGCCAGTGCTCAAGCTCCACTAATATCAGCTGTCTTTTATAGTGCTCTCATTTGATCTACTTGGTGTCAACTGCCCCAATCTTTCTTCAAAATATAATTGTTTGCCACTATTCATTGAGGAATGAAAGGGACAATGCAGAATGACTGTCCTTTCTGCTGATGCTTGACATAACTAAACATGATTTCATAATAATACTTCTATTAGATATGAACATTTTTATCAATAAGTGTAATTACATATTTTATTTATATAGATATTTTTTCTTTTTAATGAGAATAATGTCATATAACAACACACACAAATCCATAAAATATATAATTCTGTTTCCGTATCTCATACTGATTTTTGACAAATTTAGCCATGTTAAGGATCATGGAAAATATGTTGAGATCTGTATAAACAGAAAACTTACTGTTCCGATAACCAAAGAAACAGCTAAACAGCAAAATATATTATCAACATAAATCGCATGTCACACGGAGTAATTTCTCTAAACACAAGGAAATCAAAATGGCACACAGCATCTATTGAAGTCGAAGCTATTAACGTCTCTGAAACTACAGTGCTCTCTGTAGCATTCTGCTGCAAAAAGAGGACTGTTTTTACCCCCAGTGCTTCGTAACTTCTTTCAAATTGAAACCCAGCATGGCGTACAGTGAGACAACCACCTTTAACCAAGTAGAGAACCTGAGTTTTCAGGAACTCCTTGGATAACTAAACTGATATAGCTCTTTGCAACGCAGTGGATTTACAGATAAAAACTTCGGAGGAAAGGGTCAAATTACTTAATAAAACCCAGAAATGATACCTTCAGCATACAAAACAATACGGAGAAGTTAATGGTGGGGGGAAAAAGGCACAATGAACCCCAGAAGCATTTGTTTGCCTGCGGGAAAATTCACAGTTAAAGTCTAAACTAGAGAGAACTATACCATACCTCTGGACGACTGAGGAATATTTCATCAAACAGACTCCTAGACTCCCTAAACTGGGCGTGCTAAGCATGTAAAAACAGAAAAACATAAGACAAATGCAACTGAAAAGCATTAAGTAAAAGCCATTCATTGCAACATACAAACAAGTCATTTAACTGTTAGCAATATTTTTGCCCATTTAAATTAACCTTTCAAAACTGACCCTGAGAATTTGAAAAGGAAAACATCAAAAGCCAGGGTAACTAATGCTATCACTACTGACGACATAGGGCTGCTAACGATTTCTTTGATACATTGAGCTATCTGGGAGCATTTGAAAGAAATATATGTTCAAGCACAATGTATTCTTGTAAGACAAACTACACAAAGGACTACAAAAACAAGTACTAAAAGTTTCAGTACATTTTTTTAGATTGTTCGTACAATCCGTGGATGCAGGGCCTATGATGAATGAAGTCTTTGATCACATTAATGTCTTTTGTAAGATCGCTACCTCATTCGGAAAAAAAAGCATGAAAGTTATTTAGTGAACGCGCTGCCTCTTTATACCATTTCCCTCTTTTCTGCTCAATAAGTAGGTTTGTAGCCTTCTTTACTGAACTTTGGACTACACTATGAAACAATTATCAGCTTCATGTATCACTCAAGGTAACATAAGGACATTTAACTGTTCCCAACTGTTCACATTATTGTAGCGAAGAGGCAATATATCCTCATTTTACATGGAAGAAACTAGAGACATGGATCATAGCAGAGTTCACATTCATAAGAGCCCTAATTTCATAAGGCTGAAAATAAAAACTGAAAAAAACTACATGTTATATTGTTTGTGTATGTTTTGCAAAGTGTGTAATATACAAGTCAGATACTGCCCACAGCTGTCACTGCTTGTGATCTCCAAGACAGTGAAAGTGGGAAAACAATTAACTACGAACCAGCAGTGCAAAGCTTAAGTCACTTATCTGTTCTTCCATGGGTATTCAGAGCTAAGGATCAAAATCCTTCCCCTCAAGATAGCAAACCACCACTCTAACCATAGCATGACCTTTTTTTCCTATTCCAGTCATCTGCCAGATTAAAACAGTCTTATTACACAGTCTTAGTCCACCCCAGTGTAAGTCCATCAGAGGTACTAAATAAGGCAGGGATTTTGTGGCCGTGTCACATGGCAAGGTAATTAAAATGGCAGTAATTAAAACTGTGCTGGCACATAATTTTAATATCATCTACAATACTGGAACTCAACTTCAGCATTGCCTAGTTTTCCCCAAATCTCAATTTTGCAACCTTAATACTGTTTCTTTAATATAGCTTGTGACTGTGCATGCATGCGCTTTAAAAAAAAAAAAAAAGGAAAAAAAAGCACAGAAGCAAACTGAGCAGAAATTCTATCAAACTTGGTATCTTTAGCAGTCAGCAGGACTGTGGCTTTTAGGTACACTGAGTAGACTTCTGATACTAACTTAGTACCACTCTATGTCTACAACTTTTTAGCCAATCTCTGCTTTGGGGGAATGATGGTGTATTCCTACTGATTTTTCATAAGCAAGTGAAAGTCTTGTGGTGTCAGCACCTAGTTCTTGAATGTCAAGCTCTACTGCATGTTTTGGAAAAGCAGACTACGCAAAAGTTCATTTATCACTTTATCACCATATCTTACTCTCCTACCTCTTAACTCCAGATTCCTTCTCCCTCCCTACTCCTCACACACCAGCTTCAGCACCTTTCCCAGTACCACATTTTGTCCCCATTTGGGTTCCTTTCTCCACCAATCCGTTTATCCTTCTCCCTCCTGTTTCTCATTTAAATCGCTGTGTACTTGCTCGATACCACTGCTCTCCACTCACCCTTGCCTTTTCTCATTTTGACTTAGACCCGTCCACTCTGATCCCTGCCCATGTTCACTCTGAGCCAGTTAGTTACCTCCTTGCCCACCAAAACCAGACTTCTCTTCTTACAACATATAAGCTTCAGGGGCTCAGAGTCGTTGCCCTTCTTCCCTCCACGTATCATTGATGCCCTTGCAGTTGAATCAAGTGGCTTTCCCTTTCCCTTCTAACCAAAGACCAAGAATAATAAAACTGCTTCAGGGCACACCAGAAATTCCTATTTCTCAGTTCCAGTGTTTTCCCCAGAAGCAGTCAAGGGCAGTCATAAGGTGTATCTACTTTTAGTCCCATAACCCTAGTCTGATACAGAACATTTGAGAATGTTCTCTTGAGACAGTACACCTGCTGTCTCATCCCCTTCAGAGCTATGAGCAGTCTAAACTTGTTCAGGCAACACAAACTCCACACATCTACTAAACGGAAAGCTGTATGTATCAACTGTGGAAACTCATTTTCAAAAACTTGTAATTTGGCCAAAACCAGGCAGGTTTTCTAAGGAAGGGCAAAAGACATTTCTCACACAGTGACCTGAACATGTGAGAAGGACAGTTCTCCAAAATAAAAAAAGCTTAAGACAACAAGGAAAAAAATACTGTTTGGGGTTTGGGTTTTTTTTGCTTAGCTTTATTCTTGAAATTGGCTGAACCCTAGCCGGAGGTTTTCCCTGTGAAATTCAGGTCAAGGAAGATTGGTTGTATGTCTGAAACTTTCACCCCATAGGGTTCTAGACATACAAAGTTAAAAGCAACAAGAATTTTGCAAGAGATTTGCACATGTCCTGTCTGAAGTGTCACAGGACTGGTAATGGTAGCCTAAAAGTTAAGGTTTGGGTTGCCAATGTTCCAAGTAAGTTTAAAGGTTTATAATTTCAGATTGAGGGTTTCATGCAGACCAATATTTCAGCAAGAGTTTTACTTATTTGACAAGCAGTAAGGACAGACTACATAGAATCCATGCTCCTGTTAAAGCAGTTAAAAGGTTACAACTGGAGATCATCACCTCATAGCAAGTAACATTCAAATGTCCCTGGTTCCCTACTGCATTTAGTAAAACAGGATTGTTAACACCTTCACAATGGCGATGTTGCAGAAATGCACTTTAACTTCAGCTGTGCATACCCTAAAGTGAGTGTTGTGCACTGTGATTACCGCACAGTGGTCAAGAAAGGAACAGCCTCCAACTGAGTGAGCAGAATTTTTCTTCCAGTCACAAGCACACTGCAGTCAGTAAGATTTTAAACCCATCTCAAATGCAATCACATTTGAGCTCAAGGTGGAGATTTTTAGTGAGAGCACTGGAAGCCTAATTTGGGTATAGTATATTATGACCAATACTACCAAACAGCAGAACTTCTACATTCCAAAACTTGGGATTAAAAAAAAGGAAGAACTTTGCTTACAAAACTGACATTTAACACTAATTGCAGATATCAATTTTCCATTTTGAAGACTGTATTCTTTACAATGTTAATTCTTACAAAACTCTAAGTACTGTGTATATACCTATTACTTAATTTACTGTTTACCATAACTTGTGGTGTGGGTTTTTTTGTTTGTTTTAAGTACTTGGAACATTTCTTTGAACTTCAGTATTAAAGTTTTCATGGAGCAAACACCAGTGACTTTTTAAAACTTTGTTTTAAAAAAAGATCTACATTATTTGGGGTTTTGCCCCTTCCAGACTATTGGAATTCTCCTTCCTCTCTAAGGTCTACTTTGTTCATGAATTCTTTTTTTTTTTTTACCATCTGAAACACTAAATATCAGCAATAACTCTACGAAGTGACCTTAGTAGTGGATACCTAATTAATAGATAACAAAATACTGGATAAACTATTAAAACAGGGCAAAATTTGGCTTTTAAAGCTGTTTAGACAGCAGTGATGCCTCAGAAAAGAGTGAACATGATACACTTTTCATAGTACTTTACAACTTACGCTAGCTATACAAAACCTAAGCATCAAAAATATTTAAATCACCATCCCACCATTATTTTAATAAACAGGCCATAATATGGGCCCAATTGTTAGAAATAATTAGATTAGCCTAACATGTTTCACAAAATTGAAATAAAGCAGAACTGTATCACTTACTCGTTGGGCAACTTCTGCTGCAGCAGCTGCCATTGCCGCAGCTTTGGCCTTCTCTGCTTCATCGTAAGTAGGAAGAGAGGTAGCTACACTGTATGGAGGCGGTACAGGGTAAAATTCATTGTGTGTTTCTGTTCAAAATAGAGAGGTTATGCATTTTTAAGCCAGAAAAATATCAAGAATAAATTTTACATGCACATAACTGTTGAGCTTGAAAGTGCATTTTTTTTTCAACAGAGGCTGAAATTGATGATGTTTGTACTTCAAGTTCTTATAAGCTTTTTAAAAAAACTATTTTTAGAAAATAAAATAGTGAACAGCTTGACGGTGCTTTTAGCTGCTACTCAAGGCAGAAACCTTCACCTAGATGCTGCAAGGTGCCAATAAATTTATGAAAAGTCATATTTGCTGAGTTACATCCTAGGCATTCCAACCAAAGGCTTTTTACCAAATCATACAAAAGACATGCACAGAAACATCCTAAAAAAAGCTTTTGATTATTAACATCAGTTACTTAAGTCCAGTAATAATCATCCTGTATTTTTATTAGCACGGCCTTGTTCCTAACTCCAGTTGTTCTATGAAAATCAGTTTTTCCAAGATTTCAGTTTCACCACATTCTTTTAAAAATGTTCCTTCTATCAAAATGGACCACAGACTTCATTCTTACATATTGAAATAGTAAAGCATCATCATATAGAATAGAATTATTAACAAAATGAATAAAATTTGTTTAAAATACACCCTGAGCTTCCTCCTACAGCCAGCAGTAGTTTTTAAAAAGATTGCTTACGTGGTAAAGGTTTGTCAGCACAGGTCACATGGTAAAAAGATTTGTCAGCACACCACCACAAAGATGTTATATATAGGGATAATTCTACACACCTATGTGTTATTTTTGCACATGCTGTCTCAAAGAACAGGGACAGGAAATTGCTCCTTTAAACAACATTAAAAAATTAGGTTGGAGATTACTTCTAAAATACTTTCTGGCACATGGGAGATGCAAATCCAAGCAACTTTGCTTAAACAGGGACTTCAGTGTTGCCTGCTGTTAAGTCTCCCATACCCCAAAGAAAAGTCACAACCTCATATGAAAGGGAGCAGTGAATAAATGGAGAAAAAGACCCCTGTTACTCATTTTCCACATGAAATTTTATCAAGAGCCTTTAAAGCAAAATGAATCTTTTCAAGGCAATATTTTCACCAAACAACAGCACACACTTAAGAAGTTTGAGTTTTGACAAATCAGTGCTTTGCTGGTTTTTTGTTTTTGTGTTGTTTTGTTTTATAAAGAGGCAATGAAAATTGTTAACGAGGTCTAATAACGGAGCACTACTCAAAGATGTAGATTAAATGCGGAACTGAACTACATGCAGACTTAAATGAAACCTATTACACTAATTAATGAACATCCATTTAATCTAGTAATTTGGAACAATCAGCATAATTCAGAAGTGTGCTTCTTCTGAACAAACCAGGCAACGGGCTGTGCATGAAAGCATAGCTTTTTACTGAAATTGTGTGCGTAGGGGAAAAAAAAAAATACCGCAGCATCGTACCACTTTGAACCAAGTGCTGATTCACACACACTCCTCCCTGATGAGCTGTTATGTAAGAAAAATACCTGAGGCTGCAGCTGCTTCTACAGCTATGCTACAGTAAGGTGGAGGGGAAGTATCTGCTTCAGATAAGGCTGCTGTCTGGGGAGTCTGCGTAGTCTCTGTAGACGTGGAAGGCTGCTCAGCTGCTGAAGACTCTGGGGGGTCATCCTCATTGTGAAGCTTAGAAGAAAAACACACAAATTTCAGACTCATTTAGGGAATACTTTCCGTGACAACCTAGTACTTGCAGAACCATCTTCAAAGAGAGGGAAGATTACTCTTCAAGAAAACCAAAAATTTACAAAAAACAGCATGCGACTACGTTAAGTAGTTCAGTTAAATGCTTTTAAGCAAACAGTTAAAGATAATCTTAACTGCCTTCCACCCACCCCCCCACCCCAAATGGATTCCTTCTCATCAGTGATGTTCACAGAGTCTTAAAAATCTGTTTTTTGAAATGTTTACTATATGGGAAAATGCTGACCAGAAAATACTTTCTATTATATGAATATTTTAACAGCATTACACTTTTTTCCCCTTAAATGCATTTATAAAATGTATTAACCCATTTTAAAACAGAACAGGTGAGCAACACTATCTTTTATTGTATTAATCTAGAAGAAATAAAAAGTAAGACACATTTCTACTTCTAGAACTGGGAATTTTATACTCTTGCATTTTTTCAGAGAGCTTCTCCACTCAAATTCTGAGACTTTTCAAAAACATTCTGCTTTGCTTTACAATCTGGAAAGAATCTTTTCCCTACAAAACTTTAAGTTGCTGGTTTGTCTGGTTGTTTAAAATGCCGTTTTAAAAGGACAAGTCCAGTTAAGCATACACAGAAATAAGAATTTGGATAAGCAAGAATGTTGATTAAAACTGTGGAATTCGGATCCAGCAACTAAAATCTTTTCTTAGAGAACGTATTTTTGATTATTTTTGCTAACTTGATAGTGTTTAGAATATGAAACAAACTTTAAGAAAAAAGAGTACTAGCATTAAACAAAAAAGTGCTAGCTCCCGCTAGTATAAATGACAAGATAAGATGCGCAGAAGGCAACTACTGAAGCACCGTATTTTCTGGGTTTTAAATAAGATTAGTAAATTGAACATATCTGAAAAAAAGAATTCTGTAACTTCAAATTGGTGGTTTCTATGAACACCCTACAGAAAAATATTATTTTAATTTCAATAACAAAAGTATTAAGAATACAACTACATTAATTTCATATTAGGCAAAGTACAATCAGATTATTAGAAAAAGCACATTCTGAGAAGAAAGAACGCCAAATTCCTTGTTAAGTAGTGTAATATTCACACCAAAATTGCTTTATATCCAGAGTATATCAAAGTTCACAGAATGGTTGAGGTTGGAAGGGAGTTCTGGAGATCATCTGGTCCAACCCCGCTGCTCAAGTAGGGCCACCTACAGCAGGTTGCCCAGGACCATGTCCAGACGGCTTTTGAGTATCTCCAAGGATGGAGACTCTACAACCTCCTTGGGCAACCTGTGCCAGTACTCATTTACCCTCACATTAAAAATAATTTAAAAAAAAAAGGAAAAAGAAGTGTGTTTCCTGATGTTCAGAGGGAATCTAGGAACCTCCTGTGTTTCTGTGTGTGCCCATTGTCTCTGGTCCTGTCACTGGGCACCACTGAAAAGAGTCTGGCTCCATATTTTTGCAGCCTCCCTTCAGGTATTTATATACACTGATGAGATCCCCCCCAAAGCCTTCTCTTCTCCAGGCTGAACAGTCTCAGCTCTCTCAGCCTGTCCTCATATGTGAGATGCTCCAGGCTCTTCATCACCTTGGTGGCTCTTATTTGGACTCTCTCCAGTACGTTCATGTCTCTCCCGCACCGGGGAGCCCAGACCTGGGCACAGCGCTCTGGCCTCACCAATGCTGAGCAGAAGAGAAGGGTCAGCTCCCTGGACCTAATGTCAATGCTTTGCCTAGTGCAGTCCAAGACACCATTAGCCTTCTCTGTGGCAAGGGCACACTGCTGGCTCATGTTCAAGTTCTGCAGGTTACAAATTCAGTAACGGCGTATCAGGTCGTTTAATGGCTAATCAGTGATCCAGAAGTAGTAATCTGAGAAATAGTTATAGCCATTTACAGTAGTTAAGGCCAAAGAAAACAAACCCACTTCAAAATAACCTAATATATTTAGGAATACAGAAAGCAAGTGAGAAGACAAAACACTCAATTCTAAAAAGGTCGAGCAGGTCAGAAAAACAGCCTGAGAGCTAAAAATGTTATGGTTCTAAACTAAGTACAATCATTCACAAGAAAAATCCAGTACTACAATGGATATAGCTAAAATAAAACCATTTTTAAATAAAACTGTTATTTGATTAGCAGTGAGACAAATAACAGAACACTATTGGCATACTTTTATACTAATGGCTGATACACCCACCCTCATTTGAGGCGGGAGGGTGTAGTTCTGACTACCCCACCACAACAACCTGGTCTACGAGCAGGGGAAGAAGTAAAGCATAGTTAATGGATTTCTGTCTGTTACCTCCATTCTTCCTCTCCTTTTGCCCTCCACTTCAATCACTGCAACTTTTTTCCCTAGCAAGCCATAGTATGTGCCACCACTATCCTGAAGACACACAAAGATTGTGTCTCATGCAGCTTAAAAACCCACTTTGCCATTACCGAGGAAATTAATTTTGTATCTTCTACATGTTTTCTTGAAAGTTACTTTTCCCCAAATTATGTGTAATTTAATAACAGTTACAAACAATGGAGGTAACATGAGGATGGCAGAAGAACATGCACATGAGACTTCTTGCCTTCAAAGATCGAGTTAACAAGTCATTCAATTGTTATAGCAACTGCAATTAGGAAACAGAAAAATTCCATCCTAAGGGCTCCATACAAAAGAGTCCCGTTATGCCCTTTAGTGCATTCAAAAAGTCTTTATTTTGTAGGACTCATATCCAGGGACCAAGCATTTCTATTTATCCTGTCTTCTATTAAACAGACCTTTCAGAAGTTCTGAAAGGCATCAAGGTTATCCTGATGCAGCAACTTAAAGAAAAATCATAAGACTCCTTACAGAATAATCCACTTCTTGTGATTTTTATGATGGGGTAAGCAGCTTGAGTGTTTACAGCTAGAATAACAAACACAAGTTGTTCCATGAACAGAAACCAGCTTTTGTTAGTTCTCGTTCAAGTGTCCTGTCCTAGCCTTTCCCCAAGGCAGTAAAACTTCAGCTCCTCTCAGGGGACTCCACTGGGGTAAAAACCAAAACAAAACGGTAAAAACCCACAACTGCAGCAGAACTTGCCCCAGCAAGCTGGACATTTTGCCCATGCCATCAGGGTAGACAGTCTTGTAGCGACTCTGCCTTGTCTTCACAGTGCACTGATTCTCCTCTGTGGAGCCACCAGTTTGCTTGAAACCAGCAGGAACCTGACTACCTTTGAACCTCCCCCTTCCCGTTTAATTTTGGCTTATGCTGGCTGGTAAATTTAGAAGTTATTTTTGGAGGCAGGGGAAGAAGAGGCCTGACACTCTACATAGGTTTCATTGCCATAGAAACCAAGCTAAAAACACCCAGAAAGGAACAGAAAACGTCTGTTTCAAGGCATTACTTACGCTATGCACTTCAATGTTACCTGACAGCATTTAACACTAAAAGTATAGAAACCGTATCGAAGGTTTTTTTTCCAATAGTAAGATTATTTTGCCCACTTTTTTAATTAAAGGACTAAGGAGAACTCAGAGTTCATCATCCCAGCCCCTCCCAAGCCCCCAGTGAACCGTTATATGGTAGTAAGCAATACAGCTGCTTTTGTCAAAATGATGGTTAAAACAATTGCCAGGACTTATTAAACAACAGACAACTGTAAATTAGTACCTTCCCCTGCCCCCAACCCTCACATTTTAAAAGCAGGACACAAAGACATTTTTTTCCTTCACATCTTAGTCTGTATACAGGGTATGTGGGTGACTACATGGAGCTTTACAATTAAAAAAAAAGGAATACTTTGTATAAACAGTTTAATATGTCTAATAACAATTAATTCAATCCCTGCTTTCACAGCCCTCGAACTGCAGTACATTACAGGCTCAAAAGTCATGATGCACATATTGTCAAGATATATCTATGTTAGAACACTTAAAATTCAGAAGTTCAGTCGAGGAGCGATGGCTTTTCTGCCACCAATGACTGAAAATCTCATGGTAACTACTAAAGAGCGTACAGTACAGGAAAAAACATTTGTTTCCTTCGTATGATTTTTACCCTATACTATCTTCAGTTTTTTGCCCAGAAAAGCTCTATAAAACAATGATTCACTATTTCATTTCAGAAGTTGTTAATGTCAGACCTTTCAGCACAAAAATATTGTGGAAAATACAGCTACCTTCTTTTTTTTTTAATAAATAATTTCTTTAAAGAAGTACTGCATCTCCTCCTGTAATTTATTTCCTTAAGTCTGTTATTTTGTTTGTGTAATTACTTCCAGAATAATCAGATGCAATGCCTGAAATCAGCTGACACCCTACAAAGAACATGAATCACAAGAAAGTGCTTAGCACAGAAGCCTTTACTGAGGGGACCGATGCAGATGCTTTTACTCTTTAGGTTTTCAAAATAAAAACTTCAACTGGGAGGAAGGTCTCATTCTCTACATAACACTTTTCGTTTACATGCAGATAGTAATTTTGTCTGACCCACATAAGCCTGCCTGCCTGGATAAACAGAGCTTGCTTTATTTGTGATAAACTGACTGATTGTACAAGAGTGGCAATATAGGCAAGTTATTAAAGTATGCCAAATTTCAAAAAAAATCAGGGGAAAAGGATATAATAAGATGTCTTATGTCACCTGTACCATACATACATGAGATTAGAACGATGTTTTCTGATAAAGTGCATTAAAGTAGCACCCGCTACCTCTAGTCATAGTATAACACACAAAGAGCACTCACTATTTCTGTTACCTGATTTTACGCACATTTCAAAAGCTGCTGTTTTCCCAATTCATAAAATATGACTTACAGAAATCAGTACATTATAAAATTATCGCAACATAATTAACTTCAACAGCTACACTGCAAGCATTTTAAAAGAACTTCTTTATAAACATACACTACTTTCATGCTATTTATATCATTTCTTTAGTGTAGAATAAAATTATGCAGAAGATACTTCCATACAGGGGAAAAAAACCAAATACCTGGTCAGATTGCTTTTCCTGTTTCCTTCTATACCTTTATCCCCAGCTCACCTTGACAAAGCCTGACTTCTAGGTAAGCTTTCGGGTAAGTTTTAGTAGTGATGGTTCCGCCTGGAGCACCACAGAGCTTCACAGCATTCTCACTAGCAATTGTAAATTACGAGCACTTTTAACGTGTCCTCCTTTCTAGCCTTTCAAATTATATTACATTTTTGAAGAAGTTCGGCTCTTCCGCTTTTGACCTCACACTGACCAGTTCATGGGTTGTTTCAAACTGCATTAAAACAAATACAATGCATAGAAACTGCTTTAAGTGTGGAGACAACTAAGTAGATGATGCAAGTTCAACCTTTGTATGCAAACCAGTCAGTTGGTACACTTCCTCCACAAAAAGCAATGCTCTTAGCAACAGAGGTTCATCATCTTCACTTTGTAGAAGTTAATGCTTTGGTCTTCTAGAGTCAGTTTTTCAGATTATGCCAAAAGGTCAACCAAAAATACACACTTACTTACTGCAGCTTCTAGTGCTGGAGGGAAGGGCATGAAAGACTCATCTCAAGATTCCCTGTGCAGTGCACAAGTAGTATTCCAACATTTCAGCATTAGACATCTTCCATACTGGTACACAGGTACTTATACCACAGAAATTCTACTGTAGTAAATCTGAGAGGTATAACCAACAGTAGGTTAAAAAGAAAACTGCTATCATCTTCACTAAGCTTTCAGGGAGCTTCTCACCTCTCCGTGTTACACCTGCTATTTTCATTTGCTGAAAAATTTGAAGGCCATTTACACCCGTAGTGATTTGTAAATCTGTACTAAACTGTTCCCTACAAATGAGGCTTAAAAGCAGAATTCTCTACCTACATAAAAATAATTGCACTTGAACAAATACAGGCTGTGTATTAAATGCTTGTTTTGTAACCACATTTTGCATTTTTTTAGCTTTAGTAGACTAAAAATAGGTTTCTTCATCTGTAAATAGCAAAATTATAATCTTGGGATTTTTGAGGGAAAAACCAAAAGGAAATCCTGAAAAAAAATTTAATTCTGAACCTGCTATAAAAATACTTCATGTTGGAGACAGCTTTGACCTCTGTTTACCCATCTCTATTGTTTCTGAATGATAGACACCTAACAGTCTCAACAGCTGACGCTATCGACTATTACTTTTTTATTTTTAGAAAAACCAATAAAACTATACCATTAACCCATAAACGCCATTCAAGCGCTAAGATCAATCAGCCCTAATTTAGGTCGACTAGTAGCCACTGAACAATCAAAACTAAAACCTATGATCTGTAATTACACTTAGATAAGAATTATGAGTGGAACAGAGAAAGAAATTCTTCTGCAAAATAAATGTTTTAATTTTCTTATTTATCAGGGAAATAAGAAAAACCATATCCACAATGGCCTTTGAAAGAAATACTTCACAATTTTGTAAAATATTTGAATTCTTGAGGAAAAAACCCAACCAAACCACACTGTATTTTAACTTACTAGCCTTCACATCAGTATCAGTTTTTCTCTTCTACCAATAAAGTAGTTTACAACAACATCATGCCTTTTTCTTCAAATTCCTGTTGTAACACCAACCTACCATAAACGCGTGCAGCCCAGAGAGTAGGAAGGCAGCTCTTTGTGGTTCAGCACCAAACGCACTCTCTCCTGAAACCCAGTCCTGAGCACAGCCACAACACTCCAGAGAAACATCATCCTCTAGAGACTGGGGAGCCTTCAGATTAAAAAATACTTTACTAAAGTACTAAGAAATTAAGCTTATAAGGCACTTCAATACATTCCAGTAAATCACAAAAGTCCAGCAACTTTCAGCTACTTTTTGCTTTTATGTATTTAAAATAAAGAAATCAAATTCGATCAGAATTCCCAACTGCACAGAACAGATCCACATAATTTTTTTTTCCCCACCATCCCATCACTCAGCAAGCATCAGCTATCACATACCCAGATCTAGCAACAGCCCTTCATGACAGTGGAGTGTTGTTTTTTTTTTTTTCCCTTGATGCATCTCTGCAGAAAGTTTTCAACAGCAGTCAATATGTTAGAAGGTCAAAGGTGTAAAATCTGCACTAGAAGCGGGAAAGCAGAACAGAAGTCCATTGCTGCCATTCCACAGCTGTGTAGAAATACCAAGCATGTCTGCTAAATAAGGATTAGGTACCATGGAAACCCACAACCTCTGGAGGCAAACTTCTACCAAAAAGAATCCGAAAAGAGATATACTGAATGTTTGCTGAAAAATGTGTTGCAACAGAACGGCTTTTCTGCCAAAGTGAGACTCCTCATGTAAAAATAAAGTGATCCATAGCAAGTGAAAGTGGTTTACATGCACTTCACTTAAGTGACAGTTACATCATTTTAGTCATTGACATACAACATTTCAGTTGCTCTTTCATTTTTCGTGGATTATAATCCAGATTTAAACAACAATTAATTACACATTTAACAGCACAACATACATATTTGCATTCATTCCCTATGGCTTCCAAGGCATCTATTCCTTCCCATCCCCCACATTAACAGCAAAAGTAGAGCTACTAGTAAAGGACAGTAACATACCATGTGTCAATATGAGAACTCTTTTAGAACAGTAAATATCCTGAGACTAACACTACTAGAAGTGTAGTGTTATCCTTTAAAATATATCCATTTCTCTCCACTTATTTTTTTAGCTTTCTTCTCTACTAAAGAATTATCCAGAAACATTTCTGAATACTGGAATTTTGGTATGATCCAAACAGATACATTCTTCATATTTATTGCAAAATTATAAATCGGGCATAGTTTCCAAGAGTTTTTCCTATTGCATCATCATAGGAATTAATCGTGAAATCTGCCAACAAAAACCTGATGTCTCTAATACTAATAAAGACTACGGCTGGGACCAACATTTTTCAAAACTTCAAGCATGAGTATAAAAAAATATTTGTAGAAAAAAAAGTTGGTAAAAGCTTCCTCTAAAGCTTGTACACAATCAGGTATTGCAACTCTGATCTACTCCAGAACTTAGAAGTTACTGAAAAGACTACCATGTACCATGTAGCCTTGCTTGTCAAATGGTAACTCAAGAACAGCTTCAGGAACTGGTTTAAATTCTATAAACAAAGTACAACATGAGGGTCTCCTCCTGGAATGCTTTCTAGTCAGAAGGAAGAGACCCATTAATAAAACAGAAGTATGTTACTGAGACCAGCAGTCAGTCTAAGGAAGTGTTCCGTCTCCAACACAATCATCAGGAGATACATGGACAGCACATGAGCCTTAGTCACTTATTTGCCATCCATTTTCCTCAGACTTCTCTGACATTCACAGCTGTTATATTATGGCTGGTAAAGTGCACATCTCTGCCTATTCCATTTACATCTGTTATGGATTTGATGTGCGTGAATTTGTGTTCCTGCATCTGCTAGTACTATCGGCCTCAATGATCTTGCGTATTAACACACTGCTTATGTTCGCTTCTCCTTGTGTATTTTCTTTTCTGTGATTTAAACCAAACTTCAGCGAGTGCTCTCCAGTTTTATACTGCACAATTTGGTGAACAACAGCTCTGCAACTGCTTTATCCACTGCCTTGGTGACTTTGTAAGCACTGATCACTGCCAACTGCCACCACCCATTTCTGACGCTACTTTTAAGAAGTCTGCTTCCCTTTGCCTTCTGTAACTCCCCCAGGCTCCTCTTGTGAGACCCCAAAACTGCGTACAGTACCCAACATGCGGGCAGCTCCCAGGTTTCATACAATGATGCCTCCTGTTCATTCTCACTATCTTCCCTCATGATGGACAATGTTTCATCAGGATTTGTTGGCAGCTGCCACTAACCAACAGCTTCAGCAAACCATCCGTGACAAGCTCCAAGAATTGCAAGTCAAAAGGTCGTGTCTTTACTTAGCCAGCAGCTTTACAGAATCAGTACAGAAAGTAGATCCCGATCACTCTGAAGTTGCACAGAACATACGAAACGTGTAAACTGTAAAAGCAGAGGGAATAGGAAAGCCTGTGAAATTAGGAAATGGACAGGGCTGTCAGCAAGAGCAAACTCAATACTCAACAGTTAGTTCCAGCTTCCATTTTAGCCTACATTCATCTGTGCTGAAAAATTCAATGTTGATTGAAAAAGCTGACTATTTCTCCAAATATATTATGCATGTTTCACTTAAAGGGCCAAGTACAGTAGGAAGGCTCACACACAAAGCTTCCTAATGAAGACAATGCAGGAGAATGCTAAAAATGGCAAATTCATTTTACAAGGGGAAGGATAAAGAAAAAGAGGAGTTTCTTCCTGGAGAAGTAACATCATAACTGAACTGCAGAAGGAGCATACAGTTTCACCTTAAGTCCCTGATTTGAGAGAAGTAGGAAAAAAGGACCCCCAGTTTGTGTCTCCTATATCACAGGTAAGTAAGTGTCCTTGAAAATTCTGCAGAAAAACTCTAAGAAAAACTTCAAACGTCTCAACTTTATTGACAACACAGAAATTCTATTGCTTGTGTATTTGAATAAAGCTAGTCAAGCAGAACAGTTTCCTACTCAACAGTACAGAGTAGCCCAAAATGAAATAATGAATTAAATAAAATATAAATCAGAGGGTATTATTAATCAATAAAAGCAAACACTCTATTCTTATTAGCAGGTCAATCGTGCCTGACTTTTTCAGCATAACTCATTTTCTTAGTAACTGGAAATGGAGTACTCGAGCTCCTCAATTTAGAGAGATAATACAGACAGAAATTTCAACAGCTTAAAAAACCCACACACATACAAAATACCAGCTGAACACATTTTTTGTGCATTGCACGCAGAAGAATAGGCTCTACTGAAAAGATTATCTTTCTGATTTATGGTCTTCTTTCTCTTCCACCCACTATGGGACTCACAGCTTTAATAAAGTTTAGTAGCAAAGACAAACACAACTCACACAACAGCAATGAACATTAAAGGCCCTTTCTTTAAAGAATGCATGTTTATATCTCAACAGCTAGTATCAAGTTTTTTCAACCCTACCGTTAGGGCTAAAGAGTGCTGACTAAGCATTTTAAAGCAAACCTACAAAATATGTGGCCCAAAGGACCATTCTCTGGACCTCTCAGTTGCTAGACAGGTGATGCACACATCTGGAAGCAGGGACTTTCCAGCAGGTTGTTTGATTATAAGGCAGCTAACAAAAACAAAACAACAAAAGAAAGCAGTGGTTGAGGAAGCTCAGCTCTTCGGAGGAGAGTAAAGATGACCAAACTAGTGCTACCTCTAAACCATAGGGAGTATTTAAAAAAAAAAAAAAGTAGCAGATATTGAGGTATGTGAGAAAGGAACACAGGCCACACCGCTCACCATCAGCGTGGCCCAGCACTGTAGGACTTCAGAGGCTTGCTTGTTTGTTCGAATTATGCACTCTCATTCTAGAATTTGGAACAGGTTTTTAAGAGTAAACAGCTTACACAATTCTTTTTTCTAATCATTTATTTATGCATTTAATGCAAGTCAATTTTGTGACCGCAATCCAGAGTTTTAACTTAAGAGTCTTACAGCTTCATTACATTCCTTAAAAATACCTTAAGTACTGTTTCCCTTAAATTCCAAAATATGACAATTGATTCAAAGTACCACGATCAAAATGGACAAATGGCCTCAGTATCACCCAGGACTCTTATCCCCATTGTCTCTTGCTTTACCAAAGGCATCACTCACTCCTCAAAGATGACAAGTGTTAACTACACCAACCATTATCAAAGCAATGCTTAAACATGAACTTGGGCTACTTTAAAAAAAAAAAACAAAAGAACCTTATTTTCTGCAACAAGGAGATAACTGATACTGTAAGCATCCTCTTGTCAATAACCTTTCCTCAAGGCTGCTCTACATAACCTTTTCAGATTAATCAGGGAAAAGCAAAAAAAGGTCAACAATTCAAGCTACATACACATCTTTACCAAGGACATGATACTGACCTCTCCTACAACAATAATCAGTCAACATTAACAGGATTACTATCAAAAAGTTAAATACTGTGCAAAGCTAAAATGGACAAACTATGTTTGTGAATATGTTAAGCTACCATACAATAGCTGGAGACCAAAATTTTTCCTCAATTTTTTTTACTGGAAAGCCACGATTTACAAGAAGGAAGATGACAAATCTCTGCCAAGCACTTTGAACAGTAACTCAAGAAAAATGGGATTACAAACAGAAATAAAAGTAATATAGATGTTATTGACCAGATTTTGTGTCTACACCACTCAAAGTTTGGAGGCTTGTTTTCTAAATTGTTCTGTCCATTCCAAACACAGCTGGAGGAGGCACAGCCAGGGATGGGGTTGGGGGGGTGACTCAATATCTAATTGATATTTTGGCTGTAAAGTGATTGAGGAGTAAGTTAGACTGTATCAGGTTTAGGCTAATTTTAGCCTACAATAATGGAAACAATGCTTAAGTGGAATAAACAGTTAAATGTTAAAATGGAAATATATTTTCCACTTTCACTGTAAATCTCAAAGCCGTAAGGCATCCACATCCTGACATGTGCTGTGAGCCCCAGCTGTGCAAGTCTGAAACGACTTCAGCACAAAACAGAAGCAGTTAGTCATTTTCATTAAAACACACAGCTGGCAAAGGGGGTGCCCATTTTACTAAAATCAGCTAGCTGTGACAGTACTGGTCCAGGAAGTGGGAGACCTAAGCCTGAGGCAGCTCAAACCCACAGCCTTGGCTGTGCAATAGTTCAGTTTCGGTAGGAAGAGCTGGCAGTGCCTCTCCGACCTAACAAGTTGCCAATTATTCATTCTTTTTTTACTCACAATCTCTTAGGATTACTTTTCTTTTCCATTTGAAAACGGCTTGCCTAATGTGGGTGTACTGGTAGACGTCCATTTGTTCAATCCCTTTTCCAAAGTAACTGAAGTCTAGAAGGAGGTTTGAGGCTATGAAACTCAACACAACATTCGAATCTATGTGACTGTAAAAGAAGCACTGAGGTCTCACAAAGTTAGGTGTGACGACATTACCAGTTGCCACATCTTCCTCGTTTTGTCAGCACTGTCACTGGGAAGAAAGTTTCAAAATAAGCCTAGAATTAGCCATTTGTCAAAAGTACCTCATTTTCCCCACCTAGAAGACTGCTACTAACATTTTGTATTAACATAGCGCTTGATTTCTGAGGTTATCCTGATGTGGTTCCTACCACATTTTTCAGATACGAACAAGCTGAGAGAGTGCTTAGTTTCTCTTTTTTAAAGCAGCATGAAAAGAACATCTAGCTTGGCCACATCACAGCTGACTTCTGCTAAGAACCCTGCTATTTGAAGGCATTTTACTCCTGTTACTGAAATTCTGCCTTTTTAATAGGATTAGAAGACTTACTAGATGTGGCATGTAGGCATGTCACAGCCTGAAGCTGTCTTTTTACATTAAGTGACTCAGTGTCACCGCACAGATCAGGTACATCTTTCTTCTGGCTTTGTGCGTGTTTCAAGAACCTAAAAATCCCACAGTTTCACAAGATAGGCTCAGTCACGCCAACAGCTTGCTGCCACCAGAAAGGACAGTCCTGTTCCTACCCTCTCCTCCTGCACTACCCTCAGGCAGACTCAACCTTAAATTTTGGCCCAACAAGACCGTTGGAGAAAAACCCAAGTGGAGCAACCCAGGTACGTTTTGCTGGTTTTTACTACTCACTTTATTTTGTTCAATACAGTAAAACTGGTGCGCTACATTACTAAAACAATTTGTGTGCAAACCACCTTATGTCCCTCTGTGCCCGGGCCAGAAAGAAACTGCCCACACGCCACAACCTGTGCCCACATAAAGAACCAGAAAGCTATTGTAACCGCTGTTACTCCTGCTGTACCAGTGAGCCAGCATTTCTTCCTGTGAATCAGGTGCAGAACTGGGTGTTTTATCAAAAGAGAGATACAAAAACCAGACAGTGATGGCAACACACAGTTAGACCACCCTGCTTTAAATTTACAAAGGGGAACAGACAGAAAGGATTGTACCTGCCTGGCACCTCATCACCTTGACTTGGGAGGAACACACAACGAGATTTGAGGTTTAGTTCCTTGTTCGTGTGAAACATGAAAGTGAAAAAATGTAAAATTTATTACTTTTTAAGCATTAACTGCATCACTACTGTACCTGCAAACATACCTCAACATTTATAATTTTTCTTCTTCATTTGTGGCAAGATTCTTCATAAAAAATAGGGAAAAGCATTTCTAAAAATATTAAAGCTATTCTTTCAAGAAAAAAACCACTATGTTTAATAGACAAATTTGTCACAGGTGAAAATGTTACAGAAATAAGTTCAAAATTTAAAATGTTTATTATTAAATTCCAAAAAACAATTAAGATGCAAGGACAGCCCATTCTTGAAAAGTATCATTTACCTCATTTCAGAAGATCCTCATTTGCCCTTCTAGACTATTAAAGGTCTATGCTGGGTGTTTCATGTGCAAAAAGCCAGTGCACTGAAAAATTTTATCTTCGATGATTAAGATCACTAAAAATATCAGCATAACTGTCACAGGCAAGCAACAGTAAAGCTTATCACTTAATACATCTTTACTCAGTATTTTTCAGTATTATAAACATAGTCCCCTAGATGCAGTATTTTATCTTCCAGTTATGACATCACCACCAGATCTGTGGAAAGCAACAGAATTTCCCTAACGTAAGCTAGCTCAATCTGTTCAGTAACACCAATTACATAAGAGTTCTCCAACGACAATAAATACTATAGAAAATATGCTGGATACAAGCTAGGGGTCTTATATCAAAGGTGTAGAATAAACAGTATTTGGGTTTTTATTTGCAAATCACTATTAGGCTCAGTCCCATGAAAAGAAAGGAAGGAGGAAGAGGTTTTTCTTTGTGCACATTTCCTGTGTACGTGGACTTTCATGTGTTTGAGACCTACAAAGACAACTTGACTTTGATTAAGGCTTTTAACCAGATAACATTGTGAGACTAAAGAGTCAATGACAATGGAGTTAAGAGGTACAGAAAATTAAGCCTTATCTGAGATAGCTGTATAACTATTCACAACACATACCATTATGCAAGCAAATGGATTGGAAGTGTTAACAAGGGCAATTTTCATCTCTTAACCCTGTTTCTAAAAAGCACACACAACTTAAATTCATGCAAGATTCACACACCTTTTAAAAATCACAATTTCTTTATCCCTGTATAGTACTGTACAATAGCAGGCTGCCGTCTCAGAGTTTTGCATCACACATCACTTACAAACCCCACGAAACCCAGGTGCTACAGTGGCACAGCAAGTTCAGTGACAGCTAAAGTGACATCCGCGTGGACTGCTGCCTTTGGCTCCATCTGTCCCAGTTTGCTACCTACCCATTTTACCACTTACCTATCTAGCTCTGACCACCTCCTAAGACAAAGACTGACAACTACCTGACCCCAGATTGATAACCCAAAGCTTTAATCAAGACAGACTGGTGGGAGCAGTGAATTGATTATAATTTTTAAGCAGTTCAGCATGTAAGTCCTGCAGGCTTCAATGGGATTTCTGTGCCTAAATCACTCATATGCATGTGAAGTCTTCCCTCATGACTTGGTTATCTGGAAAATCACATTTCACAGAAAAAAAAAGGCAATCTTGAGCTTTAATACTTAGTTGCTCACCCCAGTTTTATGCACTGCAGAAAACGGATGTATTTCTTTTTCTTTGTTTCAGTATAGATTCACAAAGCATCATTCAAATCACTTTTTCTGCAAACAAGCTGGACTAGGAGCAGACATTGCAGACAAGATAGTAATGCACAAATTAAGGTCAGATGACAAAGAGCTGGAAGATAAAAAGAATCAGGACGACAATCACTGAAGAATTTTTATTATAATTTTCCTGAAGTTGATGCCTCAGTCCCCTTATCCAACAATAAGCAGAACAGGGGAAGAAAAAGCAAAAAATACAACAATAAGGAAATGACACAACTGAACTGACTACACCTGTAATGAATGTAAAATTTAAGACACGTATACCAACAGGATTGCAGCATGCAAGTGAGTAAGGGAAAAAAAGGAAGTAAAGCAAGACAACAAAGGTTGGCTAATTTACTTCTGATGTCATATTCCTGCAGGGAAGCATGACAAATTCTTACCCATCAATTAGTTGTCTTTTTGCCCTGTGAAGAGAGGACAAAAAAGGAGGGGCAGAAAGCAATACAAATCACACATGCCCGCAGCAGTTACGTAATGCTGATGTACTGCCCACTCTTTGCTCACAACACTTACTTTGCTGCAATTCCAAGTACCAGCTTTTTAACAGTTGCCTGGTTTGAACACTTTTAAATTGTTTTTTAAATAAAACACAGACACACAAGAAAGAATAAGATGCAGAACGAAGCTTTAGTGCTATTTCTGACAGAGATAAAAAACAAGAGAAGCTGAGGGTTAGCTTTATGATCAGACATTTTCTGTTTCGTAAGAAGTCATAAAACTGGCTTGCTGTGCTACAGCTCAAAACTAAATTGCTTGCCATTCTCAGTGCCTTTTAGTTTAACATACTTGAAGAAACCACAAATAAAAAGAGGCAGCAGTGAGATAGCTCCTTCAACTTCACTGAAGTGCTGCTGTCACTGCCAGGAACAGAAATGTAAGTCAGTAATTCTTTCAATAATAATAGTTGTCTATAATTCTTTCTATTTAGAAGAGAACTTGCCCTTAATAGAGCAAACTAGATCAGTTAGAAGTAAAGGCAGAATGGGTACAATTGAAAAAAAAAGTGTTTGCTAATATTCATGAAGGGGGGGAAAAAAAAAGCCCCCATACAGTGAACACAGCAGAACTGGTCAGGTTTCATAAGCTTAGCACTAGGGAGTGGGACATTCACAAAACTAATGCAGTATTAGCCATGTTAGGTCGCATTTCTCGTCTATATTTCATCCTTAAAAATTAGGACATAACCACAAAATCTGCAATAACTTATTGCTTACTACCTATCATAACTATTATGTAAGCAAATACATCATAACACTTAAGAACACATGCTTGAATAATCAGGTGCTAATTAAGTATATCTGCAATTGCCTTGTTCATTCTCTGACCCAACACAGTAAGTAAATAACACTACAAAAACCTCAATGTCTATCAGTCACGTGTAATTGAGAGAAGATAAAACAACATGCTCTTTCCTATGGAACAGTAATCAGTAAGGTTGTATTTTAAACTCTGGAGTACATCAGAGATTAAGATAGCACTTTCATTGTGACTTACAACAAATTCAGTAGAACTTAGTATGTAATTGCGAAGGCTTCAGAGAACACTTCTGTAACAAAATTCAGTGACACAAATTGACCACAAAATTCAACGTACACAGGGAACTGACTAGGCCAACTCCTGCTGTCAAATATTAAGATTAGCCCTTTTGGAAGGCTGCACCAAAGAGCGTTTACCCAAAGTTGGGCACCAGCACCATCACTGGAAGCTCCTAATCAAATGTAACACAAAAATATTACGGCAGCAAATTATTTCTTCGTTCCACCTTACCACGTTTTTTTCTACTCCTTTGAGTAATGGAATTAAAATTTCCCTTATATTTGTCTGAACTTTAATAGCATATACTTCTAAGGCCTTTTAAAACATACCCAGGTTACTTCAGGCCTCAGGGAGTGTTTGCAGGATCTTCAGAAAACGCTCTGCCAGCATTTTCATTCTCCATTTCAAAGAAGAAAGAATTACTTTAGGACTTCTGCTGATTTCAAGTTATGATAGCGTGGTGCAGGAAAAGAAGCGTGCTGGAAAGCACTGACCTGTAAAGCACTTGGCGACCCACTACCATCCTAAAGGCATACATCACTCCTAAGAAGTCGCAGGGTGCTAGGTCTGTTTTGTCAGCTATATGACAATCCCAATCGTCCAAGAGCATACAGAAATTTCCCACGCTGTAAGACTATCAAAATAAATATTCCAAACTATTACAAGGGGTTTTGTATTACTTTTTTTAGACCATAACCTAGGAAAAATCTGAATACAAGTATCAGCATTTAGTTCTGCATATACACAGAAGTAAATGGGATTACTTCTGTGGACACTATTTTCACTGCTCAAGCTGTAAAATACAAACAGTAAGATAAATAATTCAGAATTTAGCTAGAAGATTGTAGTAGAAATTTGAATTACAGACAGTAGCAAAGATTTCAGACCTCTATAGTACAACCTTACATACGCAGCAAAGCTATTAAGTACAAGGAACTGAAGGATAAAATTGAAAATTTTGAGAACTACTGCACCTAAGTAATTTTTGCAACAAATAATCAGAAAAGCTTATGTATTTTTATTATAATTGACATTAAGCCAATGACTGCGAGAAACAAGCAGTACAATCAACTCGGGCAGGAGGAAAATCTTGGCATCCTGAATGATTATTGCTGTAGTGAAGTTTGGGAAGTAAAGATGGGACATTTAAATTGGAGTCAGTGAACTGAAAAGTGCTGAAGACTGAGCTTTACTAAGCGAAGTGTGTGTGTGCGCGTTTGTGCGTGTACACACACACACCCACAGACACACACACACAGACACACAGACTTACTGAAGGTCGGTCGTCAGTGTTTTACAGTCCCCTGCATCTAACCTCCAGTAAACCCGCGTACACGTGTGTGTGTGTATACACACACCGGCTTAAGATGACACACACATACACGCATTACACCCTATCCCTGTGCCAGACAGCTACGAACTAGTACAAAGAAGAAGGTTTTAGAGCAGAAACGCCGCTTCACTCCCAGACGCGCACTAACCGGGGATAACTAAGCCTACCTCCGCAGCGAGGCAGGCGTGAACCGCTGTCCTGCCCCAACCGCGCTCTCCGCAGAGGCCCACCGCCCCTCCACCGGCGGGGGACGCGCTCGGGAACACCCACCGCCCTCGCCGGGCGCCGCCGCCCCCAGACCGGGACCAACCGCCGAAGGGAAGCCGGCGGGAGGGGAAGGGGGGCGGGCAAAGGCGGTTTCCCGTGCAGGCCGGCAGCGCGGCCGAGGCCGGCCAGCCCCCACCTCAGAGGCCGGGCCCCGGCGCCGCCGGGGTGGGTGGGGGGGCAGCTCCCGCCGCGGCCGTGCCGCCCGGGCAAGGCCCGGCTGTCAGAGCCCCGCCGCCGCCGGGGCAGGGGAGGGGACGGGGCCGCGCTCGGGCCCGTACCGGCGCTGGACAAACGCCAGGAGGTCTCTGCCAGACCCCCGCGCCTGGGAGCCGAGAACCGGGGGGGGGTGTGGAGCAGGAGGGGGGGAAGGGCGCCCCGGCCGCCCCCGCCCCGCCGCGCCGCCCCGACCCGGGGAGGCGGGGAGAGGCGAGCGGGGCTGAGCTGGGGCCGCCGCACTCACCACTCGGTAGCGGCTGGCGGGCTGGTGGTGATCCATCCTGGCCGCCCGCGGACACGCACAGACGCGGCCGCAGCTCCTCCGACGGGCCCCGCGTCCCTCGGCCCTTCCCCCGCCCGCTCGACCCGAGCCCCTGCCGCCGCCCCGGCCCTCCCCCGCTGCGGCCGCCCCCCGCCCACCCCGGCGGCGGAGCCGGCCCAGGCACCGCCCTCCCCGCGCACCGCCCCCGCCAGGGGTGGGGCCAGCAGAGCCACGGCGGCGGGGCGGGGCGGGGGGAGTCACCGCCCCCCCCGTGACGCACCGCGGCGCGCGTGCCCTTGCAGCCCAACAGACCGATATTCCCGGGCGCGCATGCGCGCAGCTGCTGCCGGTCTCTCCTCGGCCGTGTTGCGTGCGGCTTCGCTGGCTGCTGCGGGCAGGGCTGCGCCGCCCTCCGCCCCCGCCTGCCGCCCCGGTGTCGGTCCTCTCCCCGTACTTCCACCGGGACTGCTGAGCCTGCGGGCTAGCGTGTGGCCTCCCGCCTGTGGGCTTTGCCATACCTGCCGCTGCTGAAGGCACTGAGGGTTGCTGCCTCCCGTCGATCTACTGGGCCGAAGGCTGTTAGAGGCCCTGGCCCTGCTGCAGGCCTGCGCATTGTCCTGTCCTGTCCTGTCCTGTCCTGTGCTGAGCCGAGCCTAGCCGAGCCCACTGGCTGGGTTGGCGGCCATCCCCAGCCCCTTCTGGGTGGCTATGCATACAACAGCGCCCAGCTCATGAACAGATGTCTGCTGGTCAGCCCTTTCCCCGCTCTTTTCTCTGCAGTACGGTTCTGTGAAGCTGTTCTGTCCCCAAACTGTGCCTTCCTTAGATACATAACTCCATCAGTGAGATGTAGGATGTGACACTGAAGAGATCCTTTGGACTTGGAGGATGATCTTGAATAGGCATCTCCCTGTAACAATTTTGAGTCATGACCTTATTTGCCCTCGGTTCCTTTGAAAATTCAAGGCAAAGCACCATTTTCTGACAAGAAAATGTGGCTTTCTCCTCCTCTCTTCCTCCTAAAACTTTAAGTGTTTATATGTTTTTGATCTCCTGGGGTAGAAACAGTGAAAAACACCTTCACCACTCATAGTGGCCTATCAGATGAGGATGACTCATTCCTAAGCTCCCAAACTGTCAGAGATGTAGCTGTGGTATAAAACGATTTTGGAATAGTTGTAGATAGAGCTCCTAGCTGCAGTGGAGAGGAGTGTCTATACATGTAGCAGAGTATAACTGATCTGCAAGGTAAATGCTCGGATGAAAGCAGCTTCCTGCTATCACTAATGGCTTGCATGCAGAACTTCATCCTGCAGCCCAGCTCATCGCCTTTATCCAGGCTGCTTGCTTGTGTGGGGGTGACCTGAGCAGCGGGGTAAGTGTTTTTGTGCAGGCGGTCATTACTGATAAGCTGGGTGAGGACTTGAGGGAGTGGCGTTAAGTCCCAGTATGTGTGCGTAGGAGGGCAGAGAAGAGAAGAGGGAGCTTAGAGTTTTGTTTCTAGACGGGGGTGGGAGTGAAGATGCACGGGATTATGAGGGAGGAGGAGGAGGAGGTGGAAGCATGAGGCTTTCTGCATGCACCCAGGACCTCGCTTGCAGCCCGTATCTGGCTAATGCAGCGGTTACTGAAGCTACCCAAACAAAACAAGTTTGGGAAGTGCAGGCCTATCCTATTGTTCATTGCATTGTGTTCCTCATGCAAGAACTCTGTTGCACATCAAAAGCCCGAAGAGTTGGGAAACAAAGTTGGCAGAGAAACACAGGTTAGAAATGGATTAATGTTATTATTTTCCTAACAGGATTTCCTCCTTTTTCCTCTTTACCTCTATACATAATGAAAGTTTCTATGTTTAATTATTCTGTCTTAAAAGGAGCAGTTATTAGTAAAGGTCATGTTGAGTTTAAGAATAGTCTGTACAGAGTACTGCACTATGCTTCTGTTACCAAATAGATGGCAAATCTCTTAATTATATTATCAGATTTCATGGGAAATGGAATTTGGACCATTCATGTAAGAGGTTTAACTTCTAGTGTCTTATATATTGTTAGAAACGAATTTCCACAAAGTAAATTGTTTCTGAAGTGTTGCATATGACATCTCAGCCCAGGAAGATGTTTCCTGAAAAGTGTACAAAACAGAAATGGGGTGTTAATCTGAAATTTTGAGAAGGTCACCTGACCTCCACGGTTTTTTAAGTGTTTTTTTGTATCTCAGCTCTGTGGAGTACACTGTCCCTAGAAACTCCAACTTGGGCACTAGTTAATAGCTGCTGAGTAGCATTTCAGTCTGTAAATGTTAGAATACAATTGAGTAAGTGTTTATGAAGATGTAACTTTCAGTTTTGAACTTGTGCAAATCACTTCTTTTAAGGGAAGAAAGGACAGTAGGCAAGAACCAGAATGTCTTTAATAGGGAGGGAGGTTCATACTTAGGGGACAAATTTTGGATGGGCAATATAACTTAAGAGATATACTGAGACCCAGCTTCTTTTTCTTCGGGAATACTATCAGTGTACTTATGGGACTTACCCTCAAAACAGACAATTTGAGTAATTTAGGCTTTAAATATGTGCATCTTTCAGTTCTTATTCTTTCTGGAACATTCTAACTCTCTTTTTTAAAGCTCTATAAGTGGATAGGAGGCTATGTCATTGTACTGGTAGAAGACTAAAAAAGGAAGGTCATGCATTTCTGTTAGATCTCTGTATTTTCAAAATAGTGTTATCTGTATATTTTAATTTAACTGTCTAGTTCCAGAGGTTTTGACTATGGCATAATTTTAATCTATAATGCAAAGTAATCAGCAAGCACTAGGGCACCTTTAAATCCCAGAACCACAGAAACACAGAACAGTTGAGGTCAGAAGTGACTTTTGGAGGTTATCTGGTCCAACCTCCCTTCTCAAGCAGGGCCACCTAGAGCTGGTTGCCCAGGACCATGTGCACATGGCTTTTGAGTATCTCCAAGGATGGAGACTCCACAACCTCTCTGGGCAACCTGTGCCAGTGCTTACTCATCCTCACAGTAAAAAAGTGTTTCCTGATGTTCAGATGACACATACTGTGTTTCAGTTTGTGCCCATTGCCTCTTATCCTGTCACTGGGCACCACTGAAAAAAGCCTGGCTCCATCCGCTTTGCGCCTTCCCTTCAGGTATTTATATACACTGATGAGATCTACCCTGAGCCTTCTCTGCTCCAGGCTGAACAGTCCCAGGTCTCAGAGCCTTTCCTCACGGGAGAGATGCTCCAGTCCCTTCATCATCTTGGTGGCCCTTTGTTGGACTCTCTCCAGTATGTCCACATCTCTCTTGTACTCTCCTGTACAAAATATATCTTGAACGTAAGAAATGTGTATTTCAGAACTGTTAGGACTTTATTACTTAGATTAACAAGTCGTGTTGACTGAAACACTTTTATATTAGTTTTAAGATTTACTTTTTCTGTTTGACCTTAAGCCCTAAGGGCCAGTGACAGTAATGGTTATCACTGTTTTCTGGATCCTGCAGTAAATTGTTTATTGTAAATGACCTGTATTTAAGGAAGCATAAATAGTGTTTTGAATAGCATGTAAACAAAATAGTGTCAAAATGACATTTGAAAGAAACTATTGCTTCAGATTTGTTTTAGGAAATAAGAAACTTAATTGCTGTTAGTCAGCAAGTTTACAACCGTTTAAACTTTGCTCCACCATGAAAATGAGCCAAGAAAAGAATCTCCTTGGTAGTAAGAACTGTTGCAAGCTCAGTTCTGCAAAAAGTTGCCTTGAAGGATGTGATCTGAATTCAGACAAGTCTGAAAGTAATTGCAGTACAAGACTGTTAGCAATTTTAAACTTGTTTTTCATTCATTATTCAATCAATGGCCAGCAAATAAGGAAGCGCTGTATTTAACTTTACACTTCTTCACCTGTATAAGCCTATTCAAATTTTTAAGGTTTTTGATGGAACTTACAAAATAGGTAGATTTCAGAACTAGGTTAATTTTATCCTCATAAACATACATAAAACCAATACTGCATATTTATATTATTCTACAATTTTGTACTATTTTAAGTAAATATTATTCTTAATGTCCTATTTTGCTTTCTGTACCATATACAGAATTTAGAATAGAAGCTGTACATTTCTATCCAAAAACTGAACAACATAGATTTCAGGTTTTGCAGCTGTATTTTGCATCTTGAGCATTGGTTTTCAGAGCTGTAATACAGATAATGTTAGTGGGAAATAAATAGATTTTTCCAAATGTAGATCTAATGAAGTTAATGTATCTGATTTACTCATGGACCGACCTGAAACCAGGCTGTGAATTTACTGACTGTATTTGTTTTCCTCACTGTTTTCAAACTCTGATTTTAAACTATTTAGTTTTAATTCCATGTTCTTGGTTATGTAAACTACACAAAATTTCTGATCTCTACATGGGTTCAGATAGCTACTTTAAGCAGGAAGTTGGCTTAAAGAAACCACTGGGACTGAATTTCTTAGAAGGAAACAGCAGGAGGTTGGCTTGGTTTTCTTCATCTTTTCTTCTCCTTTTTTAGGCAACACAGGCAATGCCAGAGCCATCATTAACAGGAACACTGGGCTACTTCTAAGATTTCGCAGCTGAACACAGATTTTCAATTACATTGTTGTCATCTTTGTTCAGTGTGTATATACATGTGTATAGTCTTGCAAATCTGGTCCTTGGATATGTCCAAATACCATATGAATATATCTGAACCAGCTTTAAATGTCATTACTGCAACACAGAGCTCAGGGTGGGAAACATCTCAAATATTTGCCTTGGTCTAGGATGGATTTTGCAGTCTGCATGGATCTCTATAGTGCCACAGCTATTTCCTGTTAGTCACAAAGACAGTTTTAAACTAGTTCAGCTATATTCTGACAAACCCGTCGTAGCTGTGCATAGCTGTACTTTGTCTAAATTGGTGGCATGGTCAGATCCCTATGTCTCTATTGTCTCTCTTACACCTTACACTAATTACCTTTGCTGGCCACAACACGGTTAAAGCAGGAGACCATAGAAGTGAGGGAACATTATCTGCCAAACAGACATAGCTACGCTTCAGACAAATTCAGGGAGCCAATGCTCACATTAGCAGCAGTACAACTTCTTCACCATAGCTCAGTGGTTTTGCAGAAAAAAGCGTAGTGAGCTGCCACTGCAAGATGGTTGCTTAGTCAGTTTTGTGCAGTAAGGTATGAATCTAGACGAAGTGGTACAGAGTCCATAAATAAAGGCTGAGGCAGTGTGTCCTTGTCTCCCAGAGTGGATTCTTCTTAGAAAGTTGTATTTCCACATAATGTGACACAAACTGGATGTTGCTATGAAGAATGAATGCAAAGCCTGACAGCGTTTCACACAGGTGACAGAGGAGGGTCTAACAGTGAGTAAGAAGGATCTGCTAAGCCCCACCTCTTCAGAAAGGCTTGTGTACTTTGACACAAGTCAGTACAAAGCAGAAGAATCACAGGAGTAAACACGTGTGTGCCAGTTTGAAATTGTTCTTTTTAAAGCTGGATTCTCTCTTTAATATCTATGAGTTTATATCTACTTTTTGGAAAATGCCTTGTAATAAAATATAATAGTTTGATTATTTGTGTGTAACAAACACCAGTGGTGGACACTACCTGAAAAAAAAAAAAACAACAAAACCCCAAACACCTGGATTAATTACAATTTTTAAAAATCTATATGGTATAGTTTTTCAGTGTTTTTTCAGATAAAGATCTGATGTTAAAAACCTAGTCTTGACAGTACCCATCATGTGCTGTTATGGAAATAACATTTAAAAAACAAAAAAATCCACATATGGGTTTGAAGTTTCCATTTAACAAATGGTATTGAATGGAATGTGCAGAAGTCAGGCAAAGTCGATAAAACTGATGACAGTAAAGCATAAATACAGAATGAAGAATGTAAATATACACTGAATTATGAAGGAATGTGGGAAATATGTGAGAAAATACCTCCAGTTTGAAAACAAAGACAAAAAAAAATATCCCCAAACCCTTGAGATCTGTTGGAAAAAAATGTGGGAAATGGTAGAAAATACAGATGGCAATATGCTTTGTGCATTGGAAGTCAATACAGATGGATACTACAAGAAGAAATCCATTGCTATTATGAAGTCCTATTTGGACAAGACATTTCCACTCTGATCTTGGCAATCCTTGTCTTTTTTGTGCTATCATTAAGGTATGATTAAGTAGAAAACAGTTTTAGGGCATATTCCTTAGAAAAAAGATTATTCAAATATTTGTTCAGCCATTACTCTGAAAGCTGCTTTGTTTTTAAATTGGTTCTCAGTCTTCTGTGAATGATGTGACTATTGTCTCTGTTTTAAAACATCTTGAATGAAATTATATGAGAATAAATGTGCAAAAAATCTAAACAGTAAAGGCCTGGATGTTATCTGAAAATCATTTTGTTATACAGCTAGAAGAGGGAAGGCCAAGTAATAGATACACAAGTTACTCCATGCTCTTGTGGTGCCAGTATAGCTTTAAAATATTAACTACAATGCATGGTTTCTGTCCTACAGGAACAGAGGGAAACTGAGTATATATTCACAGTAAGTTACTGCTATGTCAGTAAGTCTAATGTATTGGCATTTCTCCTAACACTTATAATACAATATAAACATCTATTTGAAAAAGCTATAAAGTGGAAATTATCTTTTCAGTATCAAGATGATGCTGAGCATACAAATTAGATGTCCTGCACAGTACTGATAATGGGTTTGTTCTAAATAACTTTCAGTCTGTTCATCATTATGTATGTTTCCCATATATACAGCTCTTGAGCAGGCTTTATGCCCAGAATGATTTTCTTCTATATAAAATAAAGCTCTGCAGAAATTATAAACCTCTTGGATTAGGAACCACCCTTTTATTCTGTGTTTGTAATACAACTGCATTAAAAATCACACAGTGCTGTGCTGTTACAGTGGCTCCCTGTAATGCTAGTTTAGTCTCCTTTGAATGTGAGTCAGAATATAAACAAAAATAGAGCATTGCTATGCCATTAACCACCATATCATCAACCAAACCTAGCCAGCTGCAACACTAACTCAGCCTAAATTCTGCCGAAGGCCCCATGCCTCAAGTTTCCTGTTGAGTAAGCATTCTGTCTCTTGCAAAGCCCTTCAAACAACTTTCAGAGGATTTCTGACATGCATGGTTTTCACCTATTACGTAGACACATGAGCGTAGATGGCAGTTAAAACTGTCTGACTATACCACTTACCTCAGCAGATAACTTGTTAAACATGGATAAAAATGTTCTTTTTCACTGGTCTAGCATGCTAACAGTCAAACAACGTGTATCCCGCTATCAGAATACACTGTACTATTTCAGCTAGAGGCAGTCGCCTAAATTTTATCCAGACATACCTCAGGAACTAGTAATACGCAAACACATAGTCACAACTGTAATTAAAATTGCTCAAGTCTTTTCTGTACTCTTGTTTTCAAAAGCATGTCGCTTTCTGGAAAAAATGCCTAGTTCGCTGCATCCGAGTGGAAGTATCCATCAACATCTGAGCTGACCTAGGACTGCAGTGGCAGAAAGTAAAAATGAATTTTGAGAAATAATCTTCAATGACAATTTCCACTGAAGCTAGCTTTTGTTCAGTTGTGCAGTGCATGTATGTAGCTTCAGGCATGGTATTTCAGCATTCATAGCAGTTTTGAGGCAAAAAAGACAGTGGTATGCTTGAGTGTCTTAAATGCTGCTGGGAATGTACAGAAGTGCTCTAAACTCAGCAGTTCAGTAAGGGTTTGATCCTGCACTTGGTTATGTGAGTTCCGCTAAAGGAAAGGAGGAACGCTTATCTTGAAATGTTTGTCAGCCGTGTTGCTCGGGTTTATTCCACTACAGAGCACTTATCTCACCTAAATTAGATGTTTCTGTTACAGATGTCTGCATCAGATCTAGATATCTGGATGTTTTTTATAGTGAGTGGAGAAAAACAGGCACTTTTGTGATGCAGTTTGTCTCATTCTAAGATAAATACTTCTGGTCCTGTCACTGGGCACCGCTGAAAAGCATCAGGCTGCCTTTTCTTCATTCCCTACCTTCAGGTGTTCATACACATGTATGGGATCCCCCTGAGCCCTCTCTTCTCCAGGCTGAACAATCCCAGTTCTCTCAGCCTTGAGGAGCCAACAAGGAAAGGTGCTGTCCTGGACTTGATACTTACAAACAAGGAAGAATGGGTCAGGGATATGAAAGTTGGAGGCAGCCTTGGCTGCAGCGGCCATGCGACCACTGGAGTCACAGGATCCAGGAGGATCCAGGAGGAGGAGGATCCTAAGAGGAGGAAGCAGGGCAAAAAGCAGGACCACAAGTCTGCATTTCAGGAGATCAGACTTCAACCTCTTCAGAGATCTTCTTGGAAGAATCCCATGGGGTATGACCCTGGAAAGAAGAGGGGTCCAGAAGAGCTGGTTGATATTCAAAGATCATCTCCTTGAAGCTCAAGAAAGGTCCATCCCAACAAGTAAGAGATCAAACAAAGGCAGCAGGAGTCCTGCATGGATAAGCAAGGAGCTCCTAAATTAATTCAGACATAAAAAGGCAGTGCACAAGATGAGGAGGCTGGCAGGTGACCCACAGGGTGTGCAGAATGTGTCTTTAATAAGGGTATGTTTCTCAGAAAAATAGCAGAAGGTACTTCATCTCAGTGTTGGAGCTCATTTTATTTTTTTTTTTTAGGGTATCTCATTTGATTAGCCCTTTGTGGCTGGAAGGTTGAGGAAAAGGCCACTTAAGAGTTAATTTTGCTCATCACAGAATAAGGGGGGAAGACGAAAGAGGGAAAGGATATTCAAGAGTTCAATTCTAGGCGTAAGAGACTAGTCTCCTGTACTTCTGCAACTGTGTTCACATGCCAGCCATCTTCTCCTGGTGGTAAAAACCTTGTGGCATCAACCACCATGCTAGTTCTGCAACGTGGCCATAACAGAAAAAAACCAAACCCGGGTGCCCTTCTCAGAAAGGGGAATGAGTGACTGAGGATCAGGACCACGGCATGTTCCATCTATAAGTCTCTAACTTAATAAATACATTGAGTAAGAATAAAGTGAGCTTATTTGTTTGTCATTTGGAATACTCTGCAGTGAGAGCTTCCAGAAGTGCCGAATCATGTGCTGACAATACTGCTATTAAGCTGTTTGCACTGACAAATACAATAAGAAGCAAAATGGTGGGAATTGAAAATGGGAGCCTCTGTAAAATCTGCAGTCTCAGAAAGAAGAGAAGGAACCAGACAGGAAGAGAAACAGGTGAAAAATGATTTGCAAGAACCTTTGGAAACTTAGAAACCAACAGATGTGAGAAACCATATTGCCCAAGATGCTGGCTGATACTTTGAGAGAGTTTGACTGGAACTAAGAAATAGTCCTTTGCTCCCTATATTTATGGATCTAAGATTGCTTTCCTGGGTCCTGTTTCCATTGACCATATCCCAACTCCATTTGAAGGACAGACTCAGGCATGCATGATACCAAATTTTCTAGTCTTTGATATATGCCATACCAAGTTTCAGCAGAAATGAAGCCCAGAATTGCATACTGAATGGGACCAATAGTGTTTTCCAGCATTTTTTTCTGATCTCTGCAACTGGAGATTAAGATCTGGGTCTTGTGCGAAAATCCTAGCAAAAGTGAATCTACATGTAGCAGGCACAGTGACAAGTCAGCAAGTACTACAGGAGTATGACTGCTGAAACGCAGATGTCAACAGGCAACACAGAATGTTGTTCAACTCAGCACACAAATATCCACTTGGAAGGATGTGCTGGTCTCGATTATTTCTACTCTGAGGCAAATGTCCCAGTCATGAAGGAGGCATGGCATTTGTTGGGCTCATTTGGACAAAATCAGAGTTATGAATGATAGAAAAGCTGGTTCCAGATGTGTAATGCACCATTTGTTCTGACATATGAGCTCTCGCAGAGGTAAAGCATGTGTAGATAAGACCATGGTATTTGCATTTCAAAACAGTTTTGCCAAGCATGTGCTTTTCAGGATGACTTTTAGAAATGTTATTCAACCTTTGCACTATCAGAACTAGGTAAAGAAAATATTAATAATCCACTTTCCTTGAAGATCAAAGAATGCATTGCCAGGATTCAAAACACATTCAGGACACTACGGGTGGGACTGGGCTTTTCAAATGGCAGCATCTGTTACAGGGTGAACTGAATAGCTCTTCAGACTTTTCAGCCTTAAAAGCCAGCACATACAGTGCTACCACTGTAAGTAGCAGGCTGCAGGCTCTGTGTTAAGCTCACAGCAGAGGCCATAGGACTTGTCAGGATTCACCTGGACTTGTCCTGCCTAGAGGCTGGGTTTAGTTTGTTTGGCTGAAACAGCGGTTTTCTGACAACTACGTGACTGTTAACCTGATTTGTTTCAGGCGTTGCTTAGCTTTGCACGGTGGAATGGTGTAAGGCTTATTGTAATACATATTTTTATACGTAGTAGGTACAACATGTAGTTTTTCTTTCTATAGAGACCTATGTATGATGCTAGAATAAAAATGCAGTGTAGAGAAGTACAGGCATAGAATGATAACTGGAGCCTTGAAAGTGCAGACACAGGATGATAACAGAGGCCCCTGGGTCATAAACAACTCAGCAGTAGTCAGTTACTGGCTGCCAAAGGAATGCAGCCTTGGGAGCTGAGTAAAACAATTCAGGAGTAACAAAAAGAGCAAAGAACAGGCATCTGATGTATGTAAAACATACCGTACATAGTAGATTTGGATGTAATATGGAATTGTGAACCAATGGATAAGGAGCAAGTGGACTGTGTTAGCAAGTACATAATAATGACACTAAGCAGACTCAAGAGTAAGGAGTAGGAAACCATCAACACCAACATCATATTGCTAGAAAAGAGGAGGAAGAACCCCCCAACATCTTATCTATTCCATGGATGACTCGCCATGACACCCTCCTCACAAGACGAAAGCCATGAATCTTAGGATGTGATCTCTGTGTCATCAGAATGACGGTGGAAAGGTGACCATAATACCAGAGAAAGGGACAATTACTGTAAAGTTTGGGTATTTCAGTTTGCACTGTATCATTATCATTGAGCATGGTCATGTTGGGTTGATGGTTGGACTTGATGATCTTACAGGTCTTTTCCAACCTTAGTGATTCTGTGATTCTGTGATTATTGGGATGAGCCGTAATGTTTGGATACTTTGAATTATAATTGTTAGTATCGTTTTACCCAGACTAATAATAATTCTTTGATTAGACTGTCAAGACTTTAATTAGACTAGTAGCAAATTCCCAGTTCTGCGTAAAACAGGTGTGACCCACATAAACTGCACTAGTTGTAGTGCACCACATTGGCAGGGGCAACCTAAGCTGTAGCTTAAATGCAGCAAGTTAGTAACAAATTTGTAGAGAATGTGGGCAACCTAGACTCATAAAATTTACTGCAGCTATCGACTGTATTGATTTGATTTCGACTGATTGTAATGGGAGCTTGGGCATCTAGCTCATAGGTAGACATCTAGCTTATCCTATGTGCCTTCAAAAAGTTACAGAATGTGTGTTTTGACATTCGCATTGCATAACTGAAAAGATAGCAGATGAGTGCGAGAAGGATTTGTTTTTCTGCTACCAAGGCATTAGCAATAGATGGATGGATGCTAAATAGAACGGATAGAGTCACAGCTTCATGGAGGTTGGAAGGGAGATGCAGAGGTGAGCTAGTCCAACTCTTTTCTCAGAGCAGGCCCAGTTAGATCAGGTTACTCAGGCCTTGCCCAGTCAAATTTTGGATATCTCCAAGGATGGAGAATCTGTTTCAACTGGAGTCCACATTTACTCCATTCTCTCTGTTGGTTGTAAGAAGGGCTTCTCTGCTAACTTTAGACAAGGCTTAATGAAGCGTTGAGGAAATCAATGTATAGTCATGCACTGTCGAATGTGTCATGTGTTGTTGATCAGTGTTGGAGAGAGGATGCTGGTCTAAATGTTTGTGGGGTTTTTTGCCTGTCTCAGTATAGCTATACTGCTTTTATACAATCTCAATTTTCTTCCTCCTTCAGCAGTTTTTGAAGATGCAGTCATAACTCTGAGCAATCACTGAGACGGAGGAAAGCTCCCCTCATATAATCTCCTCATGTATTTTTTAGAAAAAGAAGCCAATGGACACAAAAAAATTTGGAATCCTACCAAGGCATGAATATTTATAGCACCAGATGTTTCAGTGAACTAGAAGACCCTTAACTCCGTCTGAACCAGATGCCCGTAAGAACAGAGCTAAGAGAGGAAAAAAGACAGCTTTTCAGGCTTTTTTTCCAAATCAGAGAAACAAAGCTACTGCTTAAATAGGAGAGAGGTATTTTTGTAATGGGAGTCTGGGGATATGTCACAGAGTTAGCCTCTACTAATTCTGAGAAGGCTACTTAGTACCAGGATAGAGATAACTGATACAGAGTTCAGATTTAGCAAAGGAAAAATCAGTATGGATCTTTGCTGTAACTTGTTAGTCTGCTGTTTTTAAACGTTATACCTGACATTTATTACTGAAAAACGTAGTGGTTCATATGTCAGGGACAATAATAGTGAATCAGTCAGTATTCAGGAAATCAGTGCTGGTATCCTCTATCTTTGAGGATAAAGAGGCTCATACCACACTCTCTTATACTACTTTTGTCCAAATCTAGCTGGCAAATTAAGATATCCAACAGATCAAGTTGCTAATTCATTTCACCATTTGTACTGTTGCCCCTAAAGGTAAGTAATTCTATTTAGTGTCTGTGTTCATAAACTCCATTAGAATTGGTTTATGTGATCATCATGTCACAGCCATGCTATAAGAGCTCTTAAATCTGAAAGACTTAGATTAGATACCTATACCAGAAAAAAATAATTTCTATTCAAAACCAAATTATTAGGGCAAAAATATCAATGAGTCAGAGTCTATTGATGGCCCCAATAGTAAGTGACTGGCTTCCCAACAGCGTGAATAGGAAAAAAACACACTAAGCGGTGACTAGGCTTCTTTCATTCTTTGTGTCTTCAGTACTGAGCCTGGCAATATTCAAGACACAAGCACAATCCCAACAGACATTGCTAACTAGAACATGTCTTAACTATGTGCACTGTGTACACCACAGCTGGAATATTCATAGACAGGTGCTCAAACTTGGTTCTTCAGAAAAATAAACCACTGTATGTTGACTTTGTACTGAATGTCATATGGAGTTCAAGATTTGAAATACCTGCCTCCAAATCTGTGATTGATTTATGTCCACGATAACCAAGAAGGAATGCAGAACCACAACTGCTTTCTGCTGTTTTCACAAAATGAAGCAAGCAAAAGTGAGTGTAATGGTTGCTTGTGATTTTTGAATAGCCCCTCCACGACTCAGAATCTCTTGTAGAAGGTAAAATCTGCCACGACTTCCTCTTCTTTCTGCTTCAAAGTGCAAGGTGTAATCTAATTTTCTCTCATAGTAACACACAGACAATGATACAAACTGTCCTGTTTCCCTTTATAAGAGCAAAACAGGAGAGGTATCTGATGTGCAGCACCTCAGCACCAGGTGTCTCATCAAGAGGGTGGCAATGGATGCAAAAGAACATAAACAGAAGTCTTTTGGTGTTTTATGAAAGCACATAAGGTTAGTCTTCTAAGGCCATAGCAGGATCTTAAATGTCTGTCTTGATTTTAAGACAGCTAAACACACACGTAGTTGATAGCAATGAGAGTTTAAGATTATTTCTGAATTGCAGGTAAATGTAGTGGTAATGCTGTTGCTGTGAACCTTGCTATAGAAAATTCATAAAGGCACAGGAATGAACTCTTCCTGAAGTACCATTTCCTTCCCATAAATTTCTATAGAACAAAAGCAAATTTCCTGCAAAAGCTCTCACTCACCTCAATGAGAGCAGAATTGGGTACTTAAAAAGGAAAGAGGATAAAACCAAGGTTACTTAGCAGCTAACTGTAAGGGGAAGTGTGTTTTCCCTGACTACTACAGAAGAGCTACTACATTGTCTGGCATTCCCCTGAAGCACTGTCCTTGTCTGCACAGAGGCTGGATGCAAGCTCTTGCATCACCTTTTGTCAGAGGGAGGTACAAAGCTAAAGATCTTGTGCCAAAGTACACATTAGTATTTGATTTTTTTAAAATACCATTGTGTCCAAAGCAAAGTACAAACACAATTTTATATTTTCCTGTATCTTGGTACAATAACATGTTGTCACTTCAGTCAAGTATGAATAATTCTTTCGGTGAATCACTATCATTTCTTTTAAAATGAGCCTAGAATAAGATAATAGTTTCTTTTGCCACAACAGTTAGTACCACAATAGTAGAACTTCCTAAGGTTAAAATAAGCAAGGCTAAAATAAACATCTTTGAACTGTAAGGGCCAGATACTTCGCATGTCCCCAACTGTTTTGATGTGCCCAAAGGCACAAAGCAGCTATAAAATCAGGATTCGTAAATCCCTCTGAAATAAATTCTCAGGTGCCATCAAGCTGCACCAAAACATTTTTTTTTTCTTTTTAACAATTATTTTCTGGAATAGAGTAGATAGCCCGTGAATCAGAACACAGACCACTGGAATTTAAAAAAAACATAGCCATAAGACACTATTAACTTATGACAGTTATTAGACTTGTCCCAGTTCATGGGAAAGTAAGGCTGGATTACTGCAATTATTTCCTTTTGTTGTCTCCCTTCACATTATAGTTGCACTACACAACTTACCAGATCAACTGGAAATGCTAGATTAAAAAAAGCAACGAAACAAACAAAAACCCCCATGCTCTTTCCATCATTTGAGACTCCAGGTGAGCGTCATCTGAAATGCCCTAGGATACTCAAGGCATCCTAATAGGGCTGGCAGAACCTAGGAGATACCTCAGCTTTTTGAGCTGTCAGATGGCATCTTTCTGAGAAACCTGAGGGCCTTTGAAATGGCAACTGAAAGTTAAGGAAACTGAACCAACCTTTTGTATCTTTTCTGTCTAATTCTCTTCCTTCTCCCCACCCAGCTCAGGAAGCCCAGACAGCAGCCTCTTATGAAATGAAGAAGGAGCTCACAGTAGCAATTCATCTTTTAATTGACAAAATTATTTTTCTGAGATACCTTTTTCTTTTTTTTAAAGTTCTCAAAGATTAAAAATGGACAGATTGGCTTAAATTGTCACAGAAACAAATGATTAGTAAATGAAACAGCAACAGTCTAACAACAAAGGCCCAGCAGATGAATAAAATACTGTATAGATCCTTAACTATTTCCATTCATAATCTATTACAAGAAATGCCCAGGCAAATAATGAATCATTTTAAATTATGAAAATGTTACATAAGGGAGGAAAGGTATGTAGGGACAGATAATATGCTGAAAAAAGACTTTTATGCCTCAGAACTTGCCTTTTTCCCAGTTCTAGCAGTTATGTAGTAAATTAAAATCTCTCTCCCACAGGTCTTGCCTCATTTCTATTCTTGGACTATCATGAAAATCACAACGCTATTTCCACACACATTTTATAAATCAAATAAATGGTAAACTTTAGAGGAGATACAGCAAGAGATCACAAATACTGAGAATATCCAGGACTTGAGCTGTCAGATTCTCTTGTCTAGCCATTATCTTGCTCCACTGCAAAATACCTTTTTTCCTGGAATTTGTTGGATGATAAAATTTGGTCCTATAATATTCCTTCCTGGAATCTGACTGGGTTCCAATCGAGTATTAATGAAAAGTAAAGCTATGGACAGTAATTACACTAGTCTAATAGCCTCTGCCTCTCAACCGTTTCATATTTAAGGAACATCTCTAGCTTGCATTACTCATATTGACTTCTTTTCTATGTTAGATATGTAGAATTTGTAGATACGCTTTACATATGCAAAATGATAAGTTCAGAAGATGCTTTGACAAATTATGATGGCAGCTGGTGGCCACTTAACTTTTGTCTGTCTGAATACTAGTAAGGGAAGTTGACTGTGAAGCTGTAAAGCACTGAAAGTGTAAAAAAAAACCTTGGCACAATACAGAAAGGAAAAGAATAGCTGAGTTGCTCATAACATACAGTGTTTTGGAGGAATCCACATAAAGATAGGGATATCAGATAATATTAATAAAACAGGCTTGTGGATTTTAAAACCATGTGAATGTTATGGCTGATCTTTATGCAAACAAGGAGACCGTCAGATAGTATGGCAACAGGAATGATATGAACAGGGTTTTGATAAAGACTGGCAAAGAACAACTGAGAATTGATGTGCCTCAAAGATCATATGTTTTCGGAAACAAAATCTCTGGAAAACGGGATAAGGCAGAAGAGAGGCCAAGGACAGCCTTGGCCTCTAGGTCATACAAAATGTCTCACTCCCCCAGGATCTTGCTCCCAAAAGCTGCCAGTAGTAGATGTGTAGAGAAGAGGGTAAGAACAAGACAAGCATATGGTGACGCATGCCCAGAATGTTTGCCCAGCTCCCAGCAACCTGTGGCTTACAAACCGTATGCACCATCTTTGTATCCAACAGTCCCCAGTAGGCTTTTCTTCAATAAATTTTTTCATTGCTTTTTGAACTCTTGTGACCTTTTAATATTCCCCTGCCACATGGCCAAGACTTCTCCATTGTGTGAAGAAGTATTTCCTTTTCTGTTTTTTTATCTGTCACCCACCACCTTTATTTGATAGCCCTTATTTATTTTTCTTGAAAGGGCAGTGAGCAGTTGGTCTCTATTCACACGGTCCACCCTACTTGTGCAGACTGCTGACATCTTTCTCTTGGGTCTTCTCTCTTTCAGACCTCCTAGTTCTGGTATTGAAAGAGCCAGTGAAGAGCTGGTGGTAAAAGCACTGCATATGTAGCTCTCTGAAGGAGATGGAGTAGGGCAAAAGGAATATGGGAAGATGTTATCACTGAACTGGAGAAGAACTTCTGATGAAGCACAAAAATGGGCATCTTTTTGTTTCAAAGAATACAGTTATAGAACAATCAAGGGAAGATTTGAGTACACTTCTTAATTATCTTAAAAGCAAACAACTCCTTCTGGAAGCAAATATGGGAGAAATAATTTTTAAAAGAAACTGAGGAGGAAATTAGGTTGCTTGGGAACAGCATGATAACAGATACTGGTAAATTGATTAATTATTAAACGCATAAGATAACAAAAAGACGTTACAAGCTAGGCTTAGTAGTCTGGAAATACCTCAGTGGAACAGATGAACATTAACACATACCAAATTATGAGAAAGCATGACGAGATTAAATCGAAAGATTATCATGGCATCTCTACCACTAATGCCATCTTTATTACATTATCCCAAAATCAAAGGAAATAAGAAGGGAACATCAATATGGGATTTAGAATAAAGGTACCCCTGGGGGATCAAGTGTTTTACATTTGTCAGCTACTCAAGAAAAACATGGAAAATACTATTAAATATCTTGATTTTATCAAATCTAAAAAAAACCCCAACATCATGACATTCTGTAAAATAGTCTTGGGTTTTGATGAAAAATTTGGAATCTCAAATGACACATTTGAATGATAAAATTAGATGCTTGAAACTGAAAAATGTACTATATAAGTAGGGAGGGAAATCTCTTCAGTTTTGTAACAGTTCATGGGTACTCTAGGATATATTCTATCCTCTTTAAAATGACTACTGAAAAAATGGTTTAATAGAAGGTAAAATTTTCAGGATATCACAACTACAGAAGAGTTCTACCATTTTTTTAGATATGCTAATAATTTGGTTATGGTAGGAGATATATAAGGTGTGGAATTGGATTAAGAAAAAGGAATTTATGATCAACAAAAAGAAAAACAAACTTATTGTTATAAGCTGACAAAAGATATTAGCCACCAGCCTGTAAACATAAATATCAGTAAGTTAAAGCAATTTAAATACCTACAAGCATTGATTGAGAATTATTTGGGGACAGAGTATATTAAGGTCTGGGTGCACAGACAGAATGCTTATAATTATTCTTCAGGTAATTTTAGCTCCAAAAATTAACTGTGAAAGACTGTCTCTTATATAAAAGATTCTTAAAAGTTTTGTTTTCTATGGATGGAACCTTTCAGCAAGACAATTCAATATTTAATAAAATAAAGTACCAATTTATGTTGGGGTTAGTGGATATTTTTTTTCTTCATTACATTTATGAAATATAATTGTCATTTGAATTTTCCATCCCTTCTTCCGGAATACCTTGAAACAGTAAATAGGTTCAAAACGAAGGACACACTCAAGTGTCATTTTCCTGGGAAACAGTCTGATTCTTTCACTTTCCCTGTGCATTTTTCCACTGTGGGTTTTTAAAGGATCATCACCCCATAGTGACTGCTGAAGAATCTGTGTTCTTCAACAGAACGAAAAATTTGAGAAAGTTCATTCATACCTACCAAAACACTAAACTAGAAGTGTGTGATGCAATGCTGTATGATACTGATACAACTGTTTTTCTTAGTAAAGCAATCTGAGGATTTATGGACATGGAAGTATTTAGGTGCAAGTTATCTCCTTGATATTTTCATGGTTCATTAAAGCCAAAAGAAGCTGTGCACTTCAAGGAGTGAATTCTGGGCCGTGTGGGTTTTTTTCGCCTCTTTGAGCATCTAACATGAGGATTTATTTTACGTACTTGAAGCCTGAAAGTTGTTAGTTCATCAGCTGGTTTTCAGACACAATCTGCTTGAAAATGCACTGCTGTAACAAAGACGGTAAAGGAGTGTAAGCAAATCAAGTCCAGTCATTTGTGTTGCTGTTTTTGTCACAACTGTTTGCTGGTGATGATCTGAGTCTTTCCATGTGCACAAATTATGTACAAATGGGCAATGGAAAGAGCATTGCTGGGCACTTACTGAGCAGCCAGAGGAGGGGAGAGCCAATACAGTGCTCGGAGGGAGTTATCCATCTGGCAGCTGGCATAGCTTCTAGCCATCAAGTTTCCTCCTGCATTAAGGAAGAGCTCTTTGCCCTGCACTTGTTCAGTTATTCAGGTCAACATCTTTTGAAAAATAGGTCTATAATCAGGCCCTAAATCCATACATTCAACTTAAGCAATAGGACTTTCTGAACTGTCAGGCATCTGGAAATTTCCACATCAGCTGGCTGGTCTATATTAAGAAATCAAACGTACCAAGGACTGTTCTTTGGCGCTAAAGGCCATTGGCATGGAGCAGCCCCCACCCCCATACCTGTGCGATTAGGCTTTCTGGAACAGGATGGTCTGGCCTAACTTGCCTGTTGGGAACGGTCTCGTACCCATGCTATTACCCAAACCATGACTGGGAACTATTAGAAAGCTGGGCAAACCCCAGACTTCTCCAAGAGATTGTACTTGCAGTTTAGTGATCTAAACCATCAAATTACAGTGCCTGAGGATACTCCCCAGTCTTTTTAAATTGCTAGCACAGGCATGGCTAGTAAGGACTCCTACGTGCTCAGAATTTCTGAAAACAAGACCTCTTGTTCTTTTTCTCTTACTCTTTTACTGTTCCCGTTTGGAAAGGATTAGCCTAAGCCACTTTTTGTTTCTTTACTAATATCAGTGAGAAAAGACCTTCCATTTTACCTTTCCCACTAGACTAGGATGTTCCTTCCAGCTTTTCACCACCTCACTTTCTTAGATATGGGGTTACACATTAACCTGTGAAAGTTAGACGTGGACTGGTGCAGTACTTTGGAGATTCAGTCCTGTTCCTTGTACTGTACTTTTTAGGCAGCTGGACTGTGTTCCTCTTGCTTGTATTAAACAATATCTTACTCTGAGTAGTCCACTGACGTCAGTGTGATTGCTTCTGGTGGAAATAAACAATGGTGAAAAACACTGGTACACGTAGTTCCTGGCAGTCACTCCCCACCTTATTTTCCATGGGTTTATGATTGGTTTGGGTCTCTGTCACACAGCAATTGAAACTTGGAGCCTTTCACAATGTAGTAAATCAATAAAGGAAAGGAAAAATAGATCACAATGCTGGTTTAAAAGTTAAAAATTAAAGATGTCCATGGTAAGACCGAAGCTATATAAAAAGGAAGAAAGATCAGTCAGCCAGCCAAGTATTTGCATCTCTTCATGCCCACTTAAGCTTTCTAGCAAAAATACAGTTATTTGGTTTGAAAGACAAAATGTCATGAACTTTCCAAAGACAACTCTTACAAAATCACCTTTGTGAATTGCTTGGTTTCACTTGTAAGCAGAAATATATCCTTAGTTCCTCAATTATCTTCAGACAATGGCCAGCATGAGTGGTGGCATAAGATGTGCTGATGGGGACTCTGTCGTGTGAGGACAGAAGGACTAATCAAAAGAGCACTGCCACTAGGATTATATGTAAAGAAACTAGGAGAATTCCTAGATTTAATTGTCATTTAAGAGTTGGGTCAGAATCTAACCACATGTTTTATGAAAACAATGCTCTTTCAGACCTCAGATTGTTTTGAGATTGCCTCTTTTTAGTATTTAGAAAGTCTGAGAAAGAGAACAGCAGCCTACCTATATTTAAGTCTAGCATGGTACAGTATGCTGTAGAAAGTGGCAATGAGGACACGTCCACTTCTCCCGTAACTGACAATTATAATCTGAAAGTTGACTCAAACTGAGGTCAGTCATTTTAATTTAAAATTTAATTTAAAAGTTTTCTTATCTTCCATTTGGATGAAGACTACAAAAATTCATAAAAGGAGCTCCTATTCCTCCTGATTTGCTATTAAAAAAATTTTAAAAAGTGTATTTTGTCAGAGCTGTCTACTTCTTCTGGTACCAATTTAAGGAGGGAATTACCTACACATGAGCTCTTGAAACTGTTTTTCAGTTCTAAATACTGTAAAAGAGCAGCCAAAAGGCAACAAAAGCTAAGATTAAGGCATCAGTTTCCTCTGTACCTAAGTAAAAAGACACTGCTCCCTCCTGAGAGTGCAGCAAGCCTTAGGATCCCTCAGACAAAGGAAAAAAAATCTTAACAGAACTTTGAGGAGAAGCTTTTAAGCATCTGGTACAATTATTATAGTGGCTGCCTGTTGTGCTTACATCTCCAGTTGAGTTGCCTCAATACGTCAGCTGTGGAAACACAGATAGAAAAAGGAGCTGGAAAATATTTAGTATATTTTTCTCTGTTCTTTAGAGAAGCTTTTGGTCTTTTTTTTTTTCTTTTTTTTCCCCCTGAGATGACATGCAGGGTAAAATCCATCCTTTTATTACGCCAGTGAAGTAAGGAGAACTGGACTGGAGATTATCTTTCCCAAAGCATATAAATGTTTAATATTTATACTGAAAACTTTCTTATAGACTGTACCATGGTCAATCAGACTAATGAGGGTATTTCATGTATATAAGAACTACTGAAATCTTGATTCTCATTTTTTCACCTAGAAGTCTTCACGTTCAGTCTGTGCAAAGGGCTGCACATTGATTTTGAGACTCCAAACTCCATTTGAAACTCTGTAATATTCAGAATGCTTGTGTGACATCAGTAACATAATCACAAAAGGAGTAAAACTTGGCAAAGTAGAGAGGCATTTCAAATAGGTGCACAGAATGGTTACACATTCTCATATACCCACGATATTAATTTTCTTATTTTTTTTTATTTGGGCAACATCAAAAAACCAAAACTGAATATGTTATTAGAACATTATAATGGAAATGATAAGTAACCATCACAGTCATTATCAAAATACTGTTTTTTTCTGAAAATTGAAACAAGCAAGAATCTAGTATGATTTTTTTATTATTCATAGCCATAAAAAAAAATCTGGCTAGGCGCTCCAGCTTACCGTCTAGTGAGCTTTTCCATATAAATCAGGACTGAAATCCATGTTTCTAAACATCCCTCATCTCTCAAATAATCACACGACTTGAAGTGATAGTGTCCTGATCAACAGTCAGTTTCTATTTTATCATAGCATGTATTTTTCAGGAGAGGGATAAGCAACTGAATGGGAGTAATTGCTTCCATATTTGAGTCATGTCTACTTTAATAACTAAAGACATGAATATCAGTTTTACCAATCAGGCTTTTAATGAAAAATATAGAAGGCTTGTATGAGAGCACATTTTCATACTATTTATTTTCATTTTTGCCATTCAAGTAGGTGACTGTCCTGCATAATCCACAAAAGTGGTTCAATTTAGTGGAAAGAGAAGCTGCAGAGTTCCATATCTAGAGATAGCTCAGATTAATCATTGGACTGAGTTCAGTAAAAACCATGAATAAAGACAACAGAAGACTGAGTATATAGTATTTGCTGTAAATCCTGACAGTTTTTTCTGTTAATGTGTACTGGAAATACATTTGGTTATTTAACCTACTACAGTTGTAAGAAAAATGTAAAAGAGGAAGAGAAGTCTTTGAATCCTAAATGGGTAATTATAACAATACCAGCAGGAAAAAAAGGAAACCTAGGTTAGCAAGATCTGTCCTAGGCCATGCATGGTCAAGAGTCAATATTTGAAAGAAAGATTATGGACACACAACAGTAATTACTTTTGCTGAGTGATAAATATGGTTCCTACAAAGAAAATGTGGCTCTTCTGCAGTGGTCTTAAGGCAAATAACTAAAGCGTGTTAGTACAGAAAGACTTCTATGTATGGCAGATGTTCCAATGAAGACCTTGCACCAGTGAAAGTGTTAATGTGTCTGAGTAACAATAATAAAAAAAGATCATTTTGAACAGTGTTTGCTTTCTATGACAGATCTATGATATAATATAAAAGATGATCTTCTGACACATAAAGTATTGAGTGAAGCTGGTAGGAGGAAAATTTGTAAAATACAGCTCAAATATTCTTTCAGGTAACTCTTCATCAAGACTTACCCTGCATACATTTTCCGAAGTGTAAAATTTACATGGGAACAGTACTTTTTATGACAGTTTTTTTGAGATGTCTGAAATGTAAGCACATATATAAGTGTTTTCAAGGCTGAAGACCAAAAAATAGGACGATTCAACTTCTGAAAGAAAGCATTTTCACAAAGTGAAAAAGGAAAGCAACATTGTTTGGATGGGTATCATCTGAGATGTAATTTTATCTACTCAGTTGTTAAAGACTTGGGGGACGTGTTATGTTTACACTCTTGTTTTACAACAATTCTTTCCCAGCTTCATCTTTCTGTTCCTTTTCTTAATCATAAAAAGAATGGGTCCAAGCAAACAACTCCTATCCCTTGCAACCTAATCCAGGATAAAATACACTCTCATTCTAGAGACATACACATGTGAGTCCAAGTAGCATCCTAACCCTAAGAAGAGTTGAACACGTCTTGAGAGGTGTTGAGGTTTCTGTTTCCATTATCAGGACTGTGTTTGTAACTAGTGTTTAAAGTAATGCAGGTACTCAAACTAGCTAAATCTGGGACACATAGTAGGACTAGTATTCTTGAAGTTAAGCACCCACTTAATTTCTATGAAGTCACAGGAGTCACATCTTTTCATCCAATATTTTCATTTAATCTATATTGCATATACCAACAAACATGTTATTTTAGTGGATATGATTTTTTACCAATTTTGTTCTTTAGGAGGTATTTTCTTTATAATAGGTTAGCAAAATAGATGCGAATCAGCCTCTAAATTACAGTTTTCTGTAATAGTCTAGTACAACATTAATCTGTCAATATGTACGAAGTCTAAAGTTTACAATGATTATGGAAACAAAATGTACATGTCTATGGACAAGATGCTAAAAATAAAAGAATGGTAATCAATCATCCTTATTTCTGTGCTCGGAAATCTCAACTTTGCACCCTGTTGTGAATTAGCAATGCAAACAAACTTCAAAAGGAAATACACATTCCCAAGGCTCAATCACACATGTGCCTTGGGGTGCTAATGTTTGAAGACAAAATACACCATGTAGAAGCAAGACTTGTGTCAGGAACACCTACGCTTTCAAATGCAGTATCACATTCTTCCTTTGAATTAGTATGAGAAAGATGTTGTTGCTTGAATCACAAAGGAAAAGAGTACTAACATGCAAAGTGATAGAAGAAAAGCAACATAGAGTGTCTTGGTATAATGAATATACATGAAAAACAAGCCAAAGGTCATAAAGCACAGAACACTAACAAGGCATGAAAAACCATAATTAAGCTAATTAAGCTAAAGACGTAGTTTTGAAAAGTCTAGAAATCAGAGTGGTATTGACACACCATGGGATTTGTGGACTATTTGTAATAAAAATAGCTAAGAACAGCAAGGGTGCTTCTAGCAAGCTTAACTTTGGGATATTTTTCTCCTGTATGGGAGATCCACACATTGAAGGGGATTGAAAACTACTGAACTTTTTCACACATGTAACCTGAATAGAGTATTCAAGGGAAAAATCAACAGTATTATGCCTATGGTAATTTATTTATGTACTTAATTGTATTGTTTGTTACCAACACATTATTAGTAACATAAATAAACACGGTTATGTTTTTCATGTCTACAGCTACAAAATGTATGTATAAACAGATTATGTCAGAGTTACTGTTACACTGGTAAAAGGGACAAGATGCTGTGGTAGCATGAGTGTTATTTCTGTAGCCTGTTTGCACGTGAAGAAAGGTGTTTTTAAACAATTCAGTTTGAAAATCCGAATGTGTCACTTTGCCACAAATCAAAGTCCCAACAGAAGCACCTAAATGAGCTATTTATAATTTTGCCGGTGTCGAGACAAGCTTAGTAGCTGGAGCATTTCTTCAGGAACAGGGAGAGCTGACCCGGCGGTTTGTTCAGGAAGAAGCCACAACTGTCACTGGAAGAGAGAGCCCAGGGCACAGGGCACAAGGCACAGCCCTGTGCAAGGCCTAAGGGGCTGGAGGGAGATCGGGCATGAAAATAGAGAGAATGAACAGAGAGGTGGAAACCCCCATTTATTAGTTTGCTATCAACGAGGTTTTGGATAAAAAAAATAAGAATTTGGAGAATACAGTCCAGATTTCAGATATCTTTCTTTTGGGGCAAGTGTTGTAACTGCTATGAGGCTGTACAGAAATAACTTCTTCCTTTCCCTCCCTGGTATCCAACTGGGCCCTTCAGGGACCACAGACACCCAGGACAGGATCCACCTGACCTAATCTTGGACACTTAACATATTGATAATTAGATCTGAGTTAACTGTCTGGACTGTCTTCATAGTGAACAAACAGGCAGTTTTATGGCACCATTCCTCTCAGTTAAAATAAATACTCATAATAAATAGGACAAATTAATCATATCCTAGAAATGTTGTTAATCATAAAGGGAGCCCAAGGTGACTAACAGAGACATAGATCATAAATACACAAGATAATTCAGGCTGGAAGGGACCTCAGTAAGCCTCCAGTCCAACCTCCTGCTCACTGAGGTCATACCAGGTTGCTCAGGGTTGTGTCCAGTCAAGTCTTGACCGCCTCCAAGGATGGAGATAGCACAACCTCTCCGAGCCTGCTCCCTCACCCAACTGTCCTTATAGGGAAAAAATTCTTCCTTATATCCAGTCTGTTTCAGTTTGTGCCTGTTGTCTCATCCCACCATGCACTGCTGTGAAGAGCATGGCTTCATCTCCTTGCTGACCTCCCCACAGGCACTGGGGGCTGCTGTTAGGTGTCCCTGAAGCTGTCACTTCTTCATGCTGAACAAGCCCTGATCTCTCAGCTTCTCCTCCCAGGCCAAGTGCTTCAGCCCCAACCACCCTGGTGGCCTTTTACTGAACTTGCCCCAGTTTCCTGGAGTAGTCCAAAACCGGATGCATTATTTATAGAATCATAGAATGGTTTGGTTTGGAAGGGACCTTTAAAGGTCATCTAGTCCAATGCCCCTGCCATGGGCAGGGACATCTTCAACTAGATCAAGTTGCTCAAATCGCCCTCCAACGTGACGGTGAACACTTCCAGGGATGGGGCATCCACAACTTCTCTGGGAAATCTGTTCCAGAGTCTCACCATCCCCATCGTAAAAACTTTCTTCCTTCTCTCCAATCTTAATCTACCTTCTTTCGGTTTAAAACCATTAGGCCTTGTCCTGTCACTACAGGCCTCGGCAAAAAGTCTCTCTCCATCTTTCTTGTAAGCCACATTGAAGTACTGAAAGGCCACAGTAAGGTCTCCCTGGAGCCTCCTCTTTTCCAGGCTAAATAACCCCAACTTTCTCAGCCTTTCTTCATAGGAGAGGTGTTCCAGCCCTCTGATAATTTTCGTGGCCCTCCTCTGGACCCGCTCTTACAGGTCTATATCTTTCTTGTACTGGGTACCCTAGAGCTGGATGCAGTACTCCAGGTGGGGTCTCGTGAGTGCGGAGTAGAGAGGGAGAATCTTCTCCCTCGACCTGCTGGCCATGCTTCTTTTTATGCAGCCCAGGATACGATTGGCTTTCTGGGCACACATTGCCAGCTCATATTCAATTTTTCATCTACCAATAGCCCCAAGTCCTTCTCAACAGGGCCGCTCTCAATCCATTCACCACCCAGTCTATACTGATACTGGTGATTGCCCTGACCCAGGTGTAGGACCTTGCACTTACTGATCTTCATGAGATTCACATTTTTTCACTTCTCAAGCCTGTCAAGGCCTCTCCGGATGGCATCTCTTCCCTCAAGTGTATCAACTGCACCACTCAGCTTGATGTCATCTGCAGACTTGCTGAGGGTGCACTCAATCCCACTGTCTATGTCATTAATAAAGATATTGAACAGTACCAGTCCCAAAATGGACCCTTGAGGGACACCCCTTGTTGCTGATCTCCATTTGGACATTGAGCCATTGACTGCAACTCTCTGTATGCGGCCATCCAGCCAATTTCTTATCCATCAAGTAGTCTATCCATCAAACCCGTATCTCTCCAATTTAGAGACAAGGATGATGTGTGGGACTGTGTCAAAGGCCTTACAGAAGTCCAATTGATCCTCCCTTATCCACCAGTGCAGTCACCCCATAGTAGAAGGCCACCAGATTAGTAAGGCATGATTTGCCCTTGGTGAAGCCATGTTGGCTTTCTCTAATCAATTCCCTGTCATGCTGTCATTCAGATGTGGTCTAACAAGAGCTAAGTAAAGCAGGGGATTATCACTCCCCTTGACCTATTGTGCTCCTGTTAATGCTGCCCTGGATGCTGCTGGCTGTCTTTGATGCGAGGATGCACAGCTTGCTGTCCCCCAGGGCCTTCCCCCTATAACTGATGCTCCCCAGGCCATCAGTCCCCAGCCTGTATCACTCCCAGGGTGTCTTCCTTCCCAGAAACAGGATTTTGCATTTGTTCTTGTGGAGTTTAAGGAAGTTCCTGTCAGCCCATTTTTTCCAGCCTACCTAGATCCCTCTGGATGGCAACCCTGCCTTCCAGCTTATCTACTCATCTGCCAACTTTCTGGGAGTGCACTGCATCATCTCCTCCAGGTCACTGGTAAAGATGTTAAACAGGATGGGTCACAGTATAGATCCTGATCAATACCAGCCTCCAAGCAGAACTGCCCTCTGAGCCCTGTCATCCAACCAGTTCTTTACTCATCTGGCTGCTCACCCATCTGGATCTTAGTATCCTAACACGGATACAAGAACATTATGGGAGACAATGTCAAAGCTTTCCTAAAGTCAAGGTGAGTGTCATCCTGTGCTCTTCCCTCATTCATAAGTCCAGCCACCTTGTCACAGAAGGCAGTCAGGTGGGTCAGGCATGACTCACCTGTGGTAAATTCATGGTGACTGTTCCAAACACCTTCTCCGCCTTCATATGCCCAGAAGTATCTTCCCAGAGGACTCAGTCCATGATTTTCCCAGGGACCGAAGTGAGGCTGACTGGCCAATAGTTGTCCAGATCATCCTTGCAGACTTTTCTGAAGATGGATGTAATATTTTGTTTTCTCCAGTCATCAGGGTTCTTCTTTGATCTCCATGAATTTTTAAAGATGATAGAAAGCAAGGACATCAGCCAGCTCCCTCAGCACTCCCTGATGCAGCCCTGTAGGTCACAAGGACTTGCTTGGTGTGAGTCCTCTGAAGTAATTCCTGACTCGGTCCTCAACCACAGCCAATTGCTCTTCTCCTCCTAGAACCCTGTCTCTAAGTACAAGGGGCCTCATGAGCTCATCTGTGTCTGTGGCCACCTTAAATCACCCACCGCCCTCAGCAAGAGGCCCACATTTTCCTTGTTACAGTCCCACAGTTTTCTTATTGACCCTATAGATGTAAAGCTAGGTATATTGAATCATAACTTTTGTTAATGTCACATGCCTTTAGGTCAAAGGCAGGTTAGGAGTTAAGCATGGTATGCAAAATAGTAGTGTTGTGGATGCCTACATTACTGCAGCTTTAGTTAACTAAGTATTTCATTATGAAGAGAAGTGTCTTTGATTACTGAAGTACTAAAGATTTTATTTTTTAAAAAAGTTTATTTAGGTGTCTAAAGTCTGTCTAAAGTGAAAAAAATGCATAGGTTCTGAACTCCAGTCTTGTGATGTACTTAATGAGTACTATGCGCTCAGGGCCTGATGTTCTATGAGTCTAATGTCCTGTAAAATACATGGTGCCAGTGCAAGCCCTGGTGTTTCTACATCTACAGAGTAGATATCCTTTCACTTTCTTTAATTAAATCAAAATGGTTATTCTATCCATTGAACCCTTTCAACACTTAGTGAGGAGAAGCAGCAGCGGATCCTTTTCTTACCATGAGAGGGTCATAAGCTGGCAGTCCTTAGGATAAGACACAAAAATGAGGGCATTTTTGCGTAATCTCATGAAATGTAAAGATGTCATGAGAGCGCCACAGACATAGGAGGTTATGCAGAGCACCGGTCAGCCATCCTACTCGGTGGGATCCAGAACCTGTTTACTTGCAGGAGAGGAAGAAGTTAAGTTTACTGACTTCAGCTGGGCTTAAAAATGTATTTGAACTGAGAGTATGCTGGAGCAGTGAGCTAAATCCAGGATGAAGGATGCATTATCAATGTATGGCTATTTCATTTGTCTGCTCCATTTTGACCAGGAAAGTCTTAAAGGACTTAGAAATCTTCAGCACACTGAAGATATTCTGATAAGCTGATCTATGGCTTTGGCAAATCCTCCGTTTCTACTGTCTTTTTTTCATTTTTTTCTACTTTTTCTCTGTTTGTACTTTACAGCCTTAATAGCATGGACTGTCACATACAATGTATTTGTTCAGAGCCCATAGTCATTTGGGATCTCTAGACACTTTAAAATTATAACAGTGATCAATAATATGTAATGTGTATGCATTTAATAAACTACTATCACTTATACTATTTGTACTTTATAATGTTACAGTATCCTTAAAATTAGTAAAATACTACATCTAATTTATAGCACATGTACATACCAACCTCCATAAGGTAATTTGAGATGCAAGGTTAGTCTGTTAAAGCTTTTATACGTTATAAACCATTCCAAAATTAGCTTACTTTTTAAAATCTGCAGGGCAGCACCAATGCACAAAACTCACTAGGAGATCCAGAAGCACAATATGTCAGTTATAATATGGATAATATGTCAGCGTCTGTTCTCATGTCTTCAATTTTAGCATATACTGTTATGATGAAAAGTTTGGAAATCTTTTACCTTTTGGAGGGCTTGGTTACACACTGTTACTAAACAAATCAGCTAGCTAATTTGCATTTAATTGAAAGTTCACTGTATATGCTTAAAATAAAATGAAACTACAAAGCAATGCAGTTTTTCAAGCTAAAGCGGTGACCACTTGACAGTTTGCTCCTCTTGCACGACGCATAGTGATGGTTCTTGCATTGCTGAGGATCAGGTCACTTCAAAAATCATTGTAACATTTTCTCACAGAAATTTGAGGAAAAAGGCTGGGTGGAAAGAACAATCTAGATGCTCTGCATTGCCCAGCAATCAGTGTGTGCAGCAGGAAGGGGCTAAATGGTAGTGGGAAAAACAAGGGACTTGAGGGTTAAATGATTACAGGAAATGCCTCAATTCAAAAAACGTTTCTTTTTAGGGTAGGACTTAAGCAGCCATGTAAGTCTCTGTGTCTATATCTAGGCTGACCTGCTGGAGTGCTGTGGGGTCCTGAACCCCTGATAGAACAGACATGGAGGCGGCTGTAGCTCTCTGGTTTCTGTCTAGCCTCAGCACCTCTTTCTTTCCCTCAGAAATGAGGGCCTATGAGTAGACACGGATGCCAGCATGTGCCTGTGTCTTGTAGCTGGCTGTGCGTTCGCCCTGAGGAACACGAAAACATCCGTGGGACTGATAATGTAAACATTACCGTTGCAGTCACGTGCTGCTCAGGTAGCAAAAATGCTTCACCCAGTTTGGTCAGAGCACAGAAACCCTCCAGTACGGACCCAGTTCTATGTCATGGACACTTCCAGCTGGAAATACGCAACCGCTGGTCACTACCAGGGAACCTGGACCACTCATCAGCCAAGTGATGGACAGAAGGCTGGTCTTGCACAGAAATTGTTAAACTGAGTTCAGGTCTTATTGTATAACTTTGACCAAGTTCTGCTGCTCATTTGAAAAATGAGGCTAATAATATTGGTATTTTCTGCTTAGCTTGTAAACTTTTCCACTGCAATCTTTCGGTATGCATTGGCATACTGACTGACAAAGTTCTCAGCATCAGCTGGAATTTGTAGGTATTTAAAAAATAATCAAGGAGGAAAACAGCAATGTAGCATTTAGCCATGATGCTGGCAACAGCACTGTTCCAATACTTGAGATGAAACACTGACTAACAAAAAAATATCATTGTTTTGGATGGCTGCAAGAATCCTTTCCTGATCCATTTGTCCGTCATGCCAGGACTCTGACCTTGGACTTGCCTCATCACTATGGTCTTGCCTGGAGATCGCTGGACGGTGTCTGACTTTGGTTGCTGTCACAGATGTGATCCCCACGCACTGATCTGACTTCCCTTGACCCCAGCCCTGCCTCATCCCCACGGACATGTGCAGCAACCTGGATTGCTGGCTGGCCCAGTCACCATCACGGGCTCTCCTCTTTTCTCCTTGTTTGGGTGCCATGGGACTGCGCCCCGTCATGGAGTCGCTGCCCTGCCAGCCCCACCATCGCTCCCAGCTGCCAGCCCTCCTGCCCTGGTGGAGCATCCCACGGCTTTTGCTTCCTGACAGAGCCTAGCTGTAAAGTAGTCAGCAAACACAACTGTATATTGAGCACCAGGAGATGCATAAGGGTACTTTTATTATAGGTGGTGCTACAGATTTTTCTGCAACGGCTTGTAACTTGTTATGAACCAAATAACCCTCCCTCCTCATTCAACTCTCATCTTAAAATACATTTTTAATATATATATTTTTTTTCCTCCAATATGGCCTTGTACTTCACTGCTTCATGTATACCTCAGAGTATTACAAGTAGCTAATGTTTTGGATAATGTTTGAGCAGGAACATGGCTGCTTTCTATGTATTTGTACAAAACCAAACATGCATTTGAGGATCAATAAATAACAGAAGTATGACCTCTACCAACTAGAAAATGCCAAAATCATGGTGAAAAAAGACCAAGTGTAGACAGTATATCTGGCCAACAACTTTTGTATTGTCTAGCTATATGAAAGTCTTTTATCTTCTCTTCCTGCTCATTATCCTTTAGAAGAACAATTATCCAATATATATTGGATTATTTTGGCTACATACATATTGGGCTATATATAGCCCAATATAATCTTGGGCTGTACCCTTGAGAAAATCAATAGAAAATGTCTGCAGGTTTTTGTAGTGTGTTAAATGCTAAGATGCCACTACTTTAGTTTCACTTATTAAAATGGTTAGTGTGTGTGTAGAGATTAACTGTACTCTACCTAAGTTACAGTTTAGTTAGCTTTATAACTTTTGCCAAAGAACAATTAGATTATCTCTTCCAAAGTTACTTTGCGACCTTAGCTAAGACTGCCCACTGACTCCAAATACAAACTGACTTTAATGGGGCCATACCTGAACTAATTTAACCCACTTAAATCTGGCTGGGCTTCAGAGCCAGCTGGTATTTTCCTTGCATGGGACAGCTGAGGACTCCTCAGTCAGTGAAGCTGGGTCTTCCTCTTGCTCCCTCATAATCTGACACAGCATCTATCCATGGGCTTTCCGCACCCCCCACCCTCTTTGAATAAATGGTGAAGAGCACTGGGTTTTAAACCAATGAGCTTATAATAAATGTTGATAGCAGTCAAATTCTGGAGCTGAAAGAGCTCCCTTTCTGTGTCTTGTGTCTATGCTTTCATGGCAAATAAATTTAAAGGAATTATTTCTGTAGAAGTCCTGTTGTAACTTGTGACTGTAAACTGCATTATTATTAGCATTTTTATCCATACCATTTCCCTCATCAATATTTTTAAAACTTCTGGTATTATTTTTATGTGTGAGTTTTGCCAAAATTCTCTGAATATCAAACTAATTTATAGCCATCATTTTCTATTACAGATAAATATGGATACATAAAAAGGGTTATAGCAGGCAAACAAATTATTCTTTATAAAATGTTTCCATGTCTCTAACTCCATGGCCTAAATTTTAAAATACCACCAATTATTTTGAATGAGTTTTTGGGAGCCTCACCTGAGTTATAAATGTGCCTGGTTTTGAGAAAACGCTACAATCAGAAAATACTAAGAAATCACCCTCTGAAAATGTGCCCCTTTTCAGGTATCTCAGTCAGAAAATTGAAATTTAGATAATCCACAGGTAGATTATTTGAAAATGTAACATAAGTATAGAAGAAATCCTGTTTCTGTTGAAATTCCTTGTAAAATTGATTGACTTCTTTGGGGACAGTATTTTACAGGTTCTTAATGTAATAGCTGTGCAACAAGAAACGTTGTTGTTGTTTTAAACAAGGCATAATATTAAGGATTTTAACTAACAGAAAAGTTTCCCTTGAACATTTTCTATGCATCCTACTTCCTCCATTCAAAGCTCTGTCCTTTAGTTTGTTTGCACCTTCTTCATTAGATTAAACTAATCCACATGTATCTTAGTATATTTATAGGAAATATCATTCCCTCATGAATACCCTTTGCTGATGACTGTAATTTCTATTTTTAGTTGAACAACATATTTACTGAGTGCTGGTGCAAGTGTTTAGTTTCAGATTTGTAACACAGTCAAGGTTTCTTGAGCCAACAGCTTTATGGACATATTACTATGGGTGATAGCAAAGATGTCAAATACATGTGTACAAATTGTGTTTATTCTTACATTTCCAAGATTTATATATCTAAAATTCTGCCAGCTTCACTCCTCAGAATGTGCATAGGGTTTTTTTTTTCAGTTAAGCCCCCAGCAAATATATGCCTGTATTAAAAAAATAAGCAAATTCCAATATCCAATTCTTTTTACAAAACCTGACAGAGATTTAATTAATTTAATTTAATTTAATTTAATTTAATTTCATTTCATTTCATTTCATTGCAGAGTAGCCATTACCATGCCCAAAACATTATTGTAAATGCCTATCTAGAGTAGAAGAGTCTGTGTCAGTGGAACTATATCCCATGAGTATTTTGGGAGAGCCCTCTAGTGGGAAAAGAAGAGGAGTTTTGGAAGAGGTTTTTTTTTGGCACACCACATAACTGAAATACACGACGGGCCTACGCTGCAATATGGGGAAAGAAAAAAAAAAGGCATTTTGCTAGAATAATCAGAAGTTAGATGCAAAAAAATCATTGTAGATCAGGCCATGTCAGAGTGCTTTATGGAACTGTATAAAACGTGACTGTCATCTTCTGTGTGTGTGTCTTCATTCCTCTTTTCCTAGAGGAAAAACAAAACCAGGTTTCTTATATCAGATGTGCTGCATCTTTTTTTTAATAGCAAAATCCTGCACATCTTTGAATAAACAGCAGGTAGAAAATCCTTGTGTAGTTACTGATTCTTCTAGGAAGTACTTCAGTTTCAGATTAGCCTCTGAGAAAGTTCTGGGTTCTTGCACACCCTGTACCTGCTCATTTCACAGTTGGACAACTTATCCAGAAGGATGCTGTGAGGGACAGTATCAAAAGCCTTACTAAAATCCAGAAAGCTACATGCACTGCCTTCCCTCCATCCACTACGCAGGTGACCTTATTGTAGAAGGATATCATATCAGTTAGACAGGGCTTTCCCTTTGTGAACCCATGTTGACTGTGCCTGATGATTGCATTCTTTAAATGCCTTTCAGTAGTACCCAGTATAATCTTCTCCATAATTTTTCCAGGAACTGAGGTTAGACTAACAAGTCTGTAGTTTGCTGAGTCTTCCCTCACACCCAACTTGTAGACTGGAATAACACTGGCTAGCTTCCAGTCAGCAGGGACCTCCCCAGACTCCCAAGATCTTTGGTAAATGATTGTGAGGAGTCCTGTTGCAACATCTGGTAGCTCCTTCAGTACTCTGGGATTAATGTTGTCATGCCCCATGGACGTGTGAACATTCAGCTTATACAGCTGGTCCCTTACAATTTCAGTGTCCACAAATGGAGAGTTACTGTTCCCACACTTGTGGTCCTCCGACTCAGGGGACCAGGCAGCCCAAGGTTTATCATTAATGTTAAAGGCTGAAGCAAAAAAGCATTAAATGCCTCCACCTTTTCTTCATCACCATTTGCCAGGAGACCATCTTCACCAAGTACCAGTCCAGTTATTTTCCTTAGACCTCCTCTTGCTATGAACATACCTAAAAAAGCCCTTTTTATTGCGTGACAGAACACTGGCCAGTTTCAAGTCTAGTTGAGCTTTGGCTTTTTGTGTTTTCTCCCCACACATGTGAACTACAGCTCTGTGATCTTCCTGCAGAGCCTGGCCTCACTTCCAGAGATCATACAATATCTTTTCTGCCTGAGCTGCAAAAGGAGCTCCCTGTTCAGCCAAGCTGGTCTTCTGCCCCACTTGCTTGACTTACAACAGCATGGGATTGCCCGCTCCTGTGCTTGTAGAAGGTGGTTCTTAAAAACTGACTTGCTGTCATGGACCTGTAAGTTCTCAAAAGCAGATTCCCAGGGGACACTGCAAACTAGCTCCCCAAGTAGCTTAAAGTTTGCTCTCTCAAAAACCAGGGTAGCAACTCTGCTGTCCTTTATCTCATTACACCAAAAATTTTAAACTCAACCGTTTTGTGATCACTGTGGCCAAGACATCCACCTACCTTCACATATCATACGAGTCCTTGTTTATACACAAACAACAGATAATAAAGGAGGCTGAGGGGAGACCTCATCGCTCTCTACAACTACCTGAAAGGAGGTTGCAGAGAGGTGGGTGTTGGTCTCTTCTCCCAAGTGACTAGTGATCGAATGAGAGAAAATGGCCTCAAGTTGCACCAGGGAAGGTTTAGACTGGGTATTAGGAAAAATTTCTTTACTGAGAGAGTGGTGACACACTGGAATAAACTGCTCAGGGAAGTGGTGGAGTCACCATCACTGGAGGTGTTCAAGGAACATGTGGATGAGGCATTGTGTGACATGGTTTAATGGGCATGGTGGTGTTTGTTGGCTGATGGTTGGACTTGATGATCTTACAGGTCTTTTCCAACCTTAGTGATTCTGTGATTCTGTGTAAAACATTATCTGTGCGGTAGGTAAGCAGCCACAGGGAGACACAGTGAGCTACGGGGTGACCCATCATGTTGGCTATGTGCTGTCTGAGTGAGAAGCCAGCCTTCTACTCCAAGAGCGCCCAGGAAGGAGAGTCTGTGGCCATGAATGACAGAGACAGCCATCAGGACAGCTACCAATCTTCACTCAGACATTGCCCTATCTGCCCATTAAAATTCAAGGGACATTTTCTTCACGTGCAGCAGCGAGGCTTTGGACATGGTACTTTTCATTCTGCCAACCAGGAAAAGGTTCCTGTCCTTGGGTTTTCATTTAGAAACCTACGTTTCTAAACCTCTGAAAGGAGGTTTGGCCCCACGCAGATGGCCAGGTTGCCGGCAGTCATCCTGCTGGTGGCCGCATTCCTGCTGATGTTTTGCAGCAGGGAGAGCAGGCTCTTGAGGAGCAGGAGGTTGGCCTTGGGCAACTTGCTGGCCACCCTGAGGGAGCAGGAACACAACGTTTATAAAGTAGACGTTGTCAACACAGGTCTCCAAGGCTGATGTCAGCCAAACCCACCCGAGGGAAGGCTCCCTGGCCACGCCTGGTCTACAGCAGAGGGACTGCCTTTGCTGAGATGCCTCCCTCCCTCCCTGCCCTTCTGGCAAGAGTCCCTTCGTGGAGCAAGCTGGCAGAAAACATGCTTTGCATGTTTGCTGGGGAGCAGGCAGGCTGCTCGCCACACTTACTCTTTCAGTCCTGCCAGCCTCTCCTGCCTGCTGGTCTTCTGCAGGGCGCTCATCCACTCCTCGTAGAGCTCTTCCTCGAGGAGCTTGGAGGGGATTTTACGGAGGAAGTCCTGCAATGCCAAGGGCTCTGGGTGAGGCTTTGACCACTGCTGCCGGGAGCACAGGCAGCATCCCTGGCACTCTGGCTCAGGAGCAGGCGGCTGGGTTTTGGCTTCTGCTCCCAGAGGTGCCCATCAGCACCAACAGAGCCGGGAGCTGCTGGACTCCAAGTCAGCAGGGTTTACCTTCAAGGTGATGGCCAGCAGGTGCACAGGCTGGCTGTCGAGGTGGACCTCTGCTCCGCTGTCAAGGGCCTCCCTGAGCTCCCGGGCGGCACGCTCGCCAACCGCCAGCCGGAAGATCCCCTCCGTGTATGGCCTGTGCTCATGCAGGAGAGCCATCAGGTCCTGCAGGGGAGAGAGGAGGACAGTTGCTTGGCTGGAGCCAGGCCCTGGGACAGGTGAACCTTCCTCAGGGGATGAAACATGCGTGGATGGCTCTGCAGCTCTCACAGGGGCAGGACGTAGGAGCGGCTGGAGGTGGGTAACGTGGGGAGGAGCTGGCTTTGTCCCTGAGCACCACCCGGGGACCCTCTGCTTGGGAAACCACCTCTCTGGAGAAGCCAGTGGGATGGGGACCCCAAGGCCAGGCTTGCTTACCTGGATGGGCTGGGGCAGCATGCCATCCTGGCTGCAGAGAGCTGCCAGGGGCCGGCCGAAGAGAGCCCCCCTGCCACCAGAGCCTGACGGCCTGGGCGCCTCTGCAGCGGCTGAGGTCCCTCGCCATGCAAAGGGCCAGGGCAGCCCCCTCCTCCTCCTGTGGGTCCCACCTGCTGCCAAGGAGAAGAGAGCAAAGAACCCATGAGGAAAAGCGCCAGGCGAATGCTCCTGGACCCTCTCAGCACTGTCCCCCCGCCACCGAGCGCATGGGAGAGGCATCCTTTGGGAACGAGGGGCCCTGGGGGTCAGCTCTCTCCTGCTGCAGAGCAATGGGGACGGACGTGCCCTGCGGAAAGGGCAGCAGCAGCTCCAGTGCAGCACAAGTGCACGCCTGTGAGAGAAGGAGAGAGGAGAGAAGGGCCATCCTGCCCCCATCTACTCCAAACTCACCATCCGAGTGGCCAAGCCCACCTTGGCTGCCAGAGGGGACGAGTGGTGGCCGCTGCTCTGCAGCAGCCTGCAAGAAACACACTGCGCTCACCGAGCAGCCCCACAGCAGAAAGGGTCCCCGGCGAGCTGCATTGGCCCCTGGCTGTGTGTGAGAGGTGGGGATGGCTGAGATTGCACCCCAAGTGACCCTTACCTTTGCCTGGCCCTCGACCAGCCTTTCCAGGCTGCTGGTGTGTAGTGTTGTCGCCTGGGCAAGGGGAAAAGAGCAGACGGTGAGAAGCCTTCTCCAGCCTGGGCTGGGGCAGCATGTGGGGGCAGAGCAGAGACAGGAGGGACACTCACAGCATTGCGGCCACTCAGCTCCTGCAGCACGAGCTTGATGGAGGGCAGCTGTATCACCTGGGCTCCCTCCACTCCTTCTGGTGGCCTGTGCATGGGGAAGGGGCAGAGCAAGAGCTGTGTGAGACCAAGATGCATCTTCCCTCTCCTGCCAGCCCAGCAAGCACTTCCAAGGTGCCCTGAAGCAGCTGGGTACTGCCTGGCATTCGAGCAGAGAGCAGCAGCAGTGGTGAGGATGGGACTGGGCAGGTGTTGGCTGGACAGAGCTGGGCGAAGCCGCTCCGTCAGCTCTGCCTGCTCAAGAGCTGTCTGCAGCCGTGGGGGCACCTCTCCCCAGCTGGGCAGCGGTGTTTTCGCATTGTACGGATACACCTGGAGCCTCCCCTGTGATGTGAGCACGACCCCCCCAGGCTGCACTGCCGGGCAGGCCTTACCCACAGAGCGCGCTGACCCAGAGCTCCTTCAGCGCCTGGGAGCTGCAGAAAGAGAGGATAAACAGCGTGAGTGCCCGCTGCTCCCCAGGCTGCGGGCAGAGGCAGGCCCCTGCACAGCCCTCACCTCTGGGGACGGACACAGGGGCAGGACAGAGGCGCTGCCCAGCCCTGCTGTGGGACGTGGCACCAAGACTCACCAGAAAGTGACGACACAGGAGCCACAGGGCCAGACGAGGACGAGGGAGTTGGTGGGCTTGCCTTCCTCCTCCTCGGGGGCACCCCCATCTGCCCCCTTGCCGCTGCTCAGCACCTGCAGCTGGCCCAGGGCCAGGCAGAGCTGTGGGCGCGGGGCTCTGCCACGTCTGCAGAGAGAAGTGGCAGGGAGTGACCAGGAGGTGTCTGAGCCTGGTGGCTCCCCTCTAGGGTCTGCCTGCCATGGGCGCAGCCATGGGTGCATCCAGCACCAGGGTGCCAGGGGCCTGTGGCTGCCCCTTGGGTGTCCCTGCCCTGGTGCCAGGGCCCGGGCTTGGGAGCAAAGGCAGGTGGGATCGGCAAGTCTTACTTGGGCTTGGCAACGACCAAGGTGTCGCTGAAGAGGAGGAGGTCCCTCTTCCTCGTCACACGGCCCTGGGTCACCCGCACGCGCTGGTGGAGCAGGGGCTCGGGTGATGCTGGGATGGGCACACACTGCTGCACGGGCTCGGGGTCGTCCCTGCAGAGCAGACGGCCTCAGCCATGAGAAAGGCGGCTCCTGCGGGGCCCAACTCTGCCAACGTGTCCCTGAGCCACGGGGGAAGCCTACCTGCAGCCGCGGCAGCAGTTCACCTGGCCCATCCCGCCAAGGGCAGGGGAAACGCCGCGTGGCACACGCCGGTGGGGCTCAGGACAGGGCCCAGCCGGCCCGAGCCAGGGTGCCAAGGGTGTCCTGGTGCCAGTCAGTGCTGCTGAGCAAGAGCTTGGCTCTCCCCAGTGCCACTCCGTGCCGGCACAGCACCGTCCCTGCAGGCACTGGGGCCGTTGCTGGGCCAGCGTGTCAACACAGCGTGCGGTTCTGACCCAACGGTCGCACTGTGGGGGGGGCACTGGGGGCTCTCCCCAGTACGCCCATGTCTCTCTCGGAAGGAAGGAAGGAAGGAAGGAAGGAAGGACGGAAGGAAGGAAGGAAGGAGAGTGAGCAGTACTCTCTCTAAGCCCTCTAGGAGTAGGGCTAGGAAAGAGTTTCCAAGATTGCAATACCTCCTCCTCATGCAATGTGTTTTTGCAAAGACACCTGTCTGAAGAAGGACGTATTGGACGGCTGAAAAGTGAATTAAGGGAGCACACCCCTGTTTGATCTCTGCATCTGCCACTGGCATTTTACAAGGGTTTCTGGGCACCATTTAACCTGGCTTTTTCGACTCCTCCTTCCCATCAGTCCCTTGGCATGCATTGTGCTGCAAAGCAAAGCATCACCCTGTGATGCTGCAAGAGCAAGGCAACATCACGGTCAGGACCCAGACACAAGTTTGGGCCTTGTTTTCACTCAACAGTGGAGCACCGGGCTAATGGGAAGGTAGAGGAGATCAAAGGATGATTGGGGCCTGTCTCTATACAGGGTCTCTGTCCCCTAGTAGCCTGTGTGTGCTGTCAGTGACAGTTGCCCTTCTGAGGAAGCCAAGACCTTGAAAGGACTTGAAATGAATAAGTTCCCAGGTGCCAGTTAAGAAGATGAATCTACTTTTGGTATCTCCCACAAGAATTTGATGTAGGTATATGTAGGAGAATGCATTGTTTAGGTACGACCACAGCTTTTGCAAGTCATCAAGGGTTGCTACTCACAGTGAAAAAGCAGCTGAGTCCTCTTGTATATGACACCAGTGAGAGTCAAGCGCCATTCTTTGCACACAAGCTACTTTATGATGTGGTGACCAACTGTCCCAGTGACTTTGCACTTTTGGAAGTTCTGCTGCTCTCTTGACGCTGCAGACAAACCAAAGTGCCCACCAAAAAGAGCCACAGGTGTTTCTAGCTTCTCAGAAGACCTTCCAGCTGAGGTGGGAAGGGCTGCTCTTTGCCCGCTTAAGAGCTTCACAAGCCAAAACACATGCTGACATTGGTCCTGCCTCCAGCTGCAGTAGCAACCAATGGGTCCTGCAGCTTGAGGGTCTCCCCATGACATTACTGGTGATGGTGGCCTGAGACAGAGAAGTTGGTTAACAACAATGAAAGATACCTTGTAAAAATTGGTTTTCATGCTGCCTGGCAGTTTATTTTGAAGCTTTTCCGAAGGACAGCTAGGATGAGTCCCGTCACAAATCGTTGCTGCAGTAGAAGGGAACAGCCTTGGCTCCTGTCACTGCTCTGCCTGCTGCTGCCACAACTGCAGCGGCTGACCTGGCTGCAGCTGTTGGGGTCATCTCCTCTTCAGAAGGAATAAACCATGAAACAGAAAATGGAGAAAGCAAAATTAAGGGCTGAGCAATTTGTTCTACCAGGGGAACCTAGAGCTGAGCTCCATCCCCATCAATGCCTTAGCTAAGTACCCTTGGAACCTCTAACTGAAAATGCGTAAACACAGAGCTGGTGAAATGTGAGGGTTTTATGATTTGTCAGGAAGAAATGGTGCAGAAATTATTAAGTAGAAATTAGTGAAGGAAGGATAATTTAGTCTGTCTATCTCCTAAAAATGTAGCATCAGTTCTATATTACTAATATTTCATATTGCTCTCTGGGTTGAAAAAGTGTAATTTCTAGGTTAGAGTAGAATAGAATAAAATATTTCATTTGGAAGGGACCTACAACGATCATCTAGTCCAACTGCCTGACCACTTCAGGGCTGACCAAAAGTTAAAGTTTTGTTTCTGTTTGGTTTTCTTTCTTTTTTTTTTCCCTGTTTCTTCTTTTTTGTAATTGTAAAATTTGGGAATTTTCAACAAAATTGAATCACTATGGCAGTAGGGCTATCCTAGGGATGAACATGCGAAATGAAAAGACTCCTGTAGGCTGCAGTTCCATTGGCTTCAACAGAGCTATGCTAAGGTATAAACTTTTGGATTTGTGAACGTGACCATCCTGCAGTATCAGCACAGGAGTATGTGCTCAAAATATAATACATTCAGCAGCATATCCAGAATACAGTATAAGTAATAGTCTCCCTATCTTATTTCAATGCCAACCAAAATAATTCTGTATGTGGAGTTTTCCTGAGTTAATGCCTTTGGGACCTGAAGTTCGAACCTAATCTATATACATAGATAAAAGATTAATTTCAAATACAAATAAACATCATTAATAATCTGATCACCCTACAAGCTGTTCTGCAAAGAACACTGACTTTAGGAAGAGATTTGAAGGAACATGTATGGTACTATCCAAAAGATAGACGTTGGCATGAAAGAAAATAAGAAAAAAAGTTAGTTTCATTTAAATCTATTTCAAAATCTACTTACACTTCTGTGAGGCCAAAACTCACTGGTGAAGCTTCCATTCATTTACTGGGGCTATAATTTATCCCACAGGGAGTAGGAAAAGGACCACAGTTTGAAGAGTAAGTGCAGTATTTAACTATGCTTATCCAAGAGGACAAGACCAAGATCATAATGTTACACATCCCTTGCAAATGTCCGCTTTTGGAAAGAGTAACCCATAGAGGATCTCATGTCCTGCTCTCACAAATCCCACACAAAAGCCAGTTTAGGGAAAACCAAAGGCATAAGAGTGAATCTTTTTTAAGTACCACAAAGACATCACACAGATTATACATTTTAATTTTATTCAGGGAATTCTTAAAAAAGCTTCATACAAGTCCTGCTACAGGAAAGCAATGCAACTCTCCTATATCAACAGATGAAGTATTAGAAATGATTATCAGAGTATAACAAGGCACTTTCTGATAACTTTCTCTACAAAGTCAGGAACATCTAAGTGGTATGAGAAATTGTAACAACTGAAAAATATACGAAATAATGACAGAGGTGAGATATGAGAAGTTCTAACAATTACTATTAAAAAGTTGGAGAGAATTTATATATCCTTTGTGTCTTTAAAGTAATGTTTTTAATAAAAATATATCTGAAAATTACTACGTAAATATATGATCTGAAGTTAGAACACAAATATAATAACATGCTTAATGACACTTAGACTGAAGTGAATCAAGCTTTTCTACTATATTTGGATTCTGATAAGCTTCACCTTCCTCAGTGGCTGCAGAAGAAAATGTAAAAATACTCTGTAAGAGATGTTAAAAATGTTAAAATACTATACAAGCCATTCATAAAATTACGAACAGATTTGTTTTCTTGATAAGAATTGATGAAAATACCCAGTTCTTAATTTTCTCTTAATTAAATATTATTAAGAAGTCTTTAAAAAAAAAGACGGAAAAAGTATTCTACAGTACCTCCTCTAAAAATAGACCTAGGGATTTTCCTCTGCAAAATAATCCAAGTTGCCTCTACAGCATGACCACGAAGAAACAATGCCTGTGCTCCCTCTTCTGGTTCTGCAGCAGCATTGACCGAAGCAAATCGGGACCATGCTGACATCAAGGGCTCAGGCCTGTGCACAACAGAGAGAACAAAAATGTAAAACACCATACTGTTTCAGCTTCCTTAAAGAGAAAAATTAAAAGTTGCTTCGAATGGAAATTAAAATGGTTAAAAAAATATTTTATTTCCAGACTTTCTGAAAGATTTTTCCAAGATCTGACAGTTGAAAAGTATAAAAATACCTTGCACAATGGGTGACAGCACGTTTTCAGTATTTGTAATACTGCAGCAATTTTTAATAAACCAACCAGTACATTCTGCCACTTGTCATTATTCTTTTAATTTACTACAAGTTCGATTATGATCTTAGATAGCTGAGCCGTCTCAGAGGCAAAGGAGGTTCATACCGTGGCTCAGGAATGCCTTACCTCCAGCGTGGTATATCCCGCATAAACACTGGCTCAGAAAAATAAATTGTCTCTATGCTTGTTCAATTTAATGGGAAGATGGGCTGGGCATAAGGGGCAGCAGAAAGGGCCAAATCAAGATCCTGCTTGCTTCCTCCTATGGTTCATGTATGACTAACATCTGAAATGGAAAGGATACTGTGTCTTCTATTTCTGCATAAGACTTGCATAGCAAAATACACTAGACAGCGCCGACTCAAAATCTGCCACTGCAGGAGTCAACAGTCCACGTGCTGTGCAATGTGGCTCAAAACTGTAGGCTTATAGCCAAAAATGGGGCAGAGCATTAGCTGGTGTACAAGACACACAGTAGACAGGAGTTTGGAAATAACATTTGGGGTGGACCTACTTAATTACTAGGAAGCCAGCCTCTCTTCCCCAGCAGTAAATCCCACACACAGAGCATGTGCTTCATGACACGAAAGCTGAGACGGCAGCACCGTCATCAGCGTCACAGCTGCCTCCAGCCTCTGCCAGGCTCATGGAGTCACCGTATTCCTGCAAGGCACGAGGGCCTTGCAGCTGCCTCTGTCACAGCGGTTTGCCCAAGGGAACTGGGAAATGTGGGCAGCTGCTTAGCCCCATGTGCACGCACAAATCCAGGTGTGGCTCTGCCCCGTAATCGTTTGCTTGTGCAGACCAGAATGACACAGCTGGTACTTGCTGACTGCACTACTAAGATTTCTGGGAGATGAAGCTCTGCTGGTTGGTGTCATAGGGGCAGAGTTATGAGCTATGTCTTTCCTGCTCCACCGCATTTTGGGAAGAAGATGAGGTATTAAATACACCCTGGGCCCTTTTCCAGTCATCTTTCCCATAGGCACAAGCAGGGGCTAAGCTTAATTTTGCTGCCATTGGCAAAGTGGAGCAATCCTGTCCCCATATTAGTACAAGCTAATGAGGTTCCACAACACAAGCATCTTGTATTACAAAACTGACCCATTTTGTTTTTTAAAACACAAGGCCGTTTAGAGATATACAATATAGACTTAGCATAGTGTGACTTCAGAAGTGTGATGTATGTTGTTAAATATCCACTACTAGTAATGTCTCTATATTAAACAATAATAAAACCCATGAAGTTTGTAGATTTTACTTTTGACTGCAAGAACTTGTTACAGCCAACTGACCTTGGCGTTCAAGAAAACCTGTTTAGCAACTGTCAATGGCAGTTCAAAAAAGCCATGCTCAATTCTATGACTTGCAATCTCAGGCTAAATGCACCAGCTACAAATACTTCAAACACTTGTGGCTTTGGGACACGCTGCCAACAGCCTTTCACAGAATCATGGGATGATTGAGGTTGGAAGGGACCTCTGGAGGTCATCTGGTCCAACGCCCCTGCTCAAGCAGGGCCACATAGAGCCCTTTTCTCCAGCTGTATCACCTATCTTCTTCCTGCAACAACAGAAGAAGGAGAGATACACAATCCCATGGCTTAGGTCTGTTGTATTGAAAGACCATGGCCACAGTAAGTTGTCTAATGTCCACAGCCTATTTCATGATTAAATTTTTGTGGTTTCAAGATTTTAGAGGAAGACATTCAGATCTTAAAGACTACCTGCTCTGAGAGCTTTTACAGGCCCCAGTTTCTAAGTGCCAATGGCTCAGTTTGATTCAATTCACTATGCAGGAGTCAACAGTAAAAAAACAAAGGACTAAACATTCAAACATTCATATAAACTTTGATGTTTTTGAGGCAGTCAAGTAAGAGTAATATGAAGCTGACCTGCTGCTCTATTGAAGCACCAGTAGGTGTATTTATGGGGAAAGGCAGAAGTGCCTCAGCTTTAAGATGCTTTTAATTGATAGACATTTGCTATTTGTGAAGGACGGAAGGGGGTGTCTTCAGGTCTGGATCCATTCCATGACATTATCCTCAAAGCTCATATTGATGCCTCCTGAGATGAAACTCACTACAGAGTAGACAAGGAGTATCAGGAGGAATATCGTTTGACTGCTTCGACACAGAACAAAGGTAGTACATCTTCAGATGTACAGATGTACATCTATCCATATCTGTATAGCAACTAACAGCAAAACTCAAAACTCAGTGAAAGTACAAACTAAAAATATCAACAACTTACAAAAATGTTTTTGTTCCATCAAGCCATCCTGATGCCATCCAGTTTCATCAGCCCTGCTGTTTTAGCCCGTGCTCTGATGCTAAGGGCTGTGGTACGCTGCAAGGACATGAAACCCTTGATCTCCAGATCATCCACTCAGATACATCTGAGGCCTGTAAGGCTTAAATGCTTTTTCTGGGAGACACTAGGGGCCCCAAGTCTGGAACTGGTGGATTACATCTGCTATGCAAAACCAGAATCACATTCAACACTAGTAGAAAACCTACAATAAGGGATGAATGTTTAAATCAAACTGCAAATGCAATCGCATTTTCCTAAATAAAAAGATGAAGCGTTAGAAGGATAGGTTGAAGAATTTCATAATGCTATAGACCAGTCTGGCAGCTTCAAGCAAATTAAACTCACTTAAAACAAAGAACAAACACACAAACAAATAAAAAAGAATAGTAATTAACCTTTTTTCTGTATGACATAAACACTGACTGATGAGGGTAGGATAGGTTTGGCAAAAAGATGGATTTGCCCAAAAGTTATTCTCTTCTACAACTACTTTTTGTATTAAAAAATCAAAGGGACAAATCTGAGTTAAAAAGAAATCTACGGACATTTAAAATGTCAGCTTTCAAAGAAAAAACTTTAACACTGAAAAAATTGCAGTTTTATGAGCACAAGTCCAATGGCTTTGGAGAGGTGTCAGCAGAAATAAAATCTCAGGAATCTCAGGAAGGACTGATATCTCTGTCTTGGCTGGCAACATTCAGCTCTCACGTGAGTAGGTGAAACAATTAAAATGTGAATAAATACAACGCATTATTTTTAGACGTCAAAGGTCACTAAATTCAGTTAGATAAGACTACTGCAAACTAAGCACACAAGAAATCTATGAACTTCGGGAGTTATTATATATGAAAACATCTATACTAATCTGTATAGTTTTTGTAAGCCAAAAGAGCTGTTAGGAATATGTAATTCTGATGCCTGAATAAATAAGGGAATTAGATTTGTATTACTTTATTCACAGAACAGTTTGTTTATAAATTATTGATGTTAAAATGCACTTTTTACATTAATCCACAGAATATATATGTCTATTTTTGTATTTTTGAGATTCCTATTGTTTAGTTCCTGTTAAATGTTTGGTATCCACAGATCATATACATGATACAGAAAATCACTATCATTTAGCAATAGGAACTGACTTTTTAAATGGAAGTGTTATATTGTTGAAACCTAAGGAGAACGTGTTCAATTCTTCTTTTGCTGCTCTCCAATCTTTTCAAAGATTCCTTTTTTTCCTTGTTATCTTCTTCAGGGCTTTAACTGTACAGGTAGGGATGAAATTTAGGGTATGTTTTATTTTCCCTTGGACAGTTCATGAATTTTACATTGAACAGGTACAGGAGAAATAGAAACTTATTTGTCTCATGGAAATATGACATTGTAGAAGTTAACATAAGTTAATAATTACTTTGACCCTTTGCACAGATTCTCTATTATGTTGCATTAAATGAAACGTGAGCTTCAGGATTTTTTTCAGCTAAAGTACTGATTTCACATGTGACTAAAGTTTGATTTAAGTAAAGACTATTACTTATTTTGTGTTTTTAAAATTGTTATTAAGAACCTAAAGATGTTGTGTCTTAAATAGAAATGACCTTATGTATAGAAGCCACTCTATATTTCAGAAAAAAGTATTTCCTCAGATCTAATAATTAGAGAATCCTCTAATTCCTGATGTGAAATGAAATGAAAATTGCCTGAAAGATGCTCCAGAACATTGCAGTCACTTCTGAAGGTGTGGGATCTAAATCTTTATAAGGCCTTAAGATTTCAAGTCTGCAAACTCTAGAACTAGGAATATAAGAAGAATTTATTTGTTTATTTATTTATTATAGTTACTCTGAATATCATCACAGAAGTGTGATAACAGCATTCATCTATCAACACAGTAATGTTCAAAAATTACCACATGCAGACAAGTCTTATCCAGTGTATAAAATGTATTCATGAAATCCTTTTGCTGATCACAAATTTCATTTACTTACAGCACTGTGCTTCTGAATGGCTGGAAAGCAGTTTAGAAAATGAAATGTCAAACAGAGAAGTTGCTACCATGATTATATCCATACATTTCATGTAGGGAAGCCTTAGAGGCTATGTTTTCTTGCTGGCTGTTGTATATTCAAGGATCAAAGGTAGTTACAAAGATGAGAGTGAAGCGGACTGACACAGTGCTTGCCTGAATTATTTCCACTAGACCCTGGCTTTTGCAAAGGATTAAGGGCCAGATCCAAAACCAAATTTAGATTCTTATCACAACGCCTAATTTCTATGTGCCTGTCCCTTCAAAGACCCATCAGAATCCCAAGCTTAGTGACTCTTTTTATGTGTTCAGGGGGAGTTAACTTACAAGTTGGTGACTGTGAGCCAAGGACTTTTTAGATGTCTACAGAACAGTCTCCAGAGAATTTCAGGCTCTGGTGATTTTCTGTCTACTGACTGGATGTGCTGTTCACTCTCCACTGTGCAAGGAAACTGAAGTATATCTTGTAATTGGAAGTCCTCACCGAAGTACCTACTAAGCTGGCAGTTTATTTGGTTGGCTTGCTATACTCTCCAGCTTTCAATGAACTTTCCAGGATGATAACCAAGTCACAAATAATCGCTGCAGGCAGCCTTAGCCTCCTCCAGCTCTTATTTAGCTGTCTCAGATACTGGGTTTCTTGGCAATCTCTCTGCTGAGGTCAAGTGCTTCTTGGTGGCATGGGAAATTGCAAATAAGGGTCATAATTGCCAATGACACTTGCTCCGCTACAGATGCAGCGAAGTAAAGTTGAGCTTTTTCAAAAAGAAGTACTAGCTGTCCATGGTGAGTTCCCATGGGCGGATGAAGCTGGGGATGGATCTTGAAGGAGTTCCCATTCCGAGACAACAGGAAGGCATCCCCCTTACATCCAAACATGCCTTCTCGCCTTCACCCGTGCTCTCTAGGGCTCTCTCTGCTGTTATCCCGCCTCACGTGACAAAAGTAGGACTTCAGGATGCTCAGAAATTGATTCGTCACCCAAGACCACAGAAGTTGCCATCTAATCTAACCTGATTACCTCAAGTTCCACTCTATCTGAGAAAATCAGGCAAGCAGCTCAAGAGTCATCCACTCTGCCCCAAGAAAGGCAGAGCGGATGATTTCTTTGAAATACTTGTCTTTGTTCATCGACTGTGCAAAATGCCTCGCTCAGGAGCTCAGTTGAGACACCAGTCTTTTGGAAGCTCACCAAACTGACCGAGGTAAATTCACCATGGACATTTTCTTTCAGGGCTCGATTAATCCAGGGTACTGGTGAAAGCAGCAGCGTATGTTAACTTTTCATGAGAAGGCCCCGCACTGGTGGGTGCTCGTTTTCATGGGGGCCCGTCTGTGCACCCCCACTGCCGTTGTCTCTGGGGGTGACTGAGCGGCTGCGCGGGCTCAGCTCCTCCGTCACATCCATCTTGCGGGACCTGAACCAGCCGGGGAACCCCCACGTGCAGGTCGGTGTCGGCGCCCACGGGCCCACAGCAATGCCCCATCCCACCCCACCAGGGCCGACGCCAGGAAGACACCGGACTTTGCTGCCAACTCCCATGTTTCAGTGAAACTTTTTACTCCCACTTTTATTTTTAAAAAAATTATTTTTTCTGTCAGTTGCAAACATTTATGGGCGTTCACTTGCTGTGCCTCCCTTTCTGCTTCTCCAGGGCGCGATTCCTTATTACAGCACTCTCCCGCCTACCTGGGAGGCCGGGGGACAGCGCTCCCCCCTGCGGGAGGGCGGCGGGAGGGCGGCGGGAGGGCGGCGAGAGGCCGCTGCCAGCCGCCCCCACCCCGGCCCCGCCGACGGCCGCCACAGGCCGCACCCCGTCGCCGCTGCCTCGCCTCGCCTCGCCGCCCCTCCCCGTCCGGCCCCGCCTCCCGGCAGCCTCCGCGCGCCGCCCGTGCTCGCGAGACTCCTTATTCTCGCGACAGCCGGACACCGCCATCTTACCTGCTCGCTCGCTCCCTCCGTCTGGCTCTGCGGCTAAGGGGCGAGGGGGGGGTGGTGCGTTTCGGAGCCGCGCTCGGGGCCCGTCGCTCGTCGGCCGCGCTGCCCTCCGCCCGCTGCTGAGGCGGGGGGGAACTGCGGAGCGGCCGGACCGCGCTCCCCGGCCAAAGGAGCGGCGAGAGCGGGGCCCGCAGGGAGCAGCCGCCGCTCGGCTGGTTCCGCCCCCTTCGTGGCGCTGGGCCTCCGGCCCCTGCCAGGCGGCCTCTGCCGAACCGGGAGGCGGCCGCGGCCTCGGCGGGTGGGGGGAGGCGCGGCGGGAGCCGGGGTCCCGGCCGGCGGGGCGGCACGGACCCCGCCGCAGCTGTTGCTGCTGCTGCTGCCGGGGAGGCGGGGGGCCCGGGCCGCTCTGGATGGTGGTTAAAATGATCATAGAAAACTTCGAGGCGCTGAAATCCTGGCTCAGCAAAACCTTGGAGCCCATGTGAGTAGCCGCGACCCTTCCTTTCTCCCCCGCCCCCTCCAAAAAAACCCTTCCCTTGGAAAAGACGGGGATCCTCAGGGGAGGGAAACGCTGTGCCGGAGAGGCCCGTGAGGGCATCCCGGGAGATGCCCTCCCCGCGCCCTTCTCCCCCGGCCCACTTCTGTGGGGGCCCTGCGCGGGGCTGCGTCGTTCCCCCGCGCTCCCGGCGCCGTCCTCGGCTGGGAGGTAGGACCGTCTTTCTCCGGAGGATACAGCTTCCCCCCCTAGCGACCGCGTTCGTCTTTCCCTTTGTAGCCCCGGGTAGGCGGGAGATAATGTGTCTGCCTGTTCAGCTCCCTGTTCCCTGCTCTCAGCCCCCGTAGAGGCCAGGTTAATAACCACGGCCAGCCGCCCTGTCCAGTGACCTTCTCTGAGAGACCTCAGGTGCCATTGGGACATCGTCCAGGTTCCTGGGATCTTCCCAGCAGCATTTTCCATAGACTCGTCGCACATCGTTCTCCGTCGTTCTGAATATTTGACGCTCTCGTTTCCCTCCCCCCGAATAAAAATTGCATCAGTAGAGTGCTTGGGAGTAGGAGCCCCAGAGAATAATTTGCCTGTTTGTGAATACCTGCTTGGCCTCTAAGCATAACATTCATGCAAGTAATTGGGGCTCTTCTGCAAATAGTCCATGTCTTCCTTCTCCAAATGATATTTTAGTAGAACTGAAAGGTGAACTTGGTTTTAAAGGTTTCATCTTGTGGAATTATGGTGTCTGTAGAAATTTTAGATCAAGGCATGCACTTGTCATTCTGAAACACCATTTTAACATGTCTGAATTAAATTGCTGGAGTTTGATTTGAGGTAATAGAACTAGAACTTATAAATTAATTCTGGTATTAAGTTTTCTTCTGAGATGTTTGGCCACTGTTGGTTTTACTCTGATGTTACCAAATAGGAAAAAAGCAAAGAAGTCTGCTTTATGGCTTCAATAGCCATTATTTAAGTATATGTATGTACATGTATAGTTTGTATGGCTTATGCTGTAATAACTTGAATAAATTATAAAATGCTGGGACATTTTTAGGAGAGCTTCACTTGTGTTTTGGGGTGGGTGGGTGTGGTGTTCTTTTTCTCCATGGGGCCTAATCCAAACCACAATGAAAAGATTAGTTTTGAGCTTCATTTCAGTGGACTTTGAATTAGGCTTGCAGCAAATTATGTTGAGTGCCTTTTTATAAAAGGTTTGACCCTTAAGACTGTGGTAGGATTTATTTTTTTATTTGCAAAAAAAATGCATCTTCTTGTAAAGATGTAGTTTTGGGAAGGCGAATTAATCTTCCTCTTGGGTTATTGTGGGGTAATATTAGAATAACAGAGCACATTGTGTTCTCTGGTAATAGATCCAGCTAGTCCTCTGGTGCAGAAAGCTCCCTGTTAGCCTCTGGATACTTTCTTGCATTGATATTCTGCTAATGACAATCAGCAGTTTGATATCAGTATTTGGAGTGTACTGGTCAAAAGGCTTGGAACAGGCGATACTTAATTTTGGAAAATCTTGTCATTTCCAAGTAATTTGAAATGATAAATCACACACACTTACCTCTCAGTTGGTCAGCAGCTGGAGATTGATATGTTAGCTTCAAACAGTTTACAAGGAGCATTTTTAAATTCTGTGAAATCTGAAACTGTAAATCTGCTAGTAACGTTTACAGGAGGGCTTCAGTGGACATCAAAATCCCTTTATTGAGTGAATACACTAGGTTCTTTTGATTTTGCAGATCTGTATCCAAAATTAATTTCTACTGTTCTTCTGTGCTTTCATGAGTGTTATGCATCAGGAGCTGAAGTTTAACTTTCACTAGTGAATAATAAGTTTCCTATTCATAATACTAAAAATATTGGAAGTTTGCCAGATATTATTCAGGTGGAGGTCAGTATAGTTCCTCAGTCTTTCCCCTCAAGCTCCATTCGTTAGTGATGTGTAGTAGTAACTTCTTATCCTGGTAACAAACTCGGGTTGTTCTACGTTTCTCTCTTTGAATATTCAACTGTGATATCTGCTAGTAATAGTCAGCAGTTGAAGGATGAAATTGGGATTTTCAGCTTTTGTGACCAGTGCAATTTTCTGGCATTAAAAGGACCAGCATGTTTCCGTTAAGTTAAATGTGTGTGAGCAGTTCAAATGTGGTTCTTATGCTGGAAAACTATGTCGTAGGGTAGGGAATTGCTGACCTGGAGGATGCTGAGTTCTCTGAATTTTTAGCTTTGGGAGGAAACAAGCTAGCAGGGACTCTTGAATTCAGCTGTCTTTCAGCTTTGTGCAGTGTCCTATGTAACTGCATTATTGCAATAAATGTTGGAATTAGTGGAGAAGTATTGTCATTTCCTAGCAGTCAAATACTCTTGGAGCTGCTTCTGATCGCAGCTATCCAAAATGTGTGCCTACAGCCATAGCTTCTGTCTGTATGAAAATTTTAGTGTGCAGTTACTTCTAAAGAAGTAGCTGCTGTTGTGCAGTACTAGTACAATTAGGCCCTAAGTGCTGGTCGTCTGGAGGTGTTACCATTCCTGAAAATAATTTTTGAATTGTCTTTTTCTTTTAATGAAAAAACCCACATGCTGACTCTTTTTTATCTTGTGGCTCTTTCAGAAACTTTTAGCTGCAAGACAGGCAGCTGAATTTCCTAACTAGACTAAGGAAGACACCACTGTGTTAGATCATTATGGAGGTGTTGTCTTGGTAGTTTTAAGGGGAGAAGTGCATTTAAGAAGATAAGTAAATAAATTTTATACACATGTATATAGGTCTATATTTATGTGCTAGTCATCTAGAGCTAAGTAGTTAGAACATGCTTGATTTTCCAAGTTGCCTGTTTCCAAGTAGTAGCAGTTTTTAATCAGGATGTGTAGCATGTTCCAAAGGCTATAACATGTGTGCTTCTGAAACATAGTGTTTCAGAACTAGAAAATAGCAATATCCATAAAGATTGTTTCATTTGACATAAAGTTGTATCTTGAAACTATTTTAAAGCATTAGCTAGAATGCTAACTTTTTAGTGTAATGAATCAAATGTATTCTATAATTGTATGGACTGGACATCATTTGGTTGTTGGATTGCTTTCACACGGTCCCTCTGGGAAACACTGTTCATAGACAAGAATGTTTGGAGGAGAGGGATGATGGAGGATTTAAGTTTCGGAGTTTTTTATTTGTTTGTGGTGGGTTGTTGGGGTTTGTTTGTTTGTTTTGGACTGCTCTAATGCCTTTAGCAAAGCTTTGGTGATCCTCCCTACAAACACTCCTTATCTGAGTTTGGTTGTGCTGCCGTGAGGCAGAAAGTGCAAATGCTACCATGGTAGCATGCTGGAGCATTTACACAGTCCAGCTCTGCTTGAGGCTGGTAGTTCTCTGGTACCTTTCTGCAGTTCTCCAAAGAGAGGCCGCTTTTGTGGTTTTCGAAATGACTCTGAGCAGCTCAGTTTAGTGTATGGAGAATTATTAAATACGCATACAGAGCTGTTACAGGTACATCTCTGTGAATGTAGTGCCAGTGTAAACAAAGTGGCAAGAGTGTTTTTTTGTGCTGTGGCTGCGCTGTATTTGACTAGAACTGTCTTGTATGTTCAACTCCAGTCAGCTCTGTAAAGAAGTAATTTGTCATAGAATCACAGATAGGGGTTGGAAGGGACCTCTGGAGATCATCTAGTCCAACCCCCCCGCCAGGCCAGAGCAGGTTCACCTAGAGCACATTGCACAGGAATGCATCCAGGCGAGTTTTGAATATCTCCAGAGAAGGAGACTTTACAACCTCTCCGGGCCCCTTGTTCCAGTGCTCTACCACCCTCAAAGTAAAGAAGTTCCTCCTCATGTTTAGATGGAACTCCTAGGACCAAGTTTGTGCCTGTTACCTCTTGTCCTGTCACTGGGCACCACTGAAAAAAGACTGGCCCCATCCTCCTGGCACCCACCCCTCACGTATTTATAAGCATTAATAAGATCCCCCCTCAGTCCTCTCTTCTCCAGACTGAAAAGACCCAAGTCCCTCAGCCTTTCCTCATGAGAAGGATGTTCCAGTCCCCTAATCATCTTCGTAGCCCTTTGCTGTACCCTCTCCAGCAGTTCCCTGTCCTTCTTGAAGGACAGTCAACAGTCGTCTTCATTGCTTGCAGGCAGCATGCTTAGTTTCTAGTGTTAATAGACTTTTTCTTGTCCATGGCATGGATCCTGTAAAGTGTTTGAAAATAATGTTAAACTTGGAATAGAACCTTATGTCTGTCACTTCTAATTTCTCTACTAACAAGGTCTTCACTGAGCCGTATCTATTGTGATGGGTTTCTTTTCTGCAAGGTCATTCCAGACCCTGCATAATCTGTATATAATCCTTGCTGGAATATCAGGAGCTGGCTTAGCAAAGTTTCAAGTAGGGATGTCTTTTTCATTTTTTTTTTCCTTGAGTTTGTTTGAATCTCTACCTGTGAACAAATGAGCTCTTTTGTACTAAGGCTGCAGTCACCATTTTGCCTTGTAAGATGTTGTAATGTTCTCCCCCTTGCCCTAATTCTTTACAGTGGAAAATTTTCTTGTTTTTAATTACTTTGTGTAAAATAAATTTAATTAAAATCTTCCACTGGCCCACTGAATTTTACTTACAACTTGATTAAGGCTCCCATATCTAACTTTTTCCACTTTGCTGTATTTACATTTTTATGAAGGTTTGTTCATGTACTAAATCAGATTTGCAAGGAAGATGAAAAAATATCTAAAACAATGTTTATGCAGTATTTAGGCATACCTCATTAAAATGTAAAGGGTTTCTGCATTGGTTAATTTTGTACATGATCATGGTGTTGTAACTACTCATTTCAGAGGGAATAAAATCCAAATTGTTTAAAGAATATTTTGAGTATATTTATCATTGGAATATTTTATGGCAAACAGTCAGTATGATCTGGTGTTCAGTTATGCCTTCACTGTTCTATATTTTTTGTCACACTCTTCAACCTTTCTTTCTTAAATCTCATCATTTTTTTGGCTGTTTGGATCTTTGCTTAATTGTTAATAGGTTACTGGTTAGTTATCTTCACCAAGTTACTTAAGAAAGGTAGTGAATAAAAAAGGTTTAACAGTGGTGTAAGGAATATGCTAATAAGCCAAGGTACTAAAAGAATAGAAATAAGTTAAAATGGAAAACTTTGCCGTTCCATTCCACGTATATGTGGCACACCATCCTACCAATAACACTCATAGGCCCACCAGAAGGTTTCACTCTTGTTTCCCATGAAACTTCCTAAGAAGTTCAAAAGCAGTAGAAGTTTCTTTTCATTTCACTTACTCTGTTAACACTTTACATTAAGCTATTTATAACTAAGATTAAAAAAGCACAAATACACGTCACTGGTATGTCCCTCTCTTAGCGCTAGTGAAGTTGCTCTTTTACATCTGTTATGAAATTTGATAGTTTGTTCACCTGACTCATGGTGAGCTGCTGTATATGAGAAATAGAGGTTCCTAACTTAGAGTGCTGATACTGCTAAGCTTCTGTGTAAAAATACTATGATAGAATTAAAATATTGATATTATAAGGTGTAGATGAAAGCAGGAAATTAAGAGGAGAGAATTATTCCTGTTACAGGAAACCTTTCTTCTCACACTGAGCATCAGCAGGAAAATGGAACCCCTTGGCTGCATCGCAAGTCATAGAGACACTATAATGATTTTTGCTTTCTGCACTGAATGAATGTGTGTTGGACAACCAGCAAGCTGACAGCTGTTCTGCCTCATGAAAGCTGTCTTGAATCTAGAGGTGGCATTTTAAGCTGCCGGTTACTGGTTGCAGCTGTATGAACATGTCAGATCTACGTATCATGATAATTTAGAACTATTGTAATGACATCAGTAACTTATGTAACAGCATTGGAAGCTGTTGCATTTGTCAATGTATTTCTATTACTTTAAGTACTGTGAAAAAGTTAATGAAAGTGAGCATTACAGGAGTGATCCTTCTCATCTATAGTAGAGTCTCAAGATAAAAGTCGGATCTTGCTGAATGAGTCTGTCATTCATTTTACTTACTGAACACTGTAGCTTTTTATAGATCTTTTTTAGTAGCAACACAACAGAATGGTACAACTGCCAAAATTAGACTAGCTGCTCTGCCCAGTGTGCAATGTACATTTTTCTGCAACCACTCAGCCCTGCAAATACGAAGCATGTCTCTCAGCCTTCAAACATAACCGTGTCCACCTTGGTTAATGTCAAGAACTGAGCAGTATTCTAGAGAAGTATAAATATTATTCTTTAGGCAACAAAACTAGACTCTGAAATTTAGGTTATAAATTCTCAGGATCAGAGTTTGACAAATAACATGCATCTACATGTTCTTTACAGAAAGACCATTCACTGCCTGGAGGACTTCAGGCATGCTCTTGCAGTTTCAGTGTATTGTGGTGGTTTAAATTTGTCGAGGAACTAGTTTCAGGACTTGTAGCACCTATTTGGTCTGTACATTCATTTTAAAAAATGAAATTTAGAAAAAACCCTCATGTAGCTTCTTTCACCATTTATAAAAAGTAGTGTGAATGCACTGGCTGTGTCCAAAATTACGTCTAGATTGAGGGTCTTGGCATTAGCTTGAAATAAAGACAGTGCAATATATGTGAAATGAACAAGTAGTGTTTTCATTACAAGGAAACTTTATGGAAGTTTCTTTTGTGTCCTCACTCCTCTCCCTCCCCCAAGCAAACTTTTTCCCCTAAGTGAGTACCCATGTTCATTTTGTGAAAACTTGTCAGATGCGGTTTGACAGCTTCATCATGGGAGGTTTTTGCTTTTTTTTCAGATGGTAAAAAGGTTATGTACCCTATAGTTAAACACTACTTATGTATATCTCCTTTTGGGATTTTTCATACATTTGCCAAACACTTTCACCAGAGGGTAAAACTTTGGAATACTAGATTTTTTTTTCATAGGAAAGGTGTGTGGGAAAGTGTAAATTAAGTTATATTGCCAAAAAGCTTAAAAAAATCAAATTCATTTTCTAGGTAATGGTTGAGGAGTTGTCTAATAACTGTGAAATTTAAGCAGCAGTTTGTTTTTCCATGCTAGTGAGATTTTTAGCAAAATAAGGATTGTCCTCTTGTTAAACTGATTTCTGTAGTGTTTACTACAGTACCATAGAACCACATCTGCACCAAATACTGTAGATACTACTTTTATAAAAAAAGACTAGAAATAATTACTTTTTTAAGGCTCCAGTTCAAAGTGGCTACTTTGTTTATTAAGAACTGACTTAAGTGATGAATTGCAGCATGAGGAACTTCATAGCACTGGAGATGTGGGTTTTTCTGAGAGGAAGATACCTGGGTTTAGATGTTTCAGACCTTTCCTCAAGCTAATTAGTTAATACTTTAAAAGGCTTCAATTTGGTATAGATGTAGTATACCTGGAATATATATCTTTACTCAGTCTCTGCTTTGTCATGTTGGAAAACATTATTTGAGGCAGTCAGGCTGGAGTAGGATAGGCAACGTTAATAAGCTATTTAAATACGTTAATTTTTCAGGTACATTCGTATCAACTTCACCACTATCATTCTTGAGTGTGTTTGCCATTTTTAATTACTTACATTTCTTCCTCCTTGGTTTAAGAATTCATCAGGTGTTTGGGTTTTTTTGCTGTTGGTGTGAGCATTGTAACAGGAGTCCTAGTGGCCTTATATTCAGTATTTAATTGGTGGAGAGTTTAGGGCTCTGCTGGGGACACATGTCCAAAGTTCTCAGTTGATAGTGGCATATTTAGTCCAGCAGAGGCTTTCAGGTCTGCCTTCCCTTTTGTTACCTTTTACATTAAAAACACTCAAACAGCATGCTTTGTCTTTAATTTTAATATGTGTTTTTGCACTGATGCTTAAACACATTCATAGGCATTAACCTGGCAAAATACGTCCTCAGCATACTGTATTCTAAGTTTGCATTTATTCTCTCTTCAGGCTTGAGAGATACTCACTGAATGCTTCTATTCAACATCTTTTAAAATGGTTCTTATGCAGTATTTATGTACAGAGGTATTTTGCTGGTTTAGCTTCTCTGCCATGTTGAATTACTTTTAGCTATTTTGGCAAAGTCTTTCTAAGTCAGTATAAGCTCTGTTGTTAATAAGGGGTTTTGTATGTACAGCTACGCCAGTAACATTTTTTTGCAAACAACTTTAGCATGTATTCCACATCCACTGAATTTGTAAGTTAAGGATGATGCCTGTAATTGCATCGTGATTACAGAAATCAGTGGGTTCTCAGAACATATTTAGTATTTTATATTTTAAAATATGTAAATCTGAGTTTTGGAAACGGATAGATTGAGTGGTGTTTAATTAATTGCAAAGTATTCAATTACCAAAAAAACCGACTGTACAGAGAAGTGAGTCCTCTTCAGCCAAATTACTTTCCCCTTCTCAAACATTCATTATTTTTTTAAAAAAATATATATTTAAGGATTAAATTTACTCTTAACAACTTCAGCTTTCCTCTTCTGCTTGGTTTTCTTTATTTGAAATGGTAATTTCAAATAATGACTGCAAAACCAGATAAGATCAGAAACAAAAGATTTTGAAAGAGGGATTTTGAACTTCTCTGTGGGGTTTGTTGCAGCTGTGAACTCTTGCTCCTACAATTGAACAAAATATTTGATTGGGTGTTACTTTCCTTTTTGAAGCTTTTCTCTGTTAGTTTGCAGTTGGCGCTATCCAGATCATTCTCTGAAGAACACGTAGAGCTCTAGCAAGAGAATTCTTCCATCTATGCCTGTATATTAAATACTGTTCATTAAAGCAGGATTACCAGAGCAATCTTCCTTGTTTAATATAAAGCAGTAGACACTCCATATTCTCTGACCGATAGACTGCAAAAAAGCATTACTAGAGGTAAAAACATTTAGCATTACTAGTTATTCAGGAGGTAGGTGTAAGAGAACATGCTGTGGTGTTTAATTGTAGCAGGCACTGGGATGTACTTGCTGCAGTGGAAATGAGGTCAGATTACTTGTGCCAACTGGTTTTTGTTTGTTTGTTAAAGAAAACATGAAAGAGAAAACAGGAGGAGACATTTATGTGATTACTGATGGCTTATTACTGCTTGTAGCACACACCTACAAAAAGTTGAGGGAAGGAAATACAGGATTCAAAGTTGAGAAGCGTTGTTTTACGTGTTTAAATGCATGTGAATGTTTTTCTAGTAGCCAAATTTTCGCATAAGAATGAAGTTATGTCTAAATTTCTGTCACACTTTTAATGCACAGATTCCATTTATGCTCAGGTCTGTGACATACCACACCATATTCAAGTTAAGCTAAGGGTTCAAACCTGTGTGTAACAACTGAAAATATGTATCATTCAGTGAGCAGTAGAGTTGAAATACAGATTTATTTTTAATTTTGAATGCAGCTTAGACTATTTGAAATGTGTAGGTGGTATCCTGATTTTTCTCATTTTTCTGAATTGTCAAGTAAGGCCCTTTCTCTATTAATCTTATAATCTGCAAGAATATAGCATGATATATACTATATGATAAGTCCTTGTGCTACATAGTATATTTTGCCGCCATCAGCATGGGTGCCTTTCCTGTTTTCTTTAAAGTAATGTCACTTAATAAAACAATGTCGGCTATAAAGGCATAAAATACAAGACAGAGAGGTTTAGAAAAACTGATAAAGCTAGCTCAGATTGGGTAAAAAAAATCCATGTATGCACAATAAAGATACAGCAAGCATATTGCATTATTATTCATGCAGAAAGGCTACTATTCTGGAAGAAAATACTGTCAAACTAGAGAACATAAGAACTAGTTTATCGGAAAAAATCAAGGCCTCTGTAATCCAAACCAGAAAATTTTGACTAAACCAAAGGACAGAGAATTTATAGACTACATTTCAGAATTCAGTTTGAATGAAAAAGTAGAAAGTAATTACTTTAAAAAAAGCAGCTCTCCCCCAAACAAAACCATTAACGATAATATCCAGAACTCTAATAGCTATAAGGAACAGAAATTTTCAGGCAGACCTCCTGTATTCACAGTTCTGTAAAGTTTAAATTTCTTTTTTACTTCATGAGACCAGTTATTCCTCTCTTCCACCACTTCAGGTTGCTAGCAATTTAATTTTAGCATCATCTTAAAAAAAAAAAAAAAACAGTCTGAAAAGCAGTAAAAAGTCAGGCTATAACCTTGTTATACCTAAAATACTAGCTCCAGAAACAAGGATCATCTTCACAATAGTGTGGAGAAAACAAATCAGTTGTTTGTGGGTTTTTCAAACTTTGAACAACAGATATAGAAGAGGACACTTCTGTTTCAAGTCAGTACATAAAAAAGGAGGTCAGCCTTTGGCTGTGTAAAAATCATTAGCAGTTTCATTTTAAAAAGTGAAAATAAATCACATAAAATCATACAGTCATTTTACAAAAGCATTTTCTCCACCTCACTCTACCACGAAATGCATTGTATTCATTATTGCTTAATTGGCATCAATTTGAAATAATTTCTCTGTTAGTATTTCATAAAAAAGAGTATTTGTGGAATAGCCAAAATAAATACGGAGTTTTAACTTGAAAGCATGTAAGTTCTTCCTGTTGTGTATAGGGGAATTTCTACACTGACATATTGAATAATAATAATAGAGTTCAGTACAATTGTTTTGCTTTGTTCATATGTGCTTATATTGCATAGGGAGTGATAAATGCTAAGACAGTGCCACAGGAGAAAGTGATTCTGTGCTTTGGAAATTAAAAGTACATTTATGTGCATTTTTATTGAGGATATTTTCTTGAGAGTATCTTGGAGTTGGGTGGATGGATTGAAATTCTGAGGTCATTCTGGGGTGGACAATATTGCTGAGATTTCCAAATTCGTCATTGGGGGGAGGGAGGAAAGCACTAATTGTTTGTTATTTTTAAACAGTTTTTTGTTTGTTTGGGTTTGGGGGTTTGTTTGTTTTATTTTTTTGTTACACCTTTTGGAGTCTAGGTGGTTTTCCAGGCAAGATTTTCCATTTTCTACCCTGCTTACGAGAGAAGAATTACTTTAAACTGAATATGAGGTTGTTGTATAGTCATTTCTGTAGGAGCTGCAGAATTAAAGTACATTGCAGTAGCTAACAGCAGTGGGTTTTTACCTTATAGCATAACTTTTTTTCTTTTTTCACAAAATAATTTTGAGTGCATGTTATGCACTCTTAGTTTAAATCAGTTGTAGCAGATTTTGAACAGTGAAAGCAGACTGTATTATCAGATGAGAACCAAATCTGTGGAAATTGACATAAAGCAACTCAGCTTGTAAAGTTTTATCTCATTTTTGTGGAGAATAGAAAGGAGAAGAAAAGAATTGAGGATTATAATGTGAAAAGTTTCCCCTCCCCACAAAATTGTTTTCCTGTTACGACTATAGATAGATAATACGAAAATAGCACACTAATTTTCTGAGGCATGATTCAGCTTGAAACTGGGAGAGGACTGAAAATCTTCTGTAGAGACATTGAAGTTGCATTAAGGAACAGTAAAAAAACCCCATAACTAATTTTACAAATTCAAGCATTGAGAAGTTATGAAATGCTGGTGGTTAGGGCCTCATGGGGCTTGTACTGGATGAGAACCCTCACTGCAGCTTATGACGAGCACTGTTCAACATTGGACTTTCAGATAATCTGCTTGGATGATGTGCTCAGGTGCTAGCAGCCTAAAAGAGACGGTGCAGTCCTATCACTCTCGTTGTAGGAGGTTATTTGTGTGCCTGCTTCCTGGCTGACTTGGTGCTTTGACAGCATTTTCTTCTGGATAAAGAATTGTTAAATCTGCAGAGGGGCAAACCATATGTGGTAGTTGAAGGAAAACATTGCTGAAGAATTTTCAGTTGGTATGCAGTTTGTTTTTTGATTAACAGTATATATGTGCATTTTGTCAGTTTAGTGTGTGCGGGTTCTTTGGGAATGTAGACTGATTGTGGACTCCCATCTCCTGTATCTGTGAATAATGCAGACCGATACAGAATACTGTGGTATGTCTCCTAGCAGCTCCAGTTGCTTTTACAGCATGAAATTCTGCTGTTGCCTGCTTTCTAGAGGATGCTGAGTTATGTTCAAAGCTTTGACCTTTAACTTCAGAGCACTCTGTGCTGGGCCCAGGCTGTCCAGAGGATCTCCTGAGGATGGATGCCGACAGATCTGCTTCCTTTGCTTGGTGGATATGTTTTCAGGGAGGATGTTGCTTGCTGTGCAGGAGATAGCTTCTTTGGAGAGAGGAATTAGGTAGTGTGATATGGTAAAGGATTTGGTTTCTTCTGCCCAGTGTCTAAAATACATGTCATTTAAATGATCAACATTCAGATTTAGAACTGAGCTTCAGCATTGAAATGTCACTTGTTTTAATGTGGAAGAGGTTGGGAACTGCAGTTTTATTCCATCATTGTGACTAGTGGTCTTTTGTGCTGGAACAGTATTTGTGTGATACTCATACTCAGTGCAACTCCCTGACCGCAGTTTAATTTTACTTCTCAGTTATTTTTGCTAGAGAGAATGTACAGTTAGGATGCATCACTGCAATTTTTTTCCTCTTGTTGTAGTGCTTTAAAACACTAGTATTAACCTTTGATCACCACCCAAACAAGCTAGCTGTCTGTATCACATGACCAGTGTGCATGTGTTAAATCCTGCCTGGTTTTGTGGGGTCTGAGGTCTTCCTTTGGTTTGTGCTAAATAATGGGATCAAATGGTTTAAGAAAATGCTGCTGTTCTGCCTGATAAACCAGTGTCTAACCATTTCATTAGTTACTGGTTTTGAATTATGAAGTGTGAAATCGTTTTCTGCAGTATTCTCTCTTGCTTTGGCAGGTTTTACTCTACAACACCACTACAAAGTTCATTGTAGATTACTATTTGTGAAACATTATAATGAAGTTATATTCATTATATTAAATAATGTTCTCCTTTAAAGTGGATATACAGCTTACTCTGTTTTAACTTCTTTGTTGATGTGCATGAGACCATCAGCTTCTACACTGAAGTGCTCCATACTTAATTTTAGATTGAATTTAGATGTCTAAAATGGATAATGATCCTCCAAATTTCACTTCATTGTCTGTGTACCTCTTACGGAGATTTCCATGGTAGTAATCTATGAACACTTTTTCCTTAGGCTTTAGAAATTAAGATTTTTCTGCTTTTTATGGTGTTCATATGTAGGTAGTAATAAGATTCTTTAAAAACATATTTAAGAGAAAGAGTCTCTCAAAGTCTGAATTTTTTTATAGCACAGATCACTTCTGCTGTATTCCTGTATTAATTTGTAATTAAGTAGACTGACTTTTCCCTGTTACAGTCACTTAGTATTACACTTGGAATTACTGATTTCACCATTGGGAAATTATTTGTTGTATTTGTACTTGGTTTTAAGACTATTAGACAGTTGGAGTTTTTTCATTCTGAATAGTTCTTTCTAGTTTTCTATGAGGTGCTCTGTGGAATATTGTTTGTAAATATTCTAGGCAATTGCTTCTCTGGAAAAGAAGAGTGATAGTTAGCGATCTTACATATCTGGACTCTGTCTTAAAAAAATACCCCTGAGTGTTTTTTCAATTACTTTGATAGGAAAGGTTTTGGTCCTACCAGTTTCAGACATTAACTTCTGTAATTTACTTGCTGCCTTTTTTTTTTTTTTTAATTAATCTATTTGCAGATGTGATGCAGATCCATCTGCCCTAGCTAAATATGTTCTGGCTTTGGTAAAGAAGGATAAAAGTGAAAAGGAACTGAAGGCATTGTGTGTTGATCAGCTGGATGTATTTCTTCAGAAAGGTATGGTCTTTGTAATAACAATTAAACTTGAGTGAAAAGTCTGTTTTGTTTAATTCATTCAAACAATCTTTTACCATCAAATTGTGCATTTATCTCTTTATTAGCTTTGTTACTTTGAAGTATGTAGTCCAATTTTCGTGAAGTAATTTGTTTTAAAAAACAGGTGTATAGCACAATATGCATATATTAGGTATATGGTTTTTGTCTATTGGTATTCCTGGAAAAAAATTATGGCTGTTAAGAGTTACTGCCAGAATTAAAAGTACTGGAGCTCTGTATATATTCCAGAAATATTATTCCAGATTTTTTATTAAGAGAGATTAAATAATTCAATGACTGAAAACCTTTGTGAAACATTGTCATTATTGACATGTTTCTTGAATCTGTAAATGTCCTTTTTAAATGTAAAATTAGCGGCAGAATGTTTTAAAATAATACTGTTCATTGTTTTAACTTTTTGGTGAATGTTGATTTTTTTTTTAATTTATTTTTAAAGCAAATATTAAGTTTTGAAAAATGGATATTTGTACACTCTTTACTTTTAGAAACTCAGATATTTGTGGAAAAACTGTTTGATGCTGTGAATACAAAAAGCTATCTACCTCCACCAGAACAGCCATCGTCAGGAAGCCTGAAAGTAGAATTTTTTCAGCACCAAGAAAAAGAGACAAAAAAAGAAGAGGTAGGCATTGATTTTATTTTAAATGTGTGTTTTTTCCTCATTCCTTTAGTTTGTTTATGTGGTTCAACTTCATCATGTTTATTTCTTTATTAATAATAGTTCCCAAACTTATACTATAGCATTGAAATATGTCAGAAGATTTGTGCCTAGTACGTTGAGTACTGCTGCACAGTTTTTCTAAACATAAGTGGGTGCTTCAAAAGTCAGTGGTTCTGACTAGGCAAATGTAAATAAAATTACTGAGTAGTGTAGGAGTTGCAGTACAACCTACATAAGTTCTTTGCTCAGGATTGCTGTTGTAGTTATGCTGCCCTTTAATTCAGCATAAACCCAGGCTGCCATTCCAAATGGCAGTCCCCATTCCTCCAGCTGCTTGATCTAGATAACATCCTTATTCCAGTACAAGTGTTTATGTAGCTCTTTGAGCCAGAAGAGTAGGTTTGTCCTTTTCAGCAGCAGCCTAGGTTTGGCTGCATGAGAGTGATTAACTGTGACCTGAACCAGCTAACCTGCTGATGAAGAAAAGACCTTACAGTGTCAATCATTGAATATTCATGTCTTCCCAGATCTGTCACTGCAGCTTAGTATGGATTTTTGTCCACCCGTAGTAAAAGCAGATGTATTTTTAGTGCAACGTAATAAGGATTGCTTATTCTGCTTTATTTTCTCCCAACCCGTGCTTTGAATATTCCTAGAAATAGAAATCTAATACGTTATAAAGATTCTCTAATTGCATTAGGTGCAAAAATGTTGTTTCAGTTCAATCTTATTGCTGACTTTGCTCAGCATTTTGAGTTTTTTGGTTTTGTTTGATTGTGCAGAAGTCTCCATGATAGCGTACTCCTGTTTTGATCTAATGTGTATACTTTAAATGTAGATAGTTAAAGAGGAAGAGCGAGAGAAAAAGTTTTCTAGAAGATTAAATCACAGCCCTCCTCAGTCAAGTTCTCGCTACAGAGATACCAGGTAATAAATTTTGCTTAACCTTTTGTATTTTATCAGTAATCAGATGGATTTGGATTTTTATGGTGTTACTAAATTAAATATTTTCTTTCTGTATGGTCATTTAATAAGCCTAAAAAATAAGACTTTTATTGCTTTTATGCCTACGTAGTTAAATGGCAAGTATATAAGTGAGTGCAAACTGTCTCTGGGTTGTGCACAACTCTCACATTTGAGTTTTATGATTCATTTTTATGTTAGATTTGTGGTTTATATTACAACAGTTACTCTGCTCAGTATTGAGATTAAACTGTGATAATTTTAGTTGAGAAGTTCCCTTTAGTAACTGTTAACTTTTCGGTGTGTCCATCTTGGGGAAGGTGCAGTATTGGGCAGAAACCGAATTTTACATATGTTTTAAAATCATATGGATGGTAAAAGTAAAATGCATAAACCAAATAAAAGAATTTTGAAAGTCTTCTGGGAAGAAAGAAAGGGCCATAGTTAGATTCCATTTGTAGTTTTTCCTCTAATTTTTCATCACCATTTCTTGATGTTTTTAATGGTAGTTAAGGTTTTCAATTATGGCTTCATAATTCTTGTAATTAATCTACAAAATTACCTGTTTAGAAGCCGTGATGAAAGGAAAAAAGATGAACGTTCTCGGAAGAGAGATTATGACCGAAATCCTCCCAGAAGAGATTCCTATAGGGATCGATACAACAGAAGAAGAGGGAGGAGTCGGAGCTACAGCAGGAGTCGAAGTAGAAGTTGGAGCAAAGAGAGGTTGCGGGACCGGGATCGAGACCGGAGCAGAAGTCGGAGCAGAACACGAAGCAGAGGTACCAACAGTTGGTCTCTAAAACACGGTGAATGTTGCCTACAAAATTTAGACACTAAACTTAAACACTATGTTCAAGATGTACAAAAATTTCCTCTATTGTTGTTTGTTTGTTCAAAATTTAGCTTGTTTTTCTGTGGAAATAAGGCTTATTATGTTTTCAGTGCTTGTTTTCCCCTCTTCCCCTCCATTCTTCTCTAATACCTTTGACTGTGTTGGCCACTTTTAAGCAATGTTGTAAGAGAGGCTGAAAAATCCAAGTCAATTGCATTTCATTAAGTTTTAGAAAACTCAGAATCTGGTTTGGGAAGATACAGAAATTAATACCCATCTACGGAGGCAGAACTGCCAGAAATTACCAGTTTGACAGCAAATGACTTGTCAAACAAACAAACTCTGTTCTTTTTGTCTTGTCCCCTCCTCGGTGTTATAGGGAGGGGCTGAAATTATTACAGTAAATATCTGCATTTGCACACATATCTGTAGGACTTAAGGCTTCAGTACAGTAGTTTTTCAAATTAAGCTTCTTTAAAAACAAAGCTGTTTATTCAGCTGAAAAGAACGCTTTTTCCCCCAATACTGTTACTGATAAATTGGAAAAGAGCATTGAGAGTCATTTTATATCTTTATTCTGTCTTAAACAAAGTGGAGGTGAAAATAGTCTGGTTTAAGTCTCCTGTGTATTATTTTTCTTTCTGTAGAATGGGTCTTGGTAACAGCCTTGAAAGTAGGAATGCAGAGTTCCTGGAAATATGTGAGCAGATATTTTCCAAACAATTTACGAACGAGCAAGTTAAATAGCATGCAGCAGTTTAACTAAAATATTACAATGTGATTAAATCTTAATTTAAGGTTTATTTTACATAAACTGCAGTGGCAATATCTTATAGACAGTATCTTATAGTGAAAGCTTTGATTCTTTTTCTAAGAACATTAAGAAAAGCCTGTTTTATCCAGACTTACCTGCTATCTTTAAGACATTTTTATTAGTGTTCCTTTAATGTGGGGTTATTTGAGTCTACCAACTTACCTCATAACATAGCTGTTCTGTCTTAATCTGGATACTTACTGTTTATCTGATAGTAATGGAAAATTAAGAGAATAGTTGGTATCTATTCAGAATAAAAGGTCATGTTACTGCTGTATCTGTCTAGGAGTGTTACAAATCTGTCAAGCACTGTTACTTCTTTAGTCATAACAAAGCTTTGCATGCAATAAGTATATGCATTTGAATGCAGATAAAATGAAGATAAACAACATGAAGATACAACAATAACAGTGTCTTGAAACATTACAGATGTGTAACTTCTGTAGTGTTTTCAAGTGGTAGTTACTTTTTTCTTGCCCTTTGCTTCCCGTTATTCAGAATAACTTTCCATCTGAAGTACTCTGCTTGAAGTTAAATAGGGTTTCTGTTTTACTGTGGGTATAGCTGTTATTAAAATACTCCAGTGGTTGACTATGTACTTTTATGATTATTATTTTTCCAATTAAACCTTTGGAATGTAGAATCATGGAATAGTTGAGGTTGGAAGAGACCTCTGAAGGTTGTGTAGTCCAACCCTCCTTCTCAAAGCAGATAAACTAGAGCAGGTTGCTCAAGACCCTGTCTCGTTGGGTTATGAATAACTCCGAGGGTGGAGACTGTACAGGCACTCTAGGCAACCTGTAGAACACTTAAATTATTATTTTTCTATTTTGAGTTGAATTGATGTGGAATAAAGATCCTTAAACAGGTTAGCGTCTGCTTCTGGTGAAAATGTGCAGAAAGAATAATCCAATATAACTTCTGGTTTTTTAATACAGAAAGGGATTTGGGAAAGCCAAAATATGATATGGATAGAACAGATCCGTTAGAGAACAATTATACTCCAGTTTCTTCTGTGACAAATATTTCATCCGGCCACTACCCTGTCCCTACACTGAGCAGCACTATTACTGTTATTGCTCCTGTTCATCATGGAAATAACACTACTGAAAGCTGGTCGGAGTTCCATGAAGAGCAGCTGGACCACAACTCCTATGGAAGACCTCCGCTGCCAAAGAAACGCTGTAGAGATTATGACGGTAAGTCTGTATTTTTTTTTAATTGCTTCCTGCAGCAATGATTGGCCTCTTTCTGAAAAGATTGAGGTAATTTTCTTTTCTTTTCCTGATCTCCTCTAATACTGTGTTTTTTCTATTACACACTTCTTGAATGCAAATTTTGTCCCACTTTCTATTAACTTAGCTTTTAGACAGTTTTCTTTATTAGTGTTTGTATAGGTATTTTAGTTACTAAAATTATTTTATGTAGATGAAAAATGGTATATTTATATTAAAAAGTTATTAAAAAATTGTTTTACCCAGGTTTTGTCTTATGTCTGGTTCTTATTTGGAGCCAAATACTGTATTTGATAGTTTTGCCCATGATTAGCACCTTAGTGACCTCATCATTCTTTTTTATTCCATCCTACCTAAATTTTAACTAGAAAGGTTTTAGAGCTGCAACTTCCCAGGTTCATGTTAACTCATTTTCTCCATGTAGGTGTTTCTTAAAATTGGGTGGCTTTTGTGCTTATCTGTGTCTTAAGTGATCATTTTTCATGTCTTGTGCCAAAATCCACGCAAGAGGCTGCTGCAGTTGGCAGTGACTTAGCTAAATTCAGCCAGTCAACCTGTTAGCTCAGGGGAGTTTAAATTTCCCCTTGAAGTTTTTTTCTGAGGGTTTTTTTGTTGTATACCACAATGCCGAGTTTAAGACCTGGGCCCATTTACGTTCAGAACTCTGATTAGAATAGAACTCATGTAAAGAAAATGGGAGGCTGGGCTCTCAAGTGTTGGCAGAGTTGTACGTGTGAAGAATAGCTTTGCCAGTATACGTCACAGCAACACTGTGGAGCAAGTAGGGTTGTGAAAGTGTAGTTTTATTTTGAAGTTTTCTTCTAACGCAAGTTGAGCTGCAGCACGCTGTGTCATGGTCTCCCAGCTCTACAGGTTTGTTAGGAAGGAACAAAACATGCAGGCTAGTATACTTTTGAAGTAACATCTCCAGGCGTGACACTGGGACTTTGTACCTTTAACAGTCTGTTTTCTATAGCAGCTTCTTATTTCCGATTTCTGAGTATGAAGCAAATGGTAATGTGTTGGAAAACTCTGATATAGTTGTCCTCAAATTTTTACTGGTTGTTTGTCTTCCCTATGTTTCTGACTGTTACTAAAACCTCTCAGTAGATGTCTCTTCCATTTGCTTTTATCATGGCTGTTTGTCTTCCAAATTTGTAAGCTCATCTCTTCAGTGACTAGCTGGTTCCAGCATACTGCTCTTCGTATCTGCGCTTTCACATTTTCTATTCGCCACTTTGCAGAACTTCTGTATTTCCTTAACGTTTCAATTTATAGGTTGTATAACTCTTCCTGAAGATGAGGTAATACAGACTGCTTTTCAGCATCATGTTTTGAGGAAGTGGACACTCAGCTTTCTTCCTATTTTATCGGAAGATGTTTTGAACTTTTCTCCCATACTGCATTGTATTGGGGTTTTTTGTGGGGGCTGTTGCTAAAGAGATAATCATAGAATGGTTTGGGATGGAAGTGACCTTTAAAGGTCATTTAGTCCAACCCCACTGCAATGAGCAGGGACATCTTCAACTAGATCAGGTTGCTCAGAGCGCCGTCCAACCTGAACTTGAATGTTTCCAGGGATGGGGCACCTACCACCTCTCTGGGCAACCTGTTCCAGTGTTTCACCACCCTCATTGTAAAAAATTTCTTCCTTATATCTATTCTGAATCTACCCTCCTGTAGCTTAAAACCATTATCCCTTGTCCTATCGCTAAAGGCCCTACTAAAAAGTATGTCCCCGTCTTGCTTATAAGCCCCCTTTAAGTACTGGATGGCCACCGTAAGATCTCCCCGAAGTATTCTCTTGTCCAGGCTGAAAAACCCCAACTCTCTCAGCCTTTCCTCATAGGAGAGGTGTTCCAGCCCTCTGATCATTTTTGTGGCCCTCCTCTGGACCTGCCCCCATGTTTTACTTGCATGTAAAAGAAAATAAATCAATGCATATTGATTTTTTGTTTGTATGTGTGTATTTCATATTTACATATGTATGTATATATACACATATACAATACATATATATGTAAATAACAAATTTCTTTCTCTTACATAATCACATTAAACTATGGCAAAATATTCCAATTCTTCCTGAAATAAATGCCAAAGAGAAAAAAGAATTGCAGTGAATTTTCTCATGTTGGAATTTTATAATATTAACTTCTAACTTTAATAGGGGTTTCTCGATCCGAATATCTGCACTTTTTACTTAGAAACACTGTGTTTTTGTTAATGTGTTGACGCCTAGATTTCATTCTTTGCTTTCACAGTTTGTCACAATTCAGTGCAGAATTAATTCTTCAAGAAAAATCTAACTCCTATATTTATTCTACCAGAATGTCGCTGCAGTCTTCCTGTGTGCTGACTGTTAAAATAAACTTAAATGGCCTCTTTTGTTTTATAATATAAATTTCTGCTGGTATGTGAAGCTCTTGGTTTACAAACTGTTGCATTACACATAGAACATCTCATATCTACTCTGAATCAAATTACAGCTATTGAATACTAACAACAATTCTTTTTGGCTTTGATGTTTCAGAAAAGGGTTTCTGTATGAGAGGAGACATGTGCCCTTTTGATCATGGAAGCGATCCAGTAGTGGTAGAAGATGTGAATCTTCCTGGCATTCTGCCTTTTCCAGCACAACCCCCTGTTGTCGAAGGACCACCTCCTCCTGGACTTCCTCCCCCTCCACCAATTCTGAGTCCTCCTCCTGTTAACCTTAGACCTCCAGTGCCACCACCAGGCCCCTTACCACCTAGCCTTCCACCTGTAACAGGTAATTAAAAAAGATTAAACCCCATTTTTTAGTAGAAAAAGCCTGCATGTTACTTGGGTTTTATGCAGTGCATGTTTTAAGAATGCCAACTATATTTCAGAAAGTTCTACTATGCTCTACTATGGCATAGCTTACCCCAAAATGATAGGGGTTTTTGTAGTAATTGTTGCATCATTGACTGCTGTAAAACTTGCATGTTAAATGTGAATCTTCAGTATGGAATAATACTTTAATTGTGCTTAAGCAAAAGGATGGCATGGCAAAACTCAATTCCTTGACTTTTATAGGAGAACTTCTCTGAAACTGACTACTGTTAGAGAAGAAGGGAAAATCCTGTAAACAACAGAAATTTGGCATTTAAGTTGTAATACTAAAATTAAAGAGAATTCATGACCACATCAAATTTACACCTGAAAATATGTCATTTGCGATTAATTTTGAAACTAAGCTTGTAAAGTAACTAAGAAAGAAAATTCTCCAGCTTGTTTCACTCTTTCATTGGAAAATACTTCGGCTCAAGTACTGAAAATTACATGAAGACTTGTGTGCCTGGCTGTCATTTATAAAATAGCAGTTTCGTATTCAGTTCTCTTGGGTGGTTTAAAAATTGTTATGTTAGTTTTAGGTGATTAGTCCTTTCTTTCTTTTTTATTAACTTAGATGTCCCACTTGGTAAAATTGTTCAACAACAATTGATATTTAATATTGCTTGAAAGTTTCTTAAGCTGTTTTCATTTCTGGTTGACAGTATGTTTAAGTAAGAACTGATTTTATTTATTTCACTTAGTGTAGAGAATAACTGTATTGCTGGGGTGATCAGTTCTGCCTCACATGCTATTTCCAGATCTGTGTGAGAAGTCCAAATATGTGTATCTTTTTCCAAAACGTGGTTTTGCCAGTGATTAAATGGAAGGTCAGGCTTGACTGCTCCACTTTGAAAGTGCCACATTACCTGTTGTAAAAAAAGTCAAACCAAACAAACAAAAAAAGCCCTCAGTTTTAAGAAGGATCCCTTTGAGTTTCTGCCAGAGTTGTAGGTATCTTCTTGGGTGTTTGGAAAAATAATTTCAATCAAGTTAGTTATTGTCATCCTAGAATATTTTTGTTATACACTATTAAAAAATAGAATTTGTTTCTTCGAGGGTTTTTAATAAACCTTTAAAGATCTTCTGTTGGTGGAGATAAAACTTAATTGCTAAGTCAGTATTTGCTTATAGAACGAAGGTATTTGGAGAATTGTTAAACTATTCAAATGCCTTTCTCTGTAATCTAAGTTCTGAGTCATTTGCTGGTGGGGATGGTATCATATGAATGAATGGTACAGCATCGTGTCTGTATACATGCCCTCTCACCCCTTTTTTTAAATAGTCTTAAAATAATTTCAGATCAATTTCTATACGAGTCGAGTGTAATGTAAGTCTAGTGAATAATAAATGAATACAGTGTTTTTCTTTGTTTTTGACAGGACCACCCCCTCCACTTCCCCCATTGCAGCCTGCTGGCATGGATGCTCCCCCAAACTCAGCAACTAGCTCAGTTCCTACTGTTGTTACAACGGGTATTCATCACCAGCCGCCTCCTGCTCCACCCTCTCTTTTTACAGCAGGTGTAGTACTGAGGCTTTGCCCACAAGGTTTGCTAAATAGAATAACATTGATTCATATTATACTGTACTTTTTAGAGATTATAATTTCATATATTGGGAGAATAAGTTTGTATCATTTAGACTGTGACAGTAACTTAACACTCTTTTTTTCTAACTTAGTTCAGGACAGAAGTAAAATTTGCATGTAAAATGTGGATCTTGACTATGGAATAATATTTTCACTGTGTTTAAGCAGAAAACTTGGCATGGCAGTTTTTAGGGTAGTTGTTATACAACTCTTCCATTGTAACTGTATCTTGTAATTAAATGAAATATTTTATTTGAAAACTTAGGGGTTTTAACTGCAATTTATTTTAATTAGACAATTTCTTTGTTACCAGAAACGTACGACACAGATGGCTATAATCCAGAAGCTCCAAGTATAACAAATACTTCAAGACCTATGTATAGACACAGAGTACATGCCCAAAGACCAAATTTGATAGGACTCACATCAGGTGATATGGATCTACCACCCAGAGGTATGAGCTCAAAGCTATACTTACTTAGTTTAGCTGGTTTTCTTACATTTATGCAGATTGAGGCAGTTTTCAGAGAATGTAATACTGGAGAACACTGTATTTTTTAAAATCTTCTGGCATTAAGTTTAATTGAATAGGGAATATTGAATAGGGAATTATGTTCATAGTTGCTTTGTGTGTGCATTTTTACGGGTAAAATGAAATCTCTTGCTAGAGTATTTCATGGTTTACGCTTGGCTGTAGTAACTGGTCACTTTGTACATCTTTTACACTGAAAGATGTTAGTATTTCTGTAACAGACAGATGGATGATTTTTGCTGCGGAGAGGAGGGACTCATTTTTATCTGGTAGCAGACAGTTATGCATGAATAATCTTAACATCATAGTTCCTGTCGCCCTGAGAAGAAGCAGCAGCATACAAAATGAGAAAGGAAGAGGCATAAACCCAATTTTTTTAATGTGGATTTGTTTGCGTTTGTATGTATTTGTATTCAATCTTACTACGTTTCTGTCAGTTTATTTTCAGTGAGGAGTCCCCCAATGTGATTCCTGTTCTTCAGCAAGAGCAACTCCTCTCCTACCCTATCCCTAAATCTTGCTTCCAGGTGTTAGTGCTCTGGAGTACTGTACATTTCCTATCATGAGCATTTTTGTGTGTGCCATCTGATAGTAGAATGGAGGTGTTAGCAGAAATGGTGTGAGCCTCAGAGCATTGTATGGGACGTTGTGAATCAGTGAGTGCAGTCATCTTGAGGCAGATGCCTTCTGTCACACCTCTTTTGTTGTCCTTATGTATGATGTTACTGTGACAAAATGAAAGCTATTAGCTATTTTGATGGGTCACAGCATCTGTTGATAGTTAAGAAGAAAAATCTAACCAAGATTTGATCCAGTTTGAACAAGGATCATAGTAATTTCAAAATACACACTTGTGCTTTTCAGTGCAAATTCAGAATACCTTTTTACAATCAAATACACGGAAAATACAAAAAAATATTGTAAAATTTTTCTTCTGTTTACAGAAAAACCTCCTAATAAAAGTAGTATGAGAATAGTGGTAGACGCTGAATCCAGGAAAAGAACAATTGGTGCAGGGGATGGTGGAGTTCCTACAAAGAAGACTTGGTTTGACAAGTGAGTGCTCATTAACACAAGCTTGGCTTAATAGTTGGAGTTCTGTGGAGCTCTTTTTCTGTTACCAGAAACATATATAAATCTATATAAATTACAAGCAAGTTAAACTGTGAATAAGCTGACTGAACTAAAATAAATCACACTATAGATTGATCTGTATTTGACTGTCTTCTCTCAAAGGCAGTGCAGAGATATCTGAAGTTGCTTTGGATGATACCGAGATCTAGTCCCTGAAAGTTGGAATGATCTAAAAAACAGAGAAGCTGCACTGTGATGGTTGTTAGGGATGACTGATTTTAGTTTTGAAATGTGAATTGTATCATTGCTATTTTGGATGGAGTTGCCAGGTATGTTACTGACAGAAAATACAGGTTGCAGTGCTTAGTGTCCAGATATACCTGGGGTGACAAAGGGTTGGAAGGGATTTTAAGAGATTACTGGGACTGAGGAGAGCCTTGAAGTAATAGTTATTTGAAGCATTAGTGGGAAGATTCTGTGGAATAGCTGAGAAATAGTTTTTGGAGAGAAGCAATGTGGAAGTCGGGACTTACTGACACAAGCACATTCTTGTGAATTATCTCGCAGATTTATGCGCTGGGGTATGCTGAGAGTATTGATTGGGAAAACTGCAGGTATATGGGCCTGTGTGCTGTAATAGTCTACACTTTTCTAAAATTACATTTATTTTAAGTCTGCAGATCTTTATCTTCGTGTCTCATACACACATGCTCCTATGCAAGCATATACAATTTGACACTGTGTTTGCTAGCTTGCTATGGATTTCTGGCTTTATTTTTATTTGTTGCAGGCAAAATTTTAACAGAACAAATAGTCCAGGTTTCCAGAAGAAGGTGCAGTTTGGAAATGAAAATACAAAACTTGAGTTGAGGAAAGTTCCCCCAGAACTTAACAATATCAGCAAACTTAATGAGCACTTCAGTAAGTTTGGAAACTTAGTCAACTTGCAGGTAAGAGTCAACAAAGAGAAGGCAGTACGTTTTGACTTAACAGTAGAGGTAGTTGCTAAAAGGAGAATGACAATTGTTTTTTAACTGGTTCCCTGCAACTGTCCTCATTATTTTCCTAACTTATTTCTTAAACATGATCTCATTGTTTTTAATGGAATTGTCATTGAAGAAGCAGAAATTAAATGTTCTAGTAATCTTTTAGATTTTGAACAAATGTTTTCCTCGCAGATAAGACCTTTAAGATACATTATTTAAAACATTGAAAATTGATGGGAAGTGTTTTTCCTTCACCCCTTTTCTAAAGTTTGTATCTGATATCATAAACTCTGTATTTTTGGGATAAATTGTAAATACAGAAAAACCTGTATTTCTCATCCAGAAAACAGTCCCTGTGATATAATTGCTTTCTAGTCCCATAGTAGTGGTCATTTATCCCTTATAATTACTTTGTAGTGTATCTGAGTGAGGCACATTTATAAACAGAAATAAGCAAACAATTAGTGAAAGATACAAAAGAGATGCAAAAAACTAAGGCCTAACTTAGGTTGATGTTACATATTGGAGGCTGTATGTGTAATGTCAGTATTTCATATCCAGTCTCTAAGATGCTCAGTCTGATCTTTCATCATGTTTCATTATCAACAAGTTTCAGATGCTAGCTAGTGTTTTTATGTACACTTTCTTGTTTGCACTGAGAGGTTGAACAAAGAGGTGTTATAGAATATTTTTGTGCATACTGATACAGTACAGAATAAACCTCTTGTGCCTGTCTGAGCACTGAGGGAATTCAAATCTCGCTTAATTGCTCTTAAATATTTCTTAAGCCTTTCCATAGTTTACCTAAGAATATGAGTGTATTAGCAGGCAGTATGATTCAGTAAGGAAAGTAAAATTGTGTGTGAATGTGTATAGAGAGACAGACAGATATGCAGATAGATATTGCAAGCTATGCTTTTCTTCCAAAAGATAAAATTTTCTCCTTTGAAGGTGTCTAAAATAATACCTTAATGCTCAAAGGAGGAAAACCAAAATGAACTACTTGGTCTAGCTCTGATACCAGATAGAACATTTGTTAACTGACGCCTGCATTTTTGTAGCAATTTTCTTTACTTCAGTGGTGCTTCTTCTTGTCTTTCAAACAGCATCTAGAATTAGAAATACTGCTTATGTATTTTACTTCAGTTTGTTTGTTTCAGGTTTTTTAATTATTCCTAAAGTTTATTAGCTTAATCTTAAGGTTGCTGCTTGACACCAGGCTTTTCAAAAACAACCATGAACGAGAAGTATTAATCTGCTGACCCATATTGGGTTTAAATTGTAAGCTTCTGAGCCTTGAAACTAGTGATTTTATGATAATCGACACACAAATGAAAATGCTACATGTAGTAAGTGTTGTTCTTCTGTTTTAAATCTTAGGTTGCATATCAGGGTGATCCAGAAGGTGCCCTTATTCAATTTGCCACACACGAGGAAGCAAAGAAAGCTATATCAAGTACAGAAGCAGTATTAAATAATCGTTTTATTAAAGTTTATTGGCATCGAGAAGGCAGTGCACCACAAATCCAAACCACCACACAGAAGGTAGAGGTTCTAAGTCTATTCTATCTAGAATGTTATGTAAAATACAATCTTTCAAACATTTTTTAAAAATGTTTATAGGAAGTAAACTAAGTACTTTTGAAACAATGAATACTTCATGTAGTTCTTTTCCAGAGTTACTCTAATTCTAGATTCTTTGACCTCAGATACAAGGTTCAGGAGAGGATTAGCAAGATAAGACTGAAGGTATTTAAAGGAAGCCCTTCTGTGACTTACAGAGAACTCTACTCTGTTGTCATCTCTTTGAAGCAAGATTTCATGCTACTGCCTGCTGAATAATATCTATTTTGCTTTAACTAGTATAGACTTTTTTTTTTCTGGTGAGCCCAAGGAAGACAGCAAAGTTACATTTCGTTTCTTGGAAGATAATCTCCATTTTCTTCCAGGAGGTGCTGTTTTTACCAGTCTTTTCCTTTTTTCCTGTTGAGCGTGCATACTGCTATAGAAAGTATCAGTAGAATTTGTTTTACACAAAGGTACTTATATGTAGGTACAGATATACACATATATATATGTAGAGAGAGAGGTCATGCGAACAACAGTGTAAGAGGAGAGCTGCATTAGAAAGACTAATTTTGTGGAAATGGATCAGGGACATTTTACATTTTTAAGTAGAGAGGGAGGTGCTGATTTCTTCTCCCTGGTACCCAGTGACAGGACGTGTGGGAATGGTTCAAAGCTGCATCAGGGGAGGTTCAGCCTTGATGTTAGGAATCATTTGTTTACAGAGATGGTGGTCAGACACTGGAACAGGCTTCCTAGAGAGGTGGTCGATGCCCCATGCCTGTCAGTGTTTAAGAGGCATTTGGGCAGTGCCCTTAGTAACATGCTTGAACTTCTGACTAGCCCTGAAGTGATCAGGCAGTTGGACTAGATTATTACTGTAGGTCCCTTCCAACTGGACTATTCTACTCTACATTTTTGGATTGAATTGCACAGTGGAGCACCTATTGATAGTTGCTGTGTGCATAGTAGCATTGGCAACTTTTTAAGAATATGAAATAGCAATTACTGTTATGGAGCTTAGATTCGTAACCTGTGGCAAACAGAATCAGATTTGTTAGCAGGCGTAGTGGTTCTACTCAAACATAAGGGGAACCTTGGATTCTCCCAGGTCGTGTAGGTTATTGGATAGAGAGCCTTGTCAGTTAGCTCCCAGTGTAGCCAAGTCCCTCTAAATACTTGTGTATCCTGCTTTATTGGATTTGCTGTCAGTGTGGAACAGCACATTTTACACATAGAAAATAGGAGGCAGGCTCTGTAGAAGAAACGTTCATTTCTTTATATATGCTGATATAATGAACAAATGAGTTGTTAGAGGATTCTTTCAATTGCTGCTCTAAGTTTTGAATTCCTCCTTTCTCTGGATGATGGTGTATGTCATCATCATTCAGAATCAATGACCCAGTTTTCCATAGCAGTATGCTGTAGGGCATTTCAGGTAACAGTTTTCTTTCTCTCCTTCTTTTGTAACAAATGCCCTGCTTTTTATCTACAAAAATGCAGTTTTAATGACACCTATCTCACTGTCTTCCAAGTTACCATCCTTTAGATTTGAGTTTGGAATCAGATTTATAAATAGCCTTGATGCTTGATCTGAACTACTGCTACCCAAAATGGTATTTATTTCCTAAGCTTGATTTACATGTGATCAGCCAGAAGAGGGCAGTGGAGTATGTCATTTGCATTCATACAATCTCTTGAGAAGGGTACCTTGAATAGTTACTGACATCAGCCTATGTGTTGATTATGCTATCCAGCTTGGAGTATTAACTGTGTATTTTCAAACAAATATCTGATTTATGTATTTGTTATTTTGCAAAACATCAATTTTAAAAGTCTTACAGTTTTTAGTGATGTTACTAGCTTCCTAGCACACCACCATTAGCAATTTAACCTTGATGGTTTGAGCATGAATTCCCCTTGGTACCAGCTGACAGTCGTAAGGGTTCCCACTTCACAAAGGACAGCCGTTCATCATGTGTCAGGAAACTACGATTTGAAGTCTGTTATGGGCAATAGAGGGCACACAGTGACAAGAAAAATTTAAACATGAAATTAAAATTTTAGATGCAATGCTTTCATCTTCCTTTACCTCAAAATATAACGATTATCAAATTGTTGAGTCAGTAAACAGATATTTTTAATTCATAAGACTTTCAGGGGCATGGATATTTACTTCCCTTTTCATTGAAATTAATATTTCGTATCACATCTACAAGTAGTGTGGAAACTTTTTTCTTATAGTACTTCATTTACTATAAGTATTTGAATTTTTGTCAAGATTTCTGGTGTATTAATTACAGCTGAATTGATTTCACCTGTGTTTATAATGTTTTCTGGCCAGAATTTTTTCTGTGTCAGGCAGTAGAGGCAGGCTTTCGAATTTTTTTCAGCGTCAAATCAGTTGGCTTTTAAGTTTTCCCTTCAGTAGTAGCTGGTCCTGCGCAATTTCTTGACCATTGCTGTTTCCTCAGCAGGATTACTTTGGAAAATTCTTACTGTGGAAATTCTGAAAGGAGTGGAAATACTTAGTAAAGATGGTGGGAGTCAACCATAATAAATCACCAAATAAAAGGCTTCTGCCAGGAAGCAGAAAGAATGTGCTCTTCACATCTGTGGTAGATAAAACAAGAAGTATTGGGCTTAAAAGGCAGCACAGGAGATTTAGGTTAGATATTAAGAAATATTTTCTAAAGGATACTGAAACACATTTACCAAGAGAGGTGATAGGACCTATTTAATTGTAAATATGTGAGAACTAGTTAGATAAATACTGTCAGTAATGGCTTAGGTATAGCTGACTCAGCCCTGAAGTGGAGGAATGGATTTGGGTGACCTCCTGAGGGTCATAAATATGACAGGAAGCTTGCTTGGAAGCATATTTTTTTTGGTCCTAAGTGTTTAATGTTTTTGTCAAAGAAAAAAAGGCAAGGTGTTACCTGTCAGGCCATATCCATGGTAGGTTCAAAGATTAGCTGCTCTGTTGTCTTTTTCCTCAGTCCCATGAATGCATGTCTCCATATCCTTCTTTCTTTTTCTATTTTGTCCAAGTTAAATGCATAGGAGATGAAAAGTGACGTATTGCTGTAAAAAGCGAGAGTCTTCATGATACAAGTTTGTATTCTGCCTTTCTGTAACTAAATGGTTGATGATGAAAGATTTGTGAAAGGAATCAGAAGACTGCTTATTAGTTTTTGTTCAGTTCTAACAGGTGAAGTTAAGATAGTTTAAGTAGACATGATTAATAGAAATAGACTAGAGTTGTTTGATAATTCTGTGAGCTGCAAAAGCAAAATAGATGTTATTGCTGTATGCACTACACAAATAGTCAGTATAACATCCTAAATCTCATGAAGTGCTTATTTTTGCCATCAAGTGAAAAAGCTATTGAATGATAGAAAGGAAGAAATGTGAATCTAAATGCCATTGCAGCTATTTCATTGTGGATTTATTGAACTACATATGTAACAGCCTTTTGTTGATAATACTATGATGTGCTTTTTTTGGGGTGGGGCGGTGTTACAGGTAATACAACCCTTAGTTCAGCAACCTACTTTACCAGTAGTGAAACAATCAGTCAAGGAGCGATTAGGTCCGGTACCTGCAAGTAATATTGAACCTGCAGAAGCACAGAGTGCCAATACAGAAGTCACTCAGGTATGTATGATAGTCGAAAAATCAGTTGCATGTTTTTATTTCTGTAATAAGTTCCATAGTGCATGAATGTATCCATTACAGTTACTCATACAGTGCAAATACACATTTACTACTTAAAAGTGCATCTCATTGGATTGTGAATGGTGTTTTGATAATTAACTTTTTCTTCTGTGCAGTGATATTTGGCTTTCTTACCCAAGCATGGTACTTGATTTTTAGTATCATAGCTTTTTACTTAGTTTTAGGAAAAACAAAAGACTCTGAAAATGTTTTGGTAATGTTGTGTTAAATTGCAGTTTTCAGATTTCAGAATAAAATTGGTTTCTATCTAAAGAACTAAAAGCTATCCTTTTTTAATATTATGTCTGTTAAACAGCTAAACCCATTAGAGACCAACGGTCAGCATCTAAAAGTGTTTTCAGTATTTGTACATCACCCTTAATACAAGGAAGAGTGTAACCACAGTACCAATATGAATAATGACAGAATCTGACATGTTACTCCCATTAGAAATAGCTTTTAAATGTTTACTGTGTTAAACATTATTATCATTGTGCCACTACTTTTGTTTCACTTCTGAAAGGGAAGACCAGCACAGTTCAGAAAAAATTTGTAGTTTAAATTCGAGTAACAACTTTCTGCAATTGATGCCTGCAAATACCAGATTATAAAACACAAAAACTGAAGTGTATTTAAAAGGGCTTGTGTAGATAATCCTCTGCCAGCTAGCGTGTCATGAACTTCTTGGAAAAATTATGTAGTATAGTCTTTGATTCCAAATTTGGCTTTATCTTTGTCTTATCCCATGTATTTATAGATGTATATTAACTGTAAAATCAAGTATCTAAAATTGATTTTATCAATTGCTTTAATATTATTTTTCTTGTATTGTTGGTCAAAAGTCTATGGGTTTATTAGTTTAAAATGTTTTTTCTAAATTCCTAACACTTGGAATTACACAGGAAACAGTAAAATATTCATAAAATAAACTATATTTGAACTATAATTTTGTTTTGTTTTCTTAGAATGTGACAAAATTATCTGTGAAGGATAGACTGGGTTTTGTGTCAAAGCCAGTTACTCCAACAACTGAAAAGGTAAGAGAATGCTTCATATTCTCTTACTCACATTCAATTTCAGTAGCATTAGTAGTGTTACAAAACCCCTTGTGTCAATATTATTTCATAAGTATGAATCAAGTTATTTGTTAGAGGTTAGTTTTATGAAGTATAATATATCAAAAGTCAGTTTAGCAGATGGCTAAATGATTATAAGAAGAATAAAGCATGCTAGGACAGAAGCTGCTGTTCTGTGGTTTTTGTTTTAATATAATAGGTTCCATTTATTCAGTCATGAAAATAACTAGTTATGTTCCAGGATCCTGAGTTGTTAGAAGAATACAGAAATAAATTTAAAAAATAAATAAATTTTGACACTACATATGAATCTATAGAAAGCCTTCCTATAAACATTTTTGGCCTTTTGTGTCCCTTAAAAGGTGATGCTGTAAACATTTACCCTCTTATTTGGTCTTACAATTTGCAGTACTTATGAAAAGATAAAAGTGGAAGTTAATCAGTATAGAAAGGACAAAGAGAGGTAAGGTGGGAAAGGTGCATCCGAATTATGGTTATGAGTTATGTATTTTGCCCGGTGGTTGCAATTTTCAGAACACAGAGATGTTGATGTGTTTACTTTAGTAGCAAAGTTCGTGATGCACATTTCCAGATCTATTAAGCGCTTCTAGGGGACAGGCTTCCCCGGTGTTTATAGCATTCATTTGAGAAGACTTTCAGTAGAAAAGTTTTACCCAGTAACAAGATTCCTCTGCGTGGGTATACATCTTTTCTATTGGAAATTGGCTTGACCTGAAATGAATGAAGCATCCACTGCATTCCCGCCCCGCCCCCCCCCCCCCCCCCCCCCCAAATCCTTACACGATGGTAGTTAATGCACTTAGTGGAGTCTAACAAGTAAAATTCACTCCAAAGATACTACGCTGTACTTGGCATACAAAGGTAACGATACTTAATATTGAGTTATAATTGTAGAGGATGTCTCTTTGACTCATTTCAAGCTGAGCAGTCCACCTAAGTGCACTGATCTTGGCTTCTTGCCTGTATTTTGTTGTTGGTTCGATTAGTTGCATTCTTGTTGCCCTAAATTAGTTGCAGATAAGTATCTTGCTGTGTATTCCTGAACTATATTTTACATACGTACTATATACTTACTTTAGAAGTAGGAAGTCTGCTTCAGTTTGAGTGGAAATACTTTTTTTTTTCCTCATTCTGTAAGAGTTGAGTTATCCTGAAACACTTCTGTACAAAGAGTAAATTAATGGTTTTACGCTGTGCTGTCTTATAGTACAGACTAATTTTCATTAGCTGCTGGGCTGTTCAGTGGACTGGTTGTGAAGCAGCAGTTTCCTTTGGTGTTTTTAGTAGGGTTCTGAAACTTGGTGTGACCTGTTTTTACCTGTTACTGTCCCTTTACAAGGAAATATCTTGCTTAGTTTGCAGTGATAACGGGTCTATAACCATTAGAAATTAAATGATTGACAGCTGTCAATATGTCATGTCCTAGCTAGTTTTTTTCTTCTGACTGAGTGCAGGGTTTGATAAGAACTTTCCAGTAAGAAAGTAGGTAGCTATCTTCCCAAAGAGCAGGAGGAAAAGGAGATGAAACAATCATTGTGAGGCCTTTTAAGATCTGTATAGGGACTTGCAATTTATGAACTTGTGAAGAAATTCACACTATTCCTTCTCTTGAATAGTATTAAGAGATTTAGAAGACATGAATGTGTTGCTTCTTGCTCTTCTGTATTAGTTGAGGCAGGTACATTTGCTGTGGCATCTCTCCTTATATTAAGAGATGAGGAAGCATCTTTCACTCTGCTGTGAAGTCAGTTCAGGGCAACAGGAGTGTGTCACTATTTTTGTCTTTACTTGGTCCTCCGTTTGTGATGTAGCCTGTCCTAAAGCTACTTTGTAATAGGAACTATGTGATTGGGATGTGCATACATTAATGTGCCTTAATAAGTTAAAAAAAAAAAATCCTTCATCTCCTTTTTAATGGCCCACTTAGAGCATTTTATATCACCTTTTATAATACCCCATAACATGCTTTGAATTTTTTTTGTTCTCCTCTCTGCACTGCCTACTCTAGAAAATACTTTACTGGGGAAAGGAATAGTATATATAGCACAATGAAGTGAAAAGCTTTTACATGAAGCATTCCTGCTGTAAATTCTTCTGATCTCTTGATCTTTTCTGTCTTTCTAATGTTTCTTGGCTCTTTTTTTTTTTCTCTGGTTGGTGGGCATTGTGTCTATTTTATGGAGTGCATGGTGACCAATAGACTCTGCATGCATCTTTTAATTTTCTACATATATATAAAGTATTTTTAAACTTCTGGAAAAATTGCTGTGATTTGCTAACAAGGCAGACAAGATCATGCCTATATTATCTCCAGCACTTAGCCATAGATTTTTCAATACTAACATGGCCAAAATGTCCTATAAGGAACGTGATAAGAAAACAGAATAGTCCGAGTCTTCAGGTATTGCGGAGATGTACATAGTATACTTCAGAGAGGTTGTAAAGCAGACAACTGTGTTCTCCGCAAGTCATGGGGAAATTTTCATACCTCGTTACAAATGTAGGAAAGAGAACAGAGAGTCATAGGAGTCTCTTCCTTTGCTGTACGATGTTGAAGAGTTCCCTGTACTTGAGTTACTTCTTGTTGATTGTGCAAACTCTACTTTGCACAAACTGCATATGAAAATGAAGTATCATACTTACTTTGCACCTTAGTCTCTAAAATTATGTTGAATTTTTGCTTGGAAAATTCGTGCAGCCATAAACTTAAAAAATAAAAACTTCAGTTATTCTTGGGAAAATCTCAGTCTTCTGTTTCCTTAATTATGCTCAAATACGTAAAATTTTTTGTATTTGAAACTTGGAAGTACATATGAAATTTCAATGGAAAGGGTTTATAATCTGATGTTTATAATTCTCAGATACCTGATGTGATGCTGCCTCTTTAAAAATTGTTTAACTTAGCAACTCCAAATATAATTGTTACACCAAATTTTTATATTCCATATTGTCAAAACAGACAAAAGAAAATACGCTTACGTATTTTTAACCACTCATGTTTTGTGTTTTTTTTTAAAAAAATTGAAATTCACTGGCAAAAAAATAAAATCATTTCCTCCTATAGGTTTTATCCACTTCTACTGGCTTGACAAAAACTGTGTACAACCCTGCTGCTTTGAAGGCAGCACAGAAATCTTTGCCTGTTGTTTCCCCTTCCGTGCTAGACTCTAATGAAGCACAGAAGAAAAAACAGGTAAATTAAATATGCTTCTTTATAAAATGGACCTAGATTGGGAACTTGTGACCACTAGAGAGAGTACGCTATGTATATTCATCTCAAGAGCATAGATGAAACTAGTTATAAGATTAAATTCACTATAATGGTTTCTTTTCAAAGAACAAGAAAATTCAGCATTGTTCTGTTATTTTTCACTGTATGTTCAGGCAGTGTAAGCAGGTTTAAAATTCTCTAGAAGTTCAAAATGTGAAACACTTTTTCCTAGAAGCAGAATCTCCATGTTGAGACGTGAATTGTCTACTGTGAGTGAGAAGGGAGTATAGTATAGTCACTATTCTTCTCTCTTAAGCCTTGCTGGAACAGGCCTTTATTCTTATTAAACTGGCCTTTATTCTCAGCATGTTTTGTACTTGTGACGAAATTGTTTCTTCATTTGGGAGAACTGAGAACAGTATGACTTTGCATTTTGTTGTTTCCAAACTATACTTCTGCATCCATTTTTATTTTTTTTTCATAGTACTAGATTTTCTCTTTTTTTTTTTTATGTTAGCGAGGAAATGCAACATAAATGCATCTGGCCTTGAATAGGTTGCTTAGTTGTAGTATAGCTTGCTTAGAATTTTCAGAAGAGCACAGTAAAGTTCCTTTTTTCAGGTTTATTCTTATCATTTAGAAAAACTAAATACAGGACAATGTTTATCTTATTGGTTTCAAACCACAAATTAAGAGTTCAATACTAAGTTAGATTCGAACATAAGTATTGAAAGCGGTATAACTATTAAACAAAGATCTTGAAATAGCAGTTTGTAGCTGCATGTCAGTATGTCAGTTGTGGCATTGGTCTAGACTCTAAAGAAAACACTTCTAATTTTGGGATTTCATTCCATATTTGTCCCCTAAACCATGTTTTTCGGAAGTGGATCCTTTACCTTTCAAGTTAAGACGCTAAGTGCCTGTGAAATGGCAAAAAGCTCATAATAATATTATTGACTTACCACCACAGCTGTAGAGGTTTTTTTGAGAGAAGACACTGAAGACGTGCTAAGTGATTGGCTCTTTTTTCATGTGTTCTCGTGCTCTTTCCTCTCTTCAGAGATTTCTGTTACAATATACTAGTACTTGTGGAAAAACATGATTTGGTGGGACTTACTCCCTTCTTTCCTTCTGTCTCCCTAGTTTTCTTAGCATTCATCCCCTTGTCTTATCTTCCCTTAATGATTGCACACTGTATTGCAAAACTAACATTTCACACAGCAGAATTTGTCAGTATTTGGCAAGACATATGGAAACCTTACTACTAATTGTTTTTTATGGCTGTTGTGCATTTACACTTTTTGTATAAGGTAATCCACTTGCAGTTTGATCCCAGTTGATATAGGTGATCTAGAGGTGCAAAATCATCTTCTGCCTCTCCTCTTTTATCCCATTAAATATGTTGGTTTCAAAGCTCTTAATTGTTTTCTGCAAGTATCCTGCTATCTAAGACTTCTACATTCTGTATCTGAGAGCAAGAAGCAATTGCTTTCTCTCAAGCAGCATTAGTGGGAGCTAAGCACAGCAGCTGTGGCATCTCCTCCTGCTATTCCTTCTGAGTTTAGTATGTCACAAATTTATCAGTTTCAATTAATTTTGATTTGCCCATTACAATGTCAAGATTCTGTTTGTAGCGGATTGAGGGGTAGTACTCGTCACTTCCAAATTATAGTAGTCAGAAGCAAGAGAGATGGTTTTCTTTGGGTAACATTAATTTTGGAAAACAGAATGTATTTTCTTTTTGCTTGTAACTGTACTGGAGAATGTGTTTTAATTGATGGACTTGATTTACAGTTGCTTTCAAGATACTGTCCTTGCACATTTAAAGTCTTGTACCTCTTGCGGTAGTGTATTATATTGCCTTTCAGTGGAGTTGTGTAAGGGGTTACTTTGTATTTAAGTAATAATGAAGTCTTCCCAGCACATATCTAACAAAGATCATTAGGTCTTTCGCTAGTTTGGTGATGCATTGTTTTCTAAAACATAATTTGAAATATTGCCTATTAGTACCTTGAGATCTGTTACTTATTTTTTTCCCTGTTATTGTAAGTTACTAAAGTATAGTTGTCAGGTATAGTATATTATTTTTCTGACATAATTTTTCAAAATCTAGAAACTTTTTCTAATTTTTTTATGCTTCTAGGAAGCATTACGACTTCAACAAGACGTGAGAAAAAAGAAGCAAGAAATCTTAGAGAAGCACATTGAAACACAAAAGGTAAAATGTTAGCATTAAAGACAGCAATCCAGTTGTAAAATCTCAGTTCACTTCTCTAAAATGTTTCAGCATTTGTAAGTATGAGCTACGAGACTGACCTATAAAACAAGTGTTCTCTTATAAATGGTATTATTACATTATTTTAAGTTCAGAGTTTTAATCTAACTTGCCTTGTTAGTTCACTTAAACTACAAGCTTATGGACTTTAGGTGCAATTTTAGTTAAAATTGACTAACTTGGGTGCAACATGCATATGGTTTTTGGGAGAAGTGAAAGCCTGAGAGTTCTACTGACAAGAGCAGGAGAGATTGATGTAGAAAAGTATGCATGACTGCACTCAGGCTTAAGAGGAGAAAAAGGCCAAAATGTCATTTAAGTTGAATAAAAATTTTGAAATAATTTAAGTATGTTGAGAAAATCTGTCCAAAGGAAATGGAGATAGCAGATGTTCGTTAGCAAATGAATTAATCAGAGATTCAGGCAAAGATTTTAATTTAATATAAGTTATTAAAAGCCCTATATGTTGAGTTTGAAGATTACAGCAAAAGAAATGCAATATTCTGTTTTTCCATTAGTTGTAATGAGTACTGGAAAAGAGATCTGCAATAGTTATTAAGTAAAAAGATGGTTTGGTTTTTTTTTTTTTAATTGGACAGATGCTGATTTCAAAGCTGGAGAAGAATAAGGCCATGAAGTCAGAAGACAAAGCAGAAATCATGAAAACATTGGAAATTTTGACTAATAGCATTACCAAATTAAAGGATGAATTAAAAGGTGTATCACCAGGAGGAGGGACTCCTTTAAAAAGCATGAAAACTAAGACTCAGGTACTCAAGTTTTGGTCAGCTTTTTAATAAGATGAATACACATGCTTATGTCAACGGGATAAAAATATGCAGCCATATCAGCAGTATTTAGAACCATACTGGTTTAATTTTGAATTCATCTTTTAAGTGAGATTGGTTTTGCCCCCTTTTTAAAGGAGCATAGTTAATTTTAAAATCATGCTGTTGTCTAAAACGTTTATTTGCTGCTACACAGATACTGCATCATCTGGAAAATGAAAAAAACCCCAAACCAAAATTTTATGATTATTTCTTTTGCTGTACCCAGTCTTTTGTGTATAGTCTATTGCTTTCTTAAATTTTTAATAGAAATCATGAAAATAGTATTATTTATGCAAAAGGATTATCATTATGCAAAACATAACTTCTGGTCATGTTTAATATACAAAACAAACTGCATCATAAAACTAGTTGACTACTGTACTGATACATAATTTTCTTTTTTCTATGTCACTGATTTTTTTCAATATATTAAGCTTTTTACATTGAAGATTATACTGGTCAGTTTTCCTTTGATCTAGCTACCCAGGTTTGGGTTGTACCTGTGAGAGGAGTTTGCCTTTTCTTTTATTATTCTTGTTAGTATATGGCTATAACCAGTTACCTGCTTAAAGATGCAATTATATTACCTTTCTAAAATGCAGTATTTTGCTTTTTATAGAAGTATTTGCTTTTCAACAGGTCACAAGGTGATTAAGAATGGAGAGTTTGAGAAACAACATTTAAAGAAATTCATGTTTTCTTTTAAATACATTATCGTTTTTCTTGCTTTATCAAGTGAGGACGTGCATACTAATAAAAGAGCAGATTTTTGTACAGTGTATTTTCCGGTAGAAGACAAAAAGCCTTGATCTTTTCTTGCTGTTTTCATTCAGTTCTTAAGTCTTCAGAATGCTTAGTCTTCTCCTCTAACGTTTGGGATTCTATTTTAAAAAGCTGGTGTAACATTAGAACCCAGATTTAATTTAAATGGATCATTAGTTTTCAGTTTGAAATAGCATTTCTACTACTTTATTTTACATAGAAATATAGGCATTAAAAGTAACTGCAGTGTAAATTACAGTGCTGTACAGTTTTGAAAAGAAATATCAAAAAGAAGTACTGAAATGACCTGCATGTACTCACTGTAGCTTCTAACATTGTTCATCAGTCAGGAAAAAGTTGAAGCAGCATATTTTTACCCTGAAAATGGACATAGATTATAATTTCCGGAAGTCAGTCTAAAAACAAATTCAGTTGTAATGGAATACTCTACTGTGTTTTAGAGGGGGAACCTAACTAATAATCCCAGAATTCAGACACTGATATAATAAGATTAAATTCATCTTTTTTTGCAGATGAGACGAGATTTTTTTTTATGTTTTTGAAAGAGAATGGGCATTGTTAAGTCAGAAAATGTTTCTGCGACGTCTGAAGGAAGTTACCTACCTGTAGAGTGAATTTGAGCTATAAAAGTCCTAGAAATTGGCAGTATTTTCAAATTGATTGTTAAAGCCTCACATTTTTGAGAAATACTCTTCTGCTGGTGGTGTACAATGCTTCATAAATTTGAACAGGAAGAATAGTTTATAGCAGTTTTGAACCAAGAATAATGGTTGGTTGTGGGTTTTGTCACACGCAAGGGAAAAAATCCGGACCCATAGAAACGAAGAAGCAAGTCGCATCACGAAAACTTGGTAAATTCTTGAATAGAAAATTGTGAATGCAGCATTTTAACCCATGACAGTTATTTTGCCCTGAGAGTGGTCCAGCCAAGAAAATAGTCTGATAACACAAAATTGCTCAAAATGATTGAGAGTTGAAGGGATCTCTGGGAATCATGTTGTTCCATCATCAGGCACCACTAAGAAGAGTGTGGATGTCTTCTTTACTCATCAACACTGTGTATTTATACATATGGATAAGGTCCTGTCCCCGCCACCGCCTCTCATCCTGAAGTCAAACAGTCCCAGCTCAGTCAGCCTCTGCTCGTAATAGTAGATGCTCCAGTCATTTAATCATCTTTGTGGCTTTTCCCTGGATTCTCTCAAGTATGTCTCCCTTGTGCTGGGGAGCCTGGGACTGGGCACAGCACTCCATATGTGGCCTCACCACTGCAGAGTAGAGGAGAAGGATCACCTGCCTTGACCTGCTGATGGTGCTCTTCCTAATGCAGCCCAAGAGGCTGTCAGCCTTCTTTGCCACAAGGACACATTGCTGGCGGATGTTCAACTTCTCTGCTACCAGGACACCTCAGGTCCTTTTCATCTGGGCAGCCCCCAACCTGTACTGGTGGCTGGGGTTATTCTTCCCCAGGTGCAGGACTTGGCATTTCCCTTTGTTGAAATGCGGGAGGTTCTTTCTGCCCAGTTTCTCCAGTGTGTCAAGATCCTTCTGAATGGAAACGCAACCAGCTGGTGTTAGCAGCCACTCCTTCAAATTTTGTATTGTCCACAGACTTGTTGAGGGCACACTCTGTCTTAACCATCCCAGTCACGAATGGAGTGTTAAACAGTATTGACTGCTGGGGTACACCACTAGTGACTGGTCTCCAGCTGGACTTTCTGCCACTGATCAGAACCCTTTGAACCCAGCAGTTCAGCCTGTTTTCAGTCAATCTCACTGTCTACCTATTTATTTAGCATGTCATCCTTTTGGCTGTGAGGATGTTGTGGGCAACAGTATTGAAAGCCTTACTGAAGTCAAGATAAAAAACTTCCACTACTCTGCTCTTGTCCACCAAGTCAGTCATCTCACTGTAGATGTCTGTTAAGGTCAAGCATGATTTCTCCTTCCCTTTCCCCAATCACATTCTTGTTCTTAATATACTTGGAAATGTTTTCCAAGATTATTTGCTCCTTCATCCACCCAGGGATTGTGGTGAGGCTGACCAGCATGTAGTTCCCCAGATCTCCTTGCCCTTCTTGAAGATCAGAGTGACATCTGCTTTTTCTCAGTCCCAAGGAACCTCTCCCAAATGCCATGACCTTTCAAAGATAATTGAAACTGGCTTTGCAGTGACATCAGCAAGCTCCCTCAGTACTTAACGGTTGCATCCTATTGGATCACAGGTATTTGTTTATGTCCACTTTGTTTCAATCTTTCCTAACTTGATTCTCTTCCAACAAAGGTAAGTCTTCCTTGCCCCAGGCTTTTCCACTGGTCTCAGGATCTGGTATTGCTGAAGGCAAGTCCTTCCAGTAGAGACTAAGGAGTAGGAGGTATTGAGCACCTTGATTGTTCCTGTGTCCTTTGTTGCCAGGTTCCCTTTCATATTCAGCAGTGGGTCCTTGTTTTTCACAGCATAGTGTTCCTTTTGCTGCTGATAGCCTGCAGAAGCCTTTTTTCTTATTCCTCATCCCCCCCTTTGCCAGATTCAACTCTAGATGGGCTTTGGCTTTCCAATCCAGTGCCTGCATGCTCAGTTTTTTCTGTATTCCTTCTGTGATCTGACCCTGCTTCCATCCCTTGTACACTTTGGTTTTGGATTTAAGCTTTGTTAGGAGCTCCTTGTTCATCCAGGCAGGCCTTTTGCCACCTTTGCTTTATTTCCTTCATGCTCTGGAACTTGGAGGATGTGATTCTTTAAAGTCATCCTGCCTTTCCAGCAGATATCCAGGCCCAGGGTCTTCAAACAGGAGGCTTCTTCCAGTTGTCTGAAGAAGGCCTGATCTGCTTCTTTTACCTCATCAGGCAGTGTGTAGTACACACCCACTCCAACGTCACCCGTGTTGATCTGCCATCTTAATCCTGACTCATAAACTTTTGACTGGCTTATCATCTGTACCCAGGTAGAGCTCCATGCATTCATACTGCACTGTCACATAAAGGGCAACTCCCAGTCCTCACCATCCTGGTTTGTCCTTCCATAAGAAACCGTATCCATCCACTGCAGCACTCCAGTCGTGTGAGTTTTTCTATGATATTTCTGAAGTCTCAGTGATACTGTAGCCCTGTAACTGTGCACAGACATCTAACTCCTCCTCTTTGTTTCACATGTTGTGTGTATTAGTGTACAGGCTTTTCAGAGAGGCACTGCTTTCCCAGAAAAGAAATTGGATCTCCCCCCATGATACTGCTCTGCAGGCCTTCCCTAATTTATGTGGATTGGTATGTGTATCATTGAGGTGGTCTCCCCCTTCAACCCAGTTTTGTTGATCTTGAGATCTCTTCTGCCCACATCACCCTTTGCTTGGCCACCTGGTCCACCACTTCCTTGTGCGATTGTGGTTTTTACTTAGTAAAGTGAAGCAATATGCTAATTTGGATTACAGTTTTAATGAAGTTTTTGAGCTGGTTTTCCATTTCCTTTGTAATATGGAAAGTGAGGAAACATTTTAAGCAAACACGTTTCATAACAGATAGAATATCCAAACTGTAGAAAAGTTTATTTTATGGATAGCTTTCCTTTTAGGGAGATTGGTAATTATCTGTAAGCATTGTTTTGTTAACATTTGAAAGAGAGAAAACAGTCCCATCTGACCTTTTTGAAAGTGAGGAATTAACAGAGCTTTCAGTTAAAAATTACAACTTTGACAATTTTCAGAAAGACTTTGCTCTATGTTCTCTTGCATTTTCTTTGCTTTTAAAACCTGCGCAGTTCAGAAGACCCTCCAAACTTGAAGCATTAGATAGATGAGGCCCATGTGGCTGTGCCATTATCTTTACCTATTTTTGTCTTGTTCCAGTTCATGCAGATTACAAAATACTCTTCCCCCTGAGTGTAGAAACCTTTGCTGCTTCTTGGTATGTCTGAAGGAGGTATTTTCTTCTTGGGACCTGGCACAGCTCTATAAAAGCGAAGTCTTCATTAAGAGCACTGGAAATAAACCTCGAAAGTCTAGAGACTTTCTTTATGACACCCATGTCACTGACTGCTTTGTGAGTTCTAACTGCTAGTCATTATTAAACTTCAGAAGTGGTTGTTTTGCTGTGTCATTGATGTGTTGCAACACAGTGGGATTTGAGAAAAACACTGTTTCCAATTTTGAAAACTTTGAAAACCATTATACAGTAGATAATGGATTTTTTTCTGTGGTTGCTGTAGATAATCAGAAAATGGGGCTGAAAGGGGTTCAGGTTGAAGTTGCCAGTTGAATAATCCAGCTTTTTTTCTTTTAAAGCTTCCAGGAAAAAAACAAAGAAACAAAAAAACCCCTTCTTTATCATTCAGTGGTGATACTTGGTTTCCAACTGTCACAACTGCGAAACCTTCATCTCTTGACAACCAGCCTTTGAATACATTACATGCTGTGGTTTTGAATCAACGGGTGTAAATGTAAAACTGTTTCACAATCATCTATAATTTTATTCTTCATTTGTGATGTTACTGGAACATTAGGCTGCTGCTTTTTCTATTAAAAAAAAAAAAAAGAAAAAAAAGAAAGCTTCCAATTTGGAACAGACTTCAAATAACATTTTCCTGGTCACATAAAGCCCTTTCCTGCACCTATTACCAGCACCTGCACTTCAGTGGTTGCAATGAACATGTCTAAATTTGGGTTCAGAGACACCTTTCAGTTTCATATATATTTTTGAACTTTCTAATAGTTTTTTTAAGGTACTGTGTGCTGGAAGGCAATGCTGGGTGCATCAGAGACCAACCTTTTGTTAGCAGAGGTCTTGTTACTGTGTTTTGTCTACTGTGGTCTGAACAGAACTACCATTTGTGCTTTTTGCATTATAGAATCATGATAAACTTCTATGGCTTTTCTCATTATTGATCATAGATTTTGTATTCATTCATAATTGTGCTGCTTTTTTCTTGTAGAATCCCTTTTTACCTCATCATCACTACCATATAATTTTAAATTTCCTATTTTGTGTATCTGTAATTTAGAAAAAATTCCATCAGCTTTGGCTTTGTGTGGTAGTCTAAAAGCTTTGACATCACCAAGCTCAGAAATGTACTACTACACACTGAAGTTTTATCTTGCCAAGAAGGCTCCTAAGCTTGTGCTTGATTTGGTTTCGAAGGTGGAAACCTAGCATAGTAAGCAGTATACCTGCAAAGTTACAGCTGTGATCTGAGTTAATAAGCCACAACTTGGTTAAGTTTAAAATTTCACTACAGCTTCTGGTTTTCAAATTAATTTTCCTTAGAGTTTCTAGGAACTTGTTTTCCAGATAGAGGTGCTGTGGCAGACTTCTACCTTACCTGGAGGCCAACACTGGCCAATCCTTAAATCGCTGTATATTTTTGAAATAGCCTGCTGGTAGGAGCGTAGCAATAGATTCTTGGGTTTTATCAGAAAATCATTTCCTCAGTAGAGAATGTGAACTGTGGAACTAATAATCTACCGTAACAATTTCTTAGATGCAGAAAGAGTTACTAGATACTGAACTGGATTTATACAAGAAGATGCAAGCTGGGGAGGAAGTTACTGAATTAAGACGAAAATATACAGAGCTACAGCTGGAAGTATGTTTGTCTCTTCTTTTGTAGTAATTGACTTTTAATCAAATACTTTCATATATGTTTATTGGCTTGTGTGTTGTATCATAAACTATTTTTTTCCAGAGTGCAATATGAAGTTGCATGTAGATGGAAGCATTTAAGAATAATATTTTTAAAAATCAGTTTCTGAATTCTGCTGAGGTAGAGAAATAGTACTGTCTTTAATTTTGATTGCTAATCTGTTTAAATTCTGTAATCATTTATATGACGTGATATTTTATAGATTTGTGGTAGTAATACTTCCTTGAGAGCATGGAACGTTTTTAAATTGTTGCCTGTAGGTGGTGTTGTATTTGATACAGGAGAGTTAAAAAACACTGCTTGATTTTTTTTTATTCTTAAGTGTTAGCATCCTCTTAATGACATTAACCAAAAAGGCTGACGTGCCCAAAGTAGTAGTATTATAGTGTTGGTTTCAACAGAAGGAGGAGTTAGCAAAACAAATACAATGTTTCAAGAAGTGTTCAATGTGTAGAAACATACTTTTTCTTAAAGTACTTGCTTTTAAAAAAAATTCAGAAAGTTGTGCAAGATTCTTCGTATCTGTGTCTTATTCTAGAAATTCTGAATGCTGTGGGTGGTGTTCTGCGTTATATTGCACTGTCTTGCCTATATGATTGTGTAATATCTACTTAATTGCATGATAATCTTACCTCTTTTTACTGTTAAGCAGGCTGCTGTGTCGCTTAAATCCGTGTTGTCTTAATGAAGTTTGGTCATGTCTTATGTATAACTACATATGAACACAGTGCACATACGTATGGCTAAGTTGCATTAAAATCTTACTTTAAAATGAAATTGTTACGCAGCTTTGGTAATTGTGAAAATAGGTTTGTTAATAAGCCAAGCCAATTGAACAGAGGTGACATAAAAGCTTATGTTAACAATATATATTCTCATGGTGAATAATATTTCACAGGTGTACTGAAAGCTTATTTATAAATCGTACATTTTAGAAAATAAGTCAATCGAATGATCTGTAAAATAGTAGAAAAGTAGGTGCTTGTTCAAGATAAAGTTACACTGTAGTTGAGTGTGCTAATCCTACTCCATCTCTCATTGATTCTGTTTATATTTTGAGTTGGAAAAAAAATTGTATCTCTTTCAGGAAAATAATTTTTGCTAGTAAAATGAAAATTCTGAGGCCTTTAGCAAATACTGATCAAAGTAGGTGGAGAAAAACAGAGTTCTTGGTAAAGCACACCAGTATGTTTCAAGGAACAGCATGAAATGTGTCCCTTGTATAATTCACAAGAGGGATATGTGGATTTTTACCTTGATATTTGCTTGATTCTTCAGTATTCTTACAAATTCTTTAGAAAAACTTTTATTCACACATTGTCTTTGTGACTTTAACTTGCATAATATTCATGCGTTGCTTCTGCGGCTCATAACCTGCTGTTCTATTCCAGGTGGCCCTGATTTTACTGTAAGAAAACCCAGTGTACAGCTTGATTGTTGAGTCAGCATCTTTAACTTTCTGGATTATTAATTTAACCATTTAAAAATGTTTTTAAAAAAAAAAAAACAACCCCAAACAAACAACCTCCCCCCGCAAGATTCTCTTCACAAAAAATAAAAAGCAAACTATATACTATTGTAAAATTATCCTAATAATTTCATGAAGAAAGCTGTAACATACTGATGTCCTCATGGGTGATATCAGTGGATTGCATTAAAGTAGTGCTATGAGTGCTTAAGCACTGTAGGATATGTTAAAATCATTGTTACGGTGATTTCATTCAACATTTGATTCCTACATCAGATCTATTTGGGTTTGAAAAGACTTTTTTTTTCTTGTTATAAACATTGACATTAGATCCTTGAAAGTATGATTTTGAAACTTAAAATAACGTTTGTGAATTATTTTTTAAATGACTGTCAGAGATACTGTCATTGGCCTTTTGACTTTTCTTGGAGAGTGCATGCCAGTTCTTTAGAAGGGTTACACAGGTATTGTGGGAATGGAAATTAGTACGTAGAGCCAAAGTTTTAGCAAATACTTTTGTCCTTGGAGGTGCTTGTAACAGCCTCTGTTTCATACCTCACAATTCTGTGGCCAAAAACTATTATGCTGGATTAATTCTGGTCAGAATAAAAGTCCTGGCTGGACTTCAGAGACAAATTAAGAGACAAAGTTAAAGAGACAAATAAAGTAGTTAGTCACTATATCAAGAAAATTTGTTAATGAAATTTCAAATGCTTTACTGCAGTTCCTCCCTCCTGTGAGGAATTATCCTCACAGATAAGGTCTCTTTTGATACCTGTTTCTAATACCTGGTTCTTTTTTCATATTTCTGTCCTATTTTTGATCTGTTAATAATTAACAGTATTAGCTTTCTAACGTTATTAACATGTTCACGTTTTGTTATTTTAAGACCTGTAAGCTGCTCTTTCAGAGGCTTGTTTGGGGATGTGTTTTTAGGAAACATCAGAATATGTGTTTGTTGATTTTGTCTAAATATTTAGATTATGAATTTTAATACATCAATATGTTATGTATAAACATCTTAGGCTGCCAAACGAGGGATTCTTTCTTCAGTTCGTGGTAGAGGGGTTCATGCAAGAGGTCGGGGTGCATCACGTAGCAGAGGTAGAGGAATACGAGGCCGGGGTAGAGGCAGAGGAGTTCCTGTGCATGCAGTTGTGGATCATCGACCTAGGGCATTAGAAATCTCTGCATTTACAGAAAGTGATAGAGAAGATCTTCTTCCTCATTTTGCGGTATGTGGCAATTTCACTTTTTCTGTTCTTTGGATTACGTTCTTTTGTTGAATGACTTGTTTTCTCTTGATGCATTTCCATCTGGAAATAGTATTTAGGAATGAATCTTTAATATGATATACATGTTCATGGAAAAAGAGGATGCATCAGGAAAAAGGTGAAAGACAGACATATTACACCATTGATTCAACTAGCTATAACTGTAACTGCATAGTATTTACAAGGCTTGGTTCTTTTCTTAAAAAGAAAGGAAACTGGGAATATGAAAATATTTATTTGTTCAGGATATGTGTAAAATTTTTACAAATTTTTAGGTCTAGAAAGATAAAATAACTGAAGGGATGATGAGAACAAAGACTGATTCAGTGCCAAACTTTCAATACCTGAAGTCTGTTTATCTGTATTGAAGTATTGTAACAAGTGCTTAATAAAAATTTTCGCTGAAAATTTCAGTGCTTTTACCTAACTTTCTGAATTTAAGACTCAAGATGAGACTTGTGCAACTATATGCAGATCTTGGCAGGGCAGCCAAAGGTTTCTGTCTATTCATCTCTGTAAGCTTAAGAAGTCAGAGCTTTTTCTATGGTTTTTTTCCTGTTTTTAGTCTAAAAAATGATAGTGATATACATAATTGTTATATTTGCACATAAAAACTTGCTAAAAAAGTGAATAATCAACATAAATTTATAAAAACCCACAACAAAAAACCACCACTATTACACTGGGTTTTTTAAGGTGTCGTGTTTCCAGGAGTGCTGTGTATATATACATACATAAATGTATGTAGATATTTTGTTCCCCTTAAATACACCGCATCATACCTATATAGCAGAACAAAAAGGGAACCAACATAAATGTACTTATATATTTTGTTCCCCTTAAATACACCACATCATACCTACACAGCGGAACAACAAGGGAACTGTTATACCCATAAGGGGAACAAAATTACTTTCTGTAGAGATGAGTGATAGATCGAACATTTATACATACCTATATGTGCATGTGTGTGTATTTAAAGGGAACAAAAGTACTTTCTATAGAGATGTATGATGGACTGATCGATTGAGCAATGACTTTACAAATTTTTCGTGTAAAACTAAGAACATAAAACTTTAAGCAATACGATCTACTTGGTCAACCATAGGATGTTTCTGAGTCTGGTTTCAATGATGAGTATAAGAAAAAACTTACTTTTAATATACAGCATGATACTGTGATTTAATCTGCCATATGAATATTGCTAAAGTAAATTTTGCTGATCACCTTTCATATTTTTCATTTCTTTATGTACTTCTCTTACTGACTGCAAAGAATATAAAAATCAAGACAGAGAATCTGCCACTATTAAAAGCTTGCTGTGTGGTGTCAGACTTATGGTCATAAATTTGCTCAGAACTTAGCTTTTTCTTATACTTTGGTTTTATTGCAGGGAGTATTAAACTTACTATCTTTAATAAACAAAAATATTAACTAAGAAAACTTAGGAGCACCAACAAATACAGTTCTAGTCACAGTGTTAGTGGTATAGCACTGAGAAAAAATGTTAATTATTTCATTTTGCAAGTTTTGCATTTGCTGTTTTTAAACTTGTTCCAAATTCCATGGAAATGCACTAAGCTGTATTTCTGTTTCTGTGATAAGATATCACAACTCTCTGCACATCAGCAGTGCACTCCCATCTGTACAGATGTGTTGGGCATTGCAGCTTACACTAATGGCAGTGTTAAAGGTAGCAATACCATAGAGACCATTACAGGAATAGATGGGTCAGGTTCTTAAGATGCTGAAATCAAGTTTTGAAACTTTTTCTACAGTCCTTGTGTCTAATAAATCTTTTTGTGGAAGAGTTTCATAATAGACTAATGGAATCATCTCAAGAGCCCTTCTTTCTGATCAAGACAGAGGTATTGAAGCAGAAGAACTTCTTTTTCTGTCATAATTTTACTTCATACCTGTATGTATGCAATCAGGAAATCCAGAGACTACAGCACTTTTGTGTTTTAGAAATGCAAGCAAAAGTAACTGTATTCCTTGCAAAGGCAAGTACTCTGATTGGCATTAAGGCTGTGAAAGGTATACTATTCTAATTTTATGTGATTTTTGAGGACATTTGATTTAGGACAGCATTTTTAGAGGTGGAGAACTATTTACTAAGCTTTTTTTTATTTATTAAAAGCAATATGGAGAAATTGAAGATTGCCAGATAGATGACTCTTCTCTCCATGCGGTGATTACCTTTAAGACAAGAGCAGAAGCTGAAGCTGTGAGTATAGTCTTGAAAATACTCTGCCACATTCATCTACTTTCTGGTTACATTATACTTCTATATTTGATTAAATCAAATGTTGCTAATTATTTTAAAATGTTTTAAAAGAAGTGTGATACAAAAGTTTAATTCTAGATTAAACAAATCTGTCAGAACAGCATATTACGGAAATCCTTAGGAAATAAGGATGTTTATAGCAAACTCAAGTACAGGATATAAAAGAGAAATTAGGAGAAACACATGGGAACTGATAGCTGAATGTCTTGGTTTAATCTTTATTTAATTGCCAGTTGTTTTCACCTGAAGACTTGGTACCCTCACAATCTGCCTGAAATTTCACTGACATCCTGCAGAATGAGCCTATGTATTTTGTTTGGGATCAGTTGGATTCACCTTTGCCTGAAAACCTGTGATAGTGTAAATGTGATTTGATGTGATGGGATTTTCTGGATTTTTTTTCTTTTTTTTCCCTTTTTTAGCATATTTCTTAGAAATTTAGGAAATTACAGAAGTATAGAATTACAGAAGTAACTTTTAGAGACTAAAATCCGGAGTTGAGGTATGTGTAATTCAGCATCCTTACACATGGATCATTAGGACTTTATATATTTGGCTCAGCTGGACTCCTGCCTTATTCAGTCCATGGTGTAGGTAGTATGTGAACCTGCACAAAATAACGACTATAGTTGTTCTGCAAATTATTTTGTTTTCTTCAAAATCGTTGCATCATTGTTGGAAAGGAGTATCCTGAAAATAATAGGGGCTCCAGAAAGAATGGATTCGTATTTACAGTATGGTTATATGGAAAGATTTCATTTTATATTTATAATTTACACAAAGTTTCTATTTTTGCACAAAGTTCATATTGTGGAGTTTACTTGAACACAATTTTCATACCTGGCCAGGCTTTCTCTTTTTGTATGCTTTATCTTGAGACACCAGTGACCTGATTGATGGAAATACTGATATTTACAATGCAAATTAAGCCAATGGCAATAGTTTTGAACACTTACAGTATCATTATGGTTGCATATTTTGTTTGTGACACTCTTAGATATAGTAATAATGAGCACTAACTGTATGGAGATTGTAATTATTCTGTAAAAAAGAAAGTGTCATTAGTGGTACATAGTATATACTGACTGATAGAGAAAAAAATACTGTACAACTGTATTGAAGGAACATGGTTCAACAGCGAACAAAAGTTCTGTGGAGAATAAGGAAATGCCTGCCTGTAGATAAAAGCTGTCATAATTCGTATACTCACAAGTGGACTGAATTAAGGTTGGAATTTTAGTTTTGGTGCTTCCTGACATTGGTTACTTCATTTTGCAACTTCATATTCTTTGACATCGTCATTTACATAAGAAATATTCTAAGTGTTGAGAGGAACTTCTGCTTCCCTGAAAATAAAAATATGTCACCTAGAACAAGAATTGTTTTTTATGGACTGTCCAATAAAGTCTTTACTTATCCCAGGTGGAATATGACTCACAACAAGGATCTTGACAGTATCTTACTACAGATACGTGTTTATCAGAAAAATACAGTTTTTACTGTTAGAACTTGTTTTGCCTAAAAATTGGCATGGAGAATCCTTTCAGCCGTAGCTAATTTCTGTACCCAAAAAGCAGGGAATGGTAGTATTTTGGAACCAAACATAGAAGTGTAGAAATAGGAAGCACCTGAAAAAGAAGGTAGTGCAGAGAATGAAGCAAGATGTGGGCAGGGGGAGAAGGGAGGTAGATTTGGTGGAAAGGCTGAAGTCAACATGACGTACTTATCTTTTTTTTTTCTTTTATTTACGATACATGTTACTGCATTTGAAAAGCACTAGCTGTATTCAAGGTGAAATTCAGAGTATGCTCTGGGAAGTGGGGATATTTTAGCTGGATCAGAATTCATGATCAATGTGCGAGATGTCCACATTCTAGTTAGCATTAAAACTTTTAACTGTCAAATGATTTTGTGTCTAATTGCACCTCCATTTTTAAATTAAAATTTTATTAAAACTGTGTTTGATCAAATATAATAACATCTGTATTTTCCTTAAGATATTCTTATGTATTGAATATATTTCCACTGGAATTTCTGTGTTTACTACTAAAGCAGACTTTAAGACTGGCAATTGGAGAAGTTGTAGAAGGTAATCATTAAAAACCTCTGTTGAGGCCAATTGTGATGTAAATGCAGCTAATATTTTACCTTCTTAAATGAAAATAGGCCTAAGCTTTATGACGATATATGTTCTAGCCTGGAAGGAAGAGGAGGATTCCCTATTGTAAAATGTTGTATTTTTATGTAGTAGTAATTTCTTCCAAAGATTACAAGTTGTTTCTGGACCTAAATGTCACGTATAAGTACTTCTAAAAATTCTAGTTGTGCGACATTGTGATGAGACCATGGACAAAAAGCTCCTGAGCTGCATTTTAATAAGCATAGAATCTTTTAAATTTATCATAAATTTATATGTACAGATTTAAAATTTATACCTGGGGACTTTAATATCACACAATTCATGTTCAGATGTCATTGAACATGTAATTGTTTCTACTTTTCACATTATGCTGTGCTTTCAGATTGTACTATAAATCTTTTGTGACCATGACAGTTATTTCGGAATGTTGCTAACGCTGATTTATGCTCATTCATGTTACTTTAATTTGAACATACTATTTCCAAAGCAGCCACTTAATGCAGCTGGTACTTAGAAAGACATGAATATCCCATAAGTTAAAAATTTTTACGTTTCAATTACAACGGCTTTACAGGAAGTGGAACGTTTTCCAGTAGATTAAGTTGTAATCACAAAGGGGCTTTTTTAGTTGTTTGGGTTTGGTTTTTTTAACCATTTGTATTTGTGGGATGTCTTACTTCTTCCAGTAAGTTATGCATTAACAGTTTTGCGTCCGTCTTTGAGAGGTGAAGGACACATCAACATAAAATTAAAAACCAGGAAGGTGTTGGTTCAGTATGTTACCCACATCACCATATGCTTTATGGTTTTCAAAGCTTATTTTCCTCTGAATATATTTTGATCATTTTCCTGAGAGGATGTGTGAATTCCATGTGCGGTAAATGAAGTTGGTTTGTTTTAACCTATTAACAGTAATTCAGTATGAACATACTAAAACTTGGATTTTCTTTTGAAAAAGCAGTCTGTTGGATTATTTCTGGCATTGAAGTATTACGGAAGTTAATTTTTCCCAACAAAAAGATAACTAAAACATTTAAACTTGTTTTAGGCTGCAATTCATGGATCTCGTTTTAAAGGACAAGAGTTAAAGTTGGCATGGAACAAGCCTGTTGCTAGTATGTCAGCTGTTGAAGCAGAAGAAGCTGAACCTGATGAAGAGGAAGTAAGCTTGCTTTTTCTTTTTTTTTTTTCTTTTAATTTTTGATTTTTAAGATAAAATAATGCAGCTTTTTCAAAAGAAAATGATCTGTAGATTCATACTTCTATTTTTTGAAACTAACTTATGTTTTGATATCAGAAAGTGGATTTATAAATACATTTCTTGTTTTCTAGGCTGTTGAAAGTCCAGATACTTTACTTTTCCTTGCAGAAATGAAACATTTCTTAAACAACAAAAAACTCTAGAGGAAATAGCTAGAAACTGGAAGGGGTGGGTTTGAATTTGCATGAGAGGGATTGAGGATTTTGTCTAAAACATGGTCTTCTGTACCATCTACTTTAGGCACTAATTTCTTAGAGGATCAAATTTCAGAATCTAATTTTCTTTTATAGAGAGAAATGGCTTGGAGGATACAGGTGAAGGAATAATTTAGAGCATTTGTTAACATCATTCAGACATCTAAAGTACCTCTGCTGAGTGTTAATCTTCATCGTGGTGCATGAAAGATATTAAAGCCTTGTCCAAGTAACTTTAGTTGGTTAAGGTAGGAATAGTGGGGCAACATTTCGTGATGCATTTAACTCATTACACTGAAAATACTGAAGTTTGTGAATTCTGAAAAATAAATGCTACTTGGGGAAAAAGTCAGGCAATCTTTTTTCTAATTAATTTACTGTCAGTTAACTGTAGATACGTAATTGCCATAGAATAGCTGAAGTAGAAGTACACCTTGACTTAATCAGTGATAGTATTTTGTCTGTAACTTTTTCCGATGATATTTTGGCCGACCTACTGTAGAAGCAGCTTCATAAGATTGTTTTGATATAACCAAATTCAGTTAGTTTTTTAAAATTTTGTAGTATTCAGTTCCTGGGTTTTTTTTCTGAAGACAGTCAGTTTGTCTATTTGCTTTCTGTTTCCAAAAATGCTAATTTCTTTTTAGCACGTGAGCCAAAGACAGGTAGAGTAGACTACCTCCACTGCGGTGTATTCATACTAGGCGTTTGTGCATTCTGACTTACTAAATATTACTTTCCTTATATACGCAAATCTCAAGCATTGTCAGATAGTAATGAGCTGTGAGTGAACAGGAGGCTACCTTGGGGAGTCTTCAGAGCACCACGGATATTTTGTCACTTCTCCTTCAGGGATGTATTGCCTGTGAAGACCAACAGCAATGTTTGTTGCTGCAAGGAATCTACCTTCTTGTGAGGTCTCATCGAGTAACTACTTCACTGAGACTTCGCCATTTTGCATAATGAAGGAGGGGCATGGAGGGATATGCAAACACTTCAGCAGAGTAAAGGAAGGGAAGTACATACTCATTGGTACGTGAACTACAGTGAGATTCCTCTTTTAACTCCACCTGAAGACACTGAGTGTAGGAGGGAACCTCTAGGGTATAGGTAGTGGGGGAAAGGGAATGAAGACAGTTACAAGCTACATGTGCTGGCTGCCCTGGCAAAGGGAAAGGACAGATTTACAAAGACCTCAGGCCTAGATGCTTGACAACATCTTGTCAGCTGAGAAGTGTTTGTGGTAGTGGGATACATCTATTTTAGGTGATGGTTGTTCTCCTTAATAGGAGTCATCAGGTATGGAAAGAAAACTCAGGGAGAAGACTGCATGAGACTGTTTTCTGTAATTCATAAATTGATGAGCTCATCTAAAACTTTCCAGATTTTCAAAATTTAAGTAAAAAGAGGAAGTAACAGGGTTTTTTTGTTATTAAGAAATAATTTCATTATTTGAATGTTTACCTTTAGTGTGGATTCTCCCCCCCACCCCCAACCATTTATTTTTCTAACACTTTTCTTGAGATCTGATTTTGTTTTTTAATTTAACTGGTTTTATTTGTCTCTGGACTGTTTCTGCAGTCATTCCTTGGCTAATTATTCTTGTGGAAAATGTATAGGAGTTGTTCTTTGATCAGAAACCCTAGCTGTTCATTGCTTTTGTATGCTTGCTGAAATCTTTGCAATAGCAAATGTGTAATATAAAAATACTAGTTTACCTATTTTTTTTGTTAGTAGTGTTGCTGGATTCTTACTTGGCCCAGTGTTTACAGATTTTTTTGGTTTAATATGGTCGATGTACTTACCTCTGACCCTTTCCCATTTTCAAAACAAGCCAGATATATGTAGCGCTCCTATCGTTGTGTAATGAGATAGGAATTTATTTGAATTTTCTACAACTGAATTGGTCCCCCTAACCTTCACCAAATTTCTTTACATGAGAGATTTCTATTCAGTAATCCTTGGGAAATTTTGCATTTAAATGTCATTCTTTACTTCTGTAAGCTTTGTATTGCTTCTAGCATTTGGTTAAGTTAGTGTTTGAAGTATGTTATGATTCCCAGGTCCCGGATGGATGGAGTTCAAGAATTTAATGTTCGTGTGCTGAAGTTCAACCAATTATATAGAAGAAATTTTACATAGTTTTATTGTTTAAAATTCAGTACTTATGCAGGATTAGATTGGGAGTGCGATAGGTTCTTAAAGTCACTGGCCTAAATTTCAGTCATACATTCTTTATACATGTAAAATGTCTTGAGTTTCTGCATGCCTATAATTCATCATGCTGCTTATTTAGCTTCATTTTTAGCAGCTGTTGTAAACACATGAAAAAGGTTTCTGTCATTTTTCCGTGTGTACACTACCATTTTAGTTCAGCTAAGGAATACTGTGCTAAAGAAGGGATAGCAGGCTTAAGACTTGAGTGAAACTAAGTACCTTGTTGTTTGGAAAAAAAAAAGGGAGCTTGATCATTCAGCAGAGTGACATTCTTAATGACACAGGGCTCCTAGTTTGTTTATGAAAACACGAGGTAGGTCTTTTGGACTTGGGTGCTATAGAAAATACCTGGTGAGTAGCCACTTAATTATGAAAGCACCTAATCTTCCTAGATGTCTTACACTCTACCTTTTACGTCAGAAAATGTTAAAGATCAACAGAGTATCATGTTTTTCTCTTGAAGTTTCAGGAAGAATCTTTGGTGGATGACTCACTGCTTCAAGATGATGATGAAGAGGAGGAGGATAATGAATCTCGTTCATGGAGAAGATGATTCAACTGATCAATGACAATGCTAGAACTGCACCTGTGTTGCATTAGTATTACCTAATGTACTTCTGCATCTTTGTATTAAAAGGGGTTTTGTGATGAAGTTGGATTCGGATATAGACTAAAAAGCAGCTGGTCGGTTATAAGTTTTGAGAGGTTGATGTTTGAGTTACATTTCAGTAAATGATTGCTAAAGACATCATACTAGGAACATATGCAATGTTTTTATTACATAGTTCTACAGAAAGTTACAGAATTCTTTGGGTTCTTTGTAATTTACCGTTGGTCAAACACAAATGACCAAAAGTTGTTATAACATAGATAATTTTTGTTCTATTCCAGATACGGAATGAAAATTTGCATTTAAAATCTTTGTGAATGTTTTCAGAAATGAATAGATAACAGTACTAAACCGAAGTCTCTAAAGTTATGTATTCATAATATTGCATAGTAGTATGCTTAGGCTTTACTATGTACTAGCCTTTTGTTGGATTTGTGTACGTATTTTACCTATGGGTTTTAATGATAAAGTGTATGACTGCTTTGCATATAAGTCCTTATGACTTTAAGATGTTAAAAAATAAAGAAATGGAATGGTCTTCAAAAAAAAAAAAAAGAAAAAAAAAAAGCAATAACCAAAAAAGCTAAGGCAATGGTCCTTCATAATGAAAAAAAAAAAAAAAAGATGGAAAAAAAAAAAGAAAAAAGACCATTCCAAATGGCAACCCCCACCCCCATATTCACAAAAGGAGCTCTAATCACTATCACTTATACTAAAATAGTATTGAATATAAAAAAAAGTCTCAACATAATGATGTTTCATTTACATTAACACACAGGTGTACTCTGTTGCATAAAAGCTTTTGGATGTCTTCTGAATTTTAAACTGATTTAAGTCAAGTGGTAAATAGAATAATATTCCAACAATAAGGAATTTATTCTGTATCCCTGCACTGTGCAACTGTAGAAGAAAATTTGATCCCACAGAAAGATATGCATACTTAAATGTAATTTAGAAGAATACATTAGGTGAAGTGGAATCTTTGGTAGGTATTACTCTAAAAATTTTGACTACGCACACTAATGCATCTTTTTTATTCCTGTGTTTCTATGATTACATTTTTCCATTTCAAAAGTAATACTCAGCAGATACTAAGTTCACGCTACAGTGTATGTTCATCATTTAAAAGTGTACATAGATGAAATGTTAGTAGAGTTCCTCCTCCACAGAAATACTTACTTGGCTCTTTCTAACAGGCCTTTCTGTTATGTGAGGTCTGAACTTTCTCCTCTTCTTAGGAAGGGGAACTGCTTAGCCCTTTGCAGTAAAGGACCTCTTTCACCAGAAAGACATGTTTTTATTTCCATTTAGTGGCATTCTGCTGGTCTGTTTTCAAAAGAAAATCTATTAAGAGTTGTGGGGTTTATTTTTATTTTTTCCCCTCATCAGCTCATTAATGAGTGCAGCATAAAACCACTATCTCATTTATCAAATTGATGCAGGGGATAGTACTTCACTTAACAGTATATTTTCTTTAGCCTTTGTTTTTGTCTTTTTTGGGGGGAGGTGGGGGAGAACTGCTAAAAGTCATGTCTCTGCCCTTTTTTTTAATTCCAAAATAGGAACGGGGGAAAGTAGAAGTAGTAGTATCACAAGAGAAGAGCTCCAGCTGTAGAATTTTTGCTCTGTGCTTTTCAATTATTTGAGGACTTTTTGAGACCTGGATCCTGTTTTAGGTTTTTTTGTTCGGGTTTTTTTCCTATGTCCCTGTGTGTATGCATATCTTGTTGCAAAAATATGCACTTAATATTTTTGTATAGTCTTGGTTTCACATTGAAATTTCACAATTAACTGCCATGCTTGTTACAGTAAGTTCTAAATCTTGCCATAGGAATTGTATTTGGGAAATTGACTTCCTTTTACACTGAATTTCAGGCAAAATAAAATATTTTAAGAACCTTTTCATCCAGTGCTCTGAATGAGCTGTTCTAGTTCACTGTATTAAATACAAGCTTTCCTACTTTTCTTCTTTAATTATTTAGTACATCTGAAGGGTGCCAGATTGACAGTCCGGGAGGTTGGAAGGTTTTTGTGTGTTGTCTTACGGAACAGGAAAGGACTGTGCGTGCTGCCTTAAGGTGGTTGTGTGGCATGCTTTGTCTAGTGCTCAAACCTGCCTTTTCACTGCAGTTAATCAACACAAGCTAATGACAACTATTAGTGTGTTCTTTACATGGATGCTTCTTATGAATCATCTGAAATTGCTGTATCATGTAATTTTTAAAATCAATATTGAAAGTTTGCCTGCTTGTTTTGAATTCAGCTTGGTAATGCATCCATGCAAGATTCATTTCTTAATACGGAGAGAATTCTTACTGGCGTGTATTTTGTGCCCTGCTGTTACCTTGTGTCACTCTGACTGAAAATGACCTGGATGAGAATGGCTTGGTTTAGTCCTGCTTTAAGAAACAAACCCAAATGTTTGTTTCAGACAAAACTAATCTGATTGTATGCCATTCAGTGTAAGAGAACGGTGTCCCAGTTGCAATCGAAATGGATTCTGTACCTATTTCTGTCATTATCAAATGACTTTCTTGATTTCTTTTAGTCTTGCTCTGTTCTTGTACTCCTTGTCTAGCTCTGCTCTCCCCTCCCTTTTTTGCTACTACCTTAGCCAATTCTCATCTTTTCAGTTCAGTCAGATCCTTACTAGCATAGCCTTCAGTGAAATCTCTTGTCACCTGGAACAGCATCCTTCCTTGTTTGAATCAACAAACCAAGCGTCCTGCTGACTTTCATTCCCTTCTTTACTTAGTTGATCCCTCTGAATGCATTCCCAAGTATGCCTCCACTGTGATTAGCTAAATCATTGTATTTTTTTAACAGTTCTGCAAATGGATTTTCCTAGTCTGAAACACCGGGAGTGGGGTTACCTTGGTTTTCCCCAGGCAGCTTTTCAAAATTTCTATGGAAAAAAAGGTAAACATTTAAGAAGGTATTTTCTTTTCCAGCTAGATGCTAAAGGGCTTGAATAAGATGTGATCTGACATGTAGTTCAATGACAATATTGTAGTAAACCACATTTGGATGAACTACAAAAAATTCTAAGTAATGGGAGTCAGTAATTCAGACTATGTTACAGTCTGTCTACAAAACAATAAAGTAACAAGAATACCTCTTTGAAGCATTACTTATGGCCAGTGCTATTTTTGGTTTTTGTTCTCTTAAAACACACTTCAAATCAGAAAATCCGCAGAAGTAGTACAAGTTAGTTATTAGTGAAACAAAAAGGTACAGGACTTATTTCTACAACCAAGTCTAAGCAGGTCTATTTCTTAAATAGAAAAAGCACCCACTGAAAAGTATTTCTACTTAATTTAAACCATCTAATTTTGTTGCTGACTATCTACTCTGAAGAAGTCCCCAAACCGGCTAAGCTTACTATTCTTTTCAGCCCTTGGATAACTTTTAATAGCTCTTCATTTATTTGAGGGTTTTTTAGACAATGGACAATTTGTAATTACCAGTTGTCTCATGAGCATAAAAGAGCACAAAAAGATGCACAGGAATTTGGTTTTGACTCAAGGAAGTGATTTTGGATGTTCCCTGCATTTTTTTAACTAATCCCTGAACTAGTAGGTCTCACCAAAAATAGATGGGGAGGGGAAGGGAAATATTTTTTTTTCTTTCACCAGTCATACACTGCTGTTGTACCAATACACCAAGTAACATAAAAGGGCATAGACCTTCAATGAAGCACCTCATAGCAGAAATTTGAGGGGGTTGTGGAATAAGTGTGAAAATCTGAACAGTTTTGATTGTTCTTCGTCATCCTATTCTGAGTGGAGCTATTTCTTACTGTACTGGTGTTATAGCACTTGATTACTTTCAAATTAACCTGTTAAGTCAGACAAACTAATTCTTGATCAAGATTTAAAAAAAAAAAAATCAGTTTCCAGTTGAGCCAATATAGCTGTAAACGATCCTTGGTGAAAATGAACTCTTAGGTTTTTGTGGACTCGTGTAGACCTTTATAAACACATTAGTGTGCTTATTACACAGTTGCCTAAATACTGTGGTTTTATAAAATAATCATGTTCATTTTTTACTTTAATATGTCTCTGCATGTTTTATTCTGAACCATGTTTTAAATCTGTAGACCTCAAAAATACTTTCGATAAAAACAGACTCGAGTGATTTCAGTCTTTTATTTAAATTCTCTTTAGATCCAGTTGGAACGCTGATGAGAGGAATTTCAAGAACACACTGCACAAGAAATGTCTCTTTTTTTCCCTAATGGAACATCATTTGTAAAATCCTCCTATATGTGTTAATGCTAAAGTTAAAGTTTATCTGAATATTAGTACTTGGTTCTTTGTCCATGTGAGTGAAGATTAATATTTTTTTTTTCTTCTTACAGTAAGCTTGTAATCCTGAGACCAGTTGATGTCTTACCCTGTGGTATTTTATAATAATTTTTATGTTACAGTTTGAATTCTTGAATTCCAAGATCCTTCCTTCTTTGTTAGCACAACAGACTAATTCAGTTTCTCACCTTTCTCTGGCAAAGACTGGAATACTACATTCAGCAAATCTGTCCATGCTAGTTGATGAGCTGGATTTTAGTATTTCCCGGTCAGCAACTGGGAGAAAAAAATTTTGAGGCATGTACTCTTCAAAATGAATTTTTCTCAGAAACATCTGCAGTAGACTTATTTTTTTATTTTGACCTTTGGGATGCAGAGAGGATGAAATCATAATTTTACCCTTTTACACTATTTTACCCTTTTACACTATTTTACCCTTTTACACTATTTTACCCGTTTAAACTATTTTACTCTTTTATGTTGCAGTTTCTCGTAAGATTTTTGGGTAGTAATTTGATGGGTAAGTCAGATTTTTTTATGTCATCTAGCATATACTTTTCTTTAAAAAGGAAGGGAAAAAAAACCCAGCAAACTGGTATTTACAGTTCCTCCTGACAAGCTATGGAGATTATTTGAAATCAGAAATGTTATTTACAGGCCTCAAAACTCGAACAGTCCAGATGACCATTTCCCAGTTGCTAAAGAATGCCTTCTGCTTCTTAGGCTTAATGTTCTTTTAAATGCAAAGGAAAAAAGAAACACTAGCTTCTCCAAAATGTTTTCCTAATGATCTGCAGCTAGACAGAAAATTTCTCAGCTCTAAGGCATACTAACTCCTCTCTATACAATAATTTGGTTTCTAGCGAAATAAGAAAAGTTTCTTAGGTTTTAAAGGTCATAATTTATTCTTCATCTTGCACGGAATTTTGTGCGATAAAGATGTTTGAACCAAAATGCTTACTCCTTGTAGTGAAAACAAAGAATTCACAAAAATTTACGTTGATCTATGCATGTTAAAATCTATATCCTTCTGCCAAAATTGTGTGTCTGTTGCTAATGCATATACAGTGTAGGTGAGATGTACAGAAGCACAGAAATGCCTTTAGGGTACAAGAACTCTATTTTTATAGAGCTTCCCAGCTCTGCAGGGCTCTGCTGCATAAAAGCGGAGAGAAATGTCCTTTCCATTGAAGTATCTTATTTTTAACATGAAGAAATGTTCTACCTCACGTTTGCAAACTGTCCTTTCTGTGCTTAAAAGAAAGGCTGTTCTGATTTTGTGGATTTTTTTTTTTCCTTGAGATAAAGCCCTGTATTTTTCCTTTTGACTGCTAGAGGGCACTATGGCTACACAAGTGAAGCACAATAACTGGAAGTAATTTGCTCCCATTTCAACACTTCTGTGATATTTTTCCTGTTTCAGTTCTCATACTAATATTTGCATTTCTTGCAGAAACCTGTATACATCTCTGCCATGTCAGCAGAAATTCTATTTGTGTGAACTGAAACAAAGTATCCCTCTTTGGATTTAGGTACCAATGATAAAACATGACTCCAGGTATTTGAATCTGAATAAAACAGAAGAACATTGCTGTGTTGCAAGAGGCATATATCCATCTCCTTTTCTACTCTCGGTGTTGAATTAGGTTTTGATAGATTACAGTTGAAGTTACAGAAAACTTGTGAGTAGCTACATCCTGTTCGTCAAAGCTTTTCATTGAAATTAATCTTCTAAGCATGTGTTTATGCTCTAGAATAGGGGATATGCAGTGAATGGAAAGCTAAAACTTACTGCTGGAAAGTGGGGAGGCAGAAATGGCAGATGATGCTACATTTTTATATAAACTACAGAAGAAATTGCCAGCCTAACATGGTGTGAAGAAATTTCACCACTGTAGCCAGTTACCTTTGCTTTATGGTAGACTCATGTTAAATACATCGAAGAATTACTAGTGTAGTTCCACCAACTGGTGCGTAACTACATGAAACAATTTTTCAGCTACAATATGGAATACTTGTTCATCCTGGTACTTCCAATATACTGTCTGTTACTGTCTTGCCCGAGCGCATTGGGAAGCTACTGGTAGCCTGTGCATCTCTACACTGGAACTCGGAATCCGCAATGTCCATGCACACAAACCATGTTTAGGCCAGCCATATGACTCGTTCTGTGTTGTTGTCTTTTCCCTTTCAGTCACTAGTGTGATATCAGAAAGTGCTGAGGTATTGCAAATTTTGTTATACTCCTCCTAACTCACAAGTTCAGCTATGTGGAGATTATTATATGCTCTCTTTTTTCTTGCAAAATGGCAGCTCTATCGTCACCTGTGGATAGACATTGTAAAATGCTGGAAAACTTCCAAGAACTCAGTATCTTTGAGTTCACTTAAAGATGGAAACTTTGTTTGCCAGAAGTGATTGTGAGAAGAGAAATTATTCTTGAAAAAATTCTTTGTTTTTTTAATCACAATTATCTGTTTACATTCAGATCTGATAGATAGTTAACATTTACCCGCTGCTGCTCTCAGAGAGGTATTAGATAATGTTTAAAATTATATATCCCCCATGTGCTGTTTCTACCAGTTTGGAGGCAAATAAAAGAGACATACTATCTTTGTATGTATTTTGATACAATTTTTAATTATATTTTTCCATCTACATTCTCCATGGTAATATTTTACCTTAGAAAACAGAGAAGAGTTGTAGGATACTATTCATTTATTTGCAAAGTTCTACAATCTTAACCTATCTTATGGCTACTGTTTTCAAAACTCCGCCATAGGCTGTACCATCCTTCATGTATAAGACAAAAGTTCTGAAAAGTTAAGTAGAATTGCAAGTTTTATCAAGAACACAAAAACAGAAATACCCAGTAAGCAGCAAGTGAGCAGGTTTAGAAAACTTTGCTGCAGTATAGAATTGTGCGGTACAGATGTTCACAAAGGTGGATTTTCTATACTTGAGTAATTGAAATCTTGACCGTCTTTCCAACAGATTCTTACAGTGAAGAGAAACGTTACCTGCACATACCTGAAAACTTTGCTTCCATGAGTTATTCCAGTGATTGAATGGGCCTGGATATGGAACCGTAACTGCTTGTCTACTGGAATGCCTTTTAAATGGGATAATCTTTCTACAGAGAGAATAAAAAACTTCTTTTGCAGCTGTACACAGGAGTACTTATTCAGTATCTTTCAGAGGGAAAAAAAAAATCTGTCTACTTTTAAAATACTAAGTTAATAATTGGTGAATATTTGTTTCCAATATTCAGCGATCTGAACACTGGGGGTCCTACAAGCTACTTCTGTTGTTTTTTTCCTGTGGTAAAATTTCATTAGTTAGTTTGCAAAACTACTGTTTGGAATCTGAAAAACTCGTTTTCTTATTTTAGAATTCTTTGTTCCCAGAAGCAACATCCTGTACATAGTGTATTTAGATGTATTATTGTGATGTAGCCAAATTTATGTGTGGCAGTATTGTGTTACTGAAAAATGTGAGATTGAAGAGCAAAGAGCAATAGCAGTAGCCTTTATGGTGGAAGAAGCTGAGAGATAGTTAACACGCGAAGTGCTGGTCAGCAGACTTACTGCCTGACCTGAATTACAAAATAATTTTTCTGTTAGAAATTACGTAAGGATATTGGCAGTATAGCAGGATGAATGAAACTGAGCACTTTTTTCTGTTGGCACGTAGCGAAAAATTAAGGAAAATAAGTCACCATTAGACCTTGTTAACTGTCAACAGGTTAATGCTGTCTTTATTTGCAATTTTGTATTGGTGAATATTATTTGTATGTCTTAACTAATTTTATGTTTCAATAACTTTAATATTAAAATAATTTAAAATGTATTAGTTTCTTTTGTTTCTGTGTTGAACTATCTCTAATCATTCTTTCAAGTGAGTTTAAAGTAAGTGCTATTTCTTTTCCATCCTTATTTACTGTGATGCTTCCTATACTGAAAACTGATGTGTTTGCTCTTGTACTGTCCCTTCTCTGCAAATTTACTATATATTGAATTTTTTGAAGACAGCTTGCCAGGAAAACGCTGAAGAAGCAGCTTTGTATTGAAACTGGAATCTGAAATAATAAAAAGATTAACCAGTAACATTCACTACACTGCCATATTTAAGATGGCAGTATATCATGCTACAATACTATCTGTAGATAAGCTTTTGTTAAACTTTTAAAGTAATTTGAGTAGGTAATTACTAGTGTTTTAGTAGACTAAAGAGGATTGATGGCAGCTTGATTGGCTGGAGCAGTTACTAAAGTTCACATTTTATGACCACCTTAAAAATATTCATTTAGAAGCTTATGAATTACTCTCTGGAGTCACCCTGAATTAACAAATACTGAGCTATCTTTTAGCTTTTGAATCTTTTTGTTAAGTAATTTCTGCCCACTACGGAACTTTAGAGTGTTTTCCAAGAACTCATTTTCTAGATGGAGCAGGAGTAACTCTTTCATGGCCAGGGCTAAGCTGAGCAAAATGTTCTCACAAATAGTCACGTTCCATGCCAGCACTAAAGATGACCCTGACTGGTCACTCCTGCCCATCCTTTGCGCTTGACACAGCGGTTATTTGTGTGATAATGTAGTAATTGAGGAGCTGGACTATGCTTTTAAAAATGGGTAGTCCAACTGAATTGCCTTCCTAATCTACTTTGCCATGCGGCTGAAAAGACATTATTATTGGGTGATGCTGGGGCAGGAGCGAGGAGCTGGGATCAGTAGAGCTCTTCATACAACAGGTCTGGTTCAACCTGATATACTTCCGCTGGAAACACTGGCACCCCTGTGCTGTTCTCAGTTATGTGTGTTTGGCTTCAACTCTTGTTTTTTCTCTTCTCTTCCCCCAATTTAGAGGAAAGCATTTAGTGAGCAAAATGTGGAAGCTGAAGCGTTTCCACAGAAGATCAGAAGAGCAACTGAGAACAGAAGCATTGCACTTGCACAGGCTTCTCAGAAACACAAGGCATGCTGTGGTTCAACAGTGACCTGCTAAATTGAAAGCTGCATGGCCCTGCATTTGAGCTGACCCTCTGTACCCATTTGGAAGTCAGTAAAAAGGTAGTCTTAATAGCCTTATAAACCAGGGACTTTGCTCTGTGAGCTCTGGCTCCTTTTGACGTATCCCTCAGTGGTTCTGAGGGGGTGGGGGGGAAAGGCACTCATGTGAGTCAAGGATCGCCTCCAAAGGAGGTGTGAGAAGCCTTGGAAGAATTTTGTCAGACCTTTTGGATCTTCGCTTAGCTTACTGTGAGTATAGTAGTTTTGTGTCAAAGGCTGTGTGATTCATGCGTCAGTGCAGTACTAATGCAGTAGCAGCAAGCTACTTAGGAGATGCTTCCTCCTCCACATCACCATTGTGCAGTGGGGCCACAGTGCCTGCACTTTCCCTTCCTAGGAGAACTCAGGTTTACCAGCTGGGTAAAACACCTCTGAGGCTAGACTGTAGCAGGAAGAGATCATTGCTTCTAATCGATCTGTGTAGACAAGCTAAGCCATTGGAAAGGAACATAGACAATTCTGATGGCATTTAGGGACCTTAGCCAGTCAGGGAATCAAGCAGCTGGGAAGAGAGTGGAATAAGTATAGGAGTATACCATGTGCTATAGGACTTGCAGTTAGGTTAGACAGCGTGAAGGTTGGTTTTGTTAAAGTTTGTTGGGTGTTGGTGAAATAAACTACTGACATTAAGTTGTTAGAAGGAGGTGCTGAGGCAGATGGAAGCTGAGGTTTCAAGTTTTTGGCCAAACAATTGGTTATGTGCTTGTTTCCTTTCCAGCAATAGACCCACTGTCTACCACACCTGTGGGCAGCCCAGTTTGTTGAGGAAGAGAAAAGACTTGCTATAAAAGATTTGGGAAATACTCCTAAATCCACAGAATTGGGCAAGGAAATGCTGATTCTCTGCCTTGCACTTTCACAGAGGCTTCCATCTGGAATTTTAAAATAGCATCCAAGATACCTAACAGTTTAGAGAAACCTTACTTTAGTGGTTCCTTCTGGATGGCTTAGGGATCGCAGAATTCAGTGTTCCTTATTATGAATCACTATGGGAGTATGTTGTGTCATCAGTCAGTTGCTTTTCCAGTCAGTGTTTGTGTATTCAAGCCTGATTGTCCAAGTTCGGTTAGCTTAAACAGGTCAAGTAATGGATCTTTGCTGTTATTTAAACTGTTTGACACTGTTGCCTGAGTGAACAAGTTAGGAAGCAGTTACATGAGCAACATAGTGTGCACATCATAATTTCAGATGGAAAATGAATGATGATGAGCTATTGTAGTATAAGAATACAGGATACTCTTTGGTCATCATGGCTGCAGAATAAGTTGGAAGGTACAGATCTAAACTCTTAAAGTTACATTAACAGGAGCTTGTGTCAACTGAACCTTTAGAAGTGGACACTTCTGCAGTGCAAAGCATTTCAGTGCCTAACTCCTTTCAGATCTCTCTCCGTCTGTCCAAAGAATCAATGGTCCTGTCTTGCCCTTCTTTCTCTGAACAGATGGGGAACTCGTCTGAACATCTGAAGTTTTAGGAGCCATACCAAGTACTGTCTTATCTGAGAGGTTGTGTATGCTTTGATGACTGCTTTCTAAAATCAGGTAATCAAAAGCATTCAAAATGAAAATATTAACATGAAAGAAAAGGTAGACTGTAATCTTACATCTTTGTTGGAGTCCAAAAATCACAATGAAAAGTCATTTTCTTTTATCTCCATGGATCCACTGGTCCGTTTAAAGACTTCTCAAAGCTGACAGTAGCACATATGCAAATCTCTAAAATGTACCCAGTTACCATATATACTGCTACTTGCAAAAATATACATTGCCTTTTGAAGAACTCAACAGTTTGTTTCCTTCCAAATGTCCAAACAAAAAATAAGTAGTCTTCTCTAGCCACTCTGTTTAGTATTATTTAGTGGTTATGGGAATAATGGGTTAGGAACCCTCAGCATGAATTCTGTAATTTTGTCTACAAAGATACTGAATGAAATTTTAAACGGTGTAGATATCTCGGGTCCTTCTGAATTTTACACCAAATGTTTATGGGACAAAGGACAAACAGTTGCATACAACTTGCACTTCTACCCCAACAACAGAATGGTGAGAAAAGCCCTTCAATGTTCTTGCAACACCAACTGCTCCTGCCTGTAGCACCTTGCCTGAAGATTTTGCAAGGTGGTAGACTGTGGTGGCTTCCAAATGCCTTGATGTCATGCAGTCATGCTGTGGTTTAGCCTGCTGCCTATTCGGCACTATCACATTTCAGCACGTCTTTGTAGCTTTTGCTTTTAGAAGAACTCACTGGAGACATAGGTTATTTCAGTGTCTTGTTCCCTGTCTGAATGTTGGTGGTCAGCCTCTTAATCTACATCAATACTAGTAAATTAAACATGGCTGGGACTGTTCTCTGATGCTGAGGCCAACTGGCATGGGACAACTTTGATACACACTATTAGGCTTCCAAACAGGACAACCACATCCACATTATCTGCTGGGAATGGTCTCTGGCTTGGGATAGCTAATCCAGATCTCTGTGGTGCTAAGGCCTAACAATTTAATAGTACCAACAATAAAGTTCCAGTGCCTGTGATATATGCGGGACCTGTTTGTTTTACTAATTCAGATGTGGTCTGAGCTGTGCAGTATCTGTAAATGCCAAGCCTTGTCCAACAGCAGCAGGTAATGGGGACCAGTTCCACTGGTAGAGAGAGGGGCCTGGAGGAAGATCTGTTCTTTGGAAAGGCAGTGACAACTGACAACACTGTTCTACAAGGAATCCATCCTCTCTAGCAATAAACGTCACTAGCTAAAAGAGAGAAAGGGTACTTGTAAAAAAAAAATCCTAGTACTTTTGCAAACATACAAATAAATGGCAATCAGCAATCAAAAATTTATAGACTATAGTAACTACTGTATTTAATGAGAAGTGTAAAATACATGATGGTCTTGTGAGACACAGAGTTAGAAGAAACCTTATTAAAGAAAATGAATAAAAATCTTAGAGTTGAAATACACATAGGCCATTATATTCAAACTTTCCTATCATTAGTAAGGTTTGGAGGTCTCTTCAACTATCCACTAAGTATTATCAGTCATCTTAAAAATTAACCTAGCAATAATGCAATGCTGTAATCAAAGGGGCAAGCTGTGATACTTTTCTGGCAAGCCTACCTATAGAATTGCAGTTTCCTATAAACTGACAAAGGGGGAGATATACAGAGGTTATACGTCTTTTAGCCCTTCGTATGTAAGTATGCTTTCTAGCACAATACATCACCTCAATTATTCTTTATGCAGCAGGACAGAATTCTCTGACCAGATATTTTTTGTTGCCGAATTACTTGCACATACATTGTGAAAATATTTTCCTGTGTCTGTACATGTATTTCATCAGCCACACTCCTATCTGTCAAAGTAGGGTGAATGCTTTAATTGCTTAATCAGCTTTCTGGGTCTCCCATGCAGGCACAAAAACACCACAGTGAGTTGTATAGTTACATGGGGCTGCATAAGCGATTATTAGAGGTAGTTTTCCCAACTTTTGTGTTCTAGTAGGCAACCTGCATTTAGTGATATTATAAGCATGGTTATTTACTAGCAGAAGCTGATGTTTTTCTCCCCTCTATTTTTACATTTGAGAATAAAGTACAATTTATGTTCTGGGCATCATCTTGTGGAAGTTCTAAATCACTTCATGAGGCTTTCAGCCTGGCTTATGTCATTTATCCATCAGCACTCAGTCCATTTAATCCAGGCCTCTCAGCTGTACAGACCTAGCTCCTGTTGTGAGTGATCGGCCTGCTTGAGTGCTCCCAGCTTCTCCTGTCACATCACATTTGCATAAAAGAGGACGGATAACCAAATTTGAGCACACAAATGAAAATGCTAAGCGCTGAACCTGTCACAGTTGTTGTTCAACTAATTGTGAAAAATTTGATTTGCTGGCTTTTCACTGTTTATCATGGGGACCCCCTTCTCAAATTTGCCTTGGCTTCTGCTTCTGTACATGTAGCTTTTAAACTCTCTACACAAGCAGCCCACCCTGGGGATTACTTACCTCTCCTACCAGCTTTTAATGTTGGCTCATCTACTTGACTAAATTAGGCCACCATGGCAAACAAACACATAATTAAAAACCTAGGAAAGACAACTGCAGTTGCACTTCTTAAATTGATTTTGCAGTCTATTACTGGTATATGCTTTTGCATTTTGTCATTTTACCTTGTCCTCCTAGAAACCCTGAAAATGTCTTTGCTTTTGATTATATGTGGGAGGAACATACATTATTTCAAAATGAAGACTAAGATTTTCTTCTGAAAATGGAATAGTAAATAAAAACATATTCTTATTTCTGGGTACTATGTGGCAGCCTATTATGGAGGTGCTGTATTCATTTGAAATTAAGACCCATTTTTGAACTGGCATTGAAAGCTCATGGATTGTATTGTCCAAATTATTGTGATTTTTTCAAAACTCTGGGTTTTGACTTAGCTTTCCAGATGCACTTACAACTGCTGTCATACTTCTATTTCAGATCACCTTCTCTTACCTGTATAATTTACACATTGCTTCTTACAATGTATACCAAAAGATCACCAATTAAAACAGTTGAATGTCATGTTGCTTTTTTGTGAGGGGAGAGGAGGTTCAGCCAAACAATTATCTGTACACATATGCAAAAAAATTCATCTACATATCCAAATCATCCATCGTTTGGTATCAATGTTGGTTATACTCTGAATGCCCATAACTATCATAATTTAAGAAGATGGATGATAACATGGACATAGTGGATACAAATCTATAAAGACCATTGAAAGCTTCTAAAAACAACCTGATAACAAAAGCTGGTACTTAGACATATGCAAACAATTGATATTTTTCTGACAGAACTAAAATATCAAAATAATTGTTTTCAAATGAAAATAATTTGTCAGAAGATATGACTGAAATCTTGTTTAAAAATAAAATTGAAAACATTTTGCTTAAAATGCTTTTTAATTTAATTTCATTCTGTTGGTGAAGGGGGAAAAGTCTCTGAAGTGACCTTCATGTCAAGTGCAGTTCACTGATAATAGCGGTAGTAATGTGGTGTAATCCCTTTCATAAACTGATCAAGACCTATTTTAAAACTATAGGATATTTTCATCTGTTTCTCTGGTAAGGTTGTAAAAAAAAAAAAAGTACATTTCTTCTGATTATTAAGAACTATATAATCTGTCGTCTAAGCTGATTTACATCCAGGTTAACTATGGTTAGCTATCCTTTGTTTTAAACAGCTTTTCTCCCTTCATGATGTTTGCTTCCTTGATACGTTCATGAACAGCTGTCATGTCGTCGCCGTCTTCCTTTTACTAGGCTAAACAGGCTGAACTGTTAAAGGGCTTTGACAGACAAAGTCTGATGTATTTAACTGCAGCAATTTAAGATACTAACATTCAGTGTGTTAGAGATCAGTGTGTTAGAGATCTCTGTCCTTTATTTTTCCATTAAATTTTGCTCTTTTCCTCATTTTTACTACTGAATTCTACTGTCATTAAAAATGCAGCTGGAGAAATAACTCATGCTGTACTCTATACTCACTACATTTTGTTTGTTTGTCATCAATAGAATACTATCAGTTTCCTTTTTCTCATCCTTTCTTCACATCATATTACTTTATCTCCTTTTCATTAATAGCTTTCCAAAGTTGTCCTTCTTTCCTGCCCTCTTGCTCGAGTTTGCAAATTAATTATGTTAAATATACAAATCATAGTTGCAAAATAAAGTGTTTGGAAAAGAGGGATACAGATGTGTTTGGAAGAGACTATTCATTAGCATATCAGGCCCACAGCATAAAATGGAGGACCAATGGAAATTTGAGAAATGAGTTAGCTAAAAAAAACCCAATTCTGTACTTGACAAACGGCAACTACATTGCCAACAGGTTTGATTCCGAAAATCTGAAGTAGCAGCTCTTGGTCCAGACTGAAAAGGTGGCTTGCAGATTTCCAGAATGTTGTTACATCTTTTAGATTACTCTGAGTAACTTGCAACAAGATGTTCCATAGTGAATCTAATATTCCCTCCCAGCTTCTCCCACTTGCAAAATACATCCCAATAGCTGAAACATCCTGAGATATCTTTGTGATTAAAGAGGCAGAAGAAGATTTATCTACTTATAAAAATAGGTATAATTTTCAAAGGCCATTTTCTTCATATAAAGAGAGCAATAAAATTTTCCTTAGTTACCTTGTTCTTCAACAGTGGAGTTAATATCTATTGATAAACCATTACCTCTTCTTACCATGCAATGATTTGATCTGGAAATCTCATAGGTATGTTAAAGCTGGTAGAACAGAATTAAATATTTAGGCTAGTGCACCATATTGGCCTTAGGAAGATCTATGTTTATGGATAAGATTCTGTCCTCTGCTTTTTCTCAGATTTTCACAAGAAAACAAGACGTTAATTTCTTGCTTTGTTTCCAATTTAATCATATTGGAATATGGAAATTTTATTGTTCAATCCTGGAATTTTTTCATTTGTTTAAAAAAAAATTCCTCATCGCTTCTTTTAGTTCCTTTGCCTCTCTCTGAATTTAGTTATGTATTTTGTTAGATTCATTCTGAAGTAGTGCAAGAAAAGGAGAATGGAAGAGAATGACTACAACAGCCACAAAAGAAAATATCATCTCTCGGGGTAAGTTTTGCACTCAAAATATTTGTGACAGTAGAACTTAAATGGCAGTTTCTGAAAAGGGAAATTAGTTTTTAAACTTTCTTCAGTAAGTTTATCTGTCTCCTAAGTAAATGTGAACGCCTGATATATAATTTCAGAAACCACATTGCAAAATTTCTTCAAGTTCTGTATCCTTCAATATCCTTATCCATAAAATGTTTTGCTAGGCAAGTCAGAGAAACACAACAGAGCAAGGGCAAAAAATGTGTTTAAAATTTTGAACAAGTATTAATGGAAACTGTTTTGCCATATTCCCTCAGCTCTAATAAAATGTACACTTTCCATTTATCCTTCAACTAGATATCTATTGATGTTTGATTAAAAACAATCTCCCCTGCTTCTGTAAGTACCTTCGTGTAATTCATGGGGATTTTCTCATTTTCCCAGGTCTGCTTGGGTAAATAAAGGTTTCTCCTTAGCTCAGTCTCTTAGGTTGGATGTTAGAATAAACAAACTTCCATTAACTTGCTTTTTGTTTTGCTTTAGATTGCAAGTAACTTCATCAGCATGTGAGAGAGACAACTGCTCCATCTCTCCCTATGTATTCTATTATACAAAGCTGACCCCCTTCCCATGAGCTTAGCTGCTGACTATAGCTACATGTAAAAGAATAAGCACACACAGAAAGATTATCAGGTTACACATACACATCTCCCTGGTCTGTGGGTATATGCAAAGAAAGAGATATGTTAAATTGTCTGCTCTTTTTATATAAAAAAGAAAACTTATTTACCCTATGGGTAAAATGTGTGTTGACCTACTGTATTACAGTATAAGCATGAACAAGGTTACTTTTTCCCCCTTTCTGCTAAATAATAAGGCAACTCATGCTGAGGGTGCACTTAAACTATATCTATAACTCTTGGAAATTCATAGATCGTAAGGCCAAATGGGACCATTATGATCATCTTGCCTGACCTCCTCTATGGCACAAGCCATAGGGTTTCGACAACATAACAGTATTTGTAATTTCATATGCATTAGAGTGCTATAATAGGATATATATTGTATTGAAATGGCAGAATATTCATTGCACTGAAATTCTGCTAGATAATTTTACTCCTGTAGTGGCACCTACAGCATTCTCATTTGGTACATATTAGTAATAAAAAAAATTCAAACAGAATTTCAAGTAATTTGCTAAAAATGTGACTACATCTAGTAAATCTGCTTCGGACAACAGCTGCAAAACCATATGTTTAATATAAAAATACAGGTGATACAAAATAATCCAAGTAATTTATTAATTACCAAGTACTGTAGAATCTGAAGTCTAATTAAGAAAAGAAAAATTATGCCTACCTGGTCCATCGCACTGACTGGAGTATTTGAGCAAGAATAGAGAAATGTAAAGAAATATTTGTGTACTTTTCACAAGACTTACTCTTGTCCTGTGGTAAAGCTCTTTTTCTTGTAGGATGATATCAAGAACTATGTTGCTTGATTTTCATTTTCATGGAACCATTGCTATAAACGACTGCTATAAATGGGAACTGATTTTAAACGGTGACCAGCGCAGAAGCAGACATCTGCACTTGTACACATGTAAAGCAAACTGAACTGCATCCCCTGCCTTGCTTTGTCAAACTATCACCCTTTCTTTATATGAGGAAGTATATTTAAAATTAGTATTTCCCTTTTTTAAAAAAATGAAATCATTAGTTCTCAAGTTTCATTTCCCACCTATCTGAAAAACAGAAAATGTTCTCTCTGTTTTCTATAGGAGTCACTAATGAAATATACTACATTGAACAGTCCTAAAGGTCCCAATCAAACCAAACCAGCTTCGCTGCTCAAATCTTGGAAACAGGTAATACGCTTGATTTTTAAAGATAAGAATCCAGATATCGCCCGTGTTTGTATTTGCTGCTGGGAAGGGAGCAATAAAAGGGCAATTAGCATTTCTACTGATCATTGGTTAAAATGATTTAACCCACCTTTTAGCAAAGTAATAAAGATCCTTGAAGTAATTACATCATTTTGTTAAATGCTAAGAGTGATGAGATAAAACAGCATGGATATCATTGGTCAAAGATGTTTATCTGTGCATATTAAAAGCTTTTAAACATGATCTTGTAGAACAGCCTATGCCATTCAGATCAGTCCCTTCTTATCCCAGTCTTCTCTAAAATTATACAAATTTAAAGACCTATACAAACAACTATGCCTTAAAAAAAGCAGATAGAAAACTAAATACATCACTTAACAGAAACTTTCAGGAATTAGTTATCAGGAAAATAACCTGATTTTGTAAAATCTTGAAATGCTTTGTTCAGAGAGTCTCCCTGCTATGCAGAATCTTTGACAAACTCTTGTGACAAGTGCAGGCTGTGTCTCGAGGTTTGCATTTTCATCCATTAACTAGTAAATTCTCTGAGACCACAGATAATTACAACATTTAGCTAAAAAAGGTTAGTTTAAAAGCAATTTTTAAAGATATTTCAATTGAGGGAAAGAAAGCAGGGATGAAAAGACCAATTAACCAATTTTTCTTGGCCTTTCTCTCACACGCAGACACATTCTGTAGAAACCCCTGTTTTGATGTATTATTTTAATTAATCCTGGTCTTTTGATTTCTGCAAAAAGAAGCTTAGCAAATGTAACAATGCTCAAGAGTTTCTTTATCGTAAAAGACACATAATTTCAAGCATTTAATAAGGTAGATTTATTCTGGGTAGTTTAGTTTGCACATTCACTCAAACAGCCCTCCCCAAAGACAACATTAAAAATGTGATTAGTTAGCTGCCATCAATAACACAAAATAGGAAAACACTCTCTGAAGGGACAGCTTTGTGGAGGGCACTGCACAGTGTGTAGTAAAAATATATGGCCTAATAAGTTTACATTTGCAGGCTCATTTGTTAAAACTCTTGAATTTCTAATTTGTGTCGGAAAGATAAATGGATGGGGCCTCAGTAAAGTGTGAGATTAATACTGATGGATGGGGATTCAGATTTTTGCTAGCCTCTTACTTCTCTACAACCCAGTAGGCAGTTTATGGGGAAAACCAAATGTAAATAAAAAAAGAGGACATTATTTACCTTGGTCAAGGCCAATTACCAGTTATATTGTTCTTTTCAACTTCATTGTTTGGATGTAAATTATCCTTATCTAATTATTGTTTAATGCATTTTGGTAATCAAGCCCTTACAAAGTGTAATTAGATGCTAAAAAGGACAGGCACCCGATGGTTACTTTGAAACACTGCAAATAGTCAAATGGTAGAAATGGAGGCCGCTGGGACCTTTAGGGGTGTAAGGTGGAAGAATAATAATAAAACATATTAAATAATAAAAACTGCCTTATACCTGAATCAAAATACACACATAAAATGAAAATGAGCTGAGGTTAGTACGAATAGTAAAATAAGTAGGATCTGCATATGCTGTACACAGTTGATTTCAACAGCCTGCCTTCCACATGCAGTGCCAGGGCAACGCTATCTGTTGCTGTAAAGAGACAGACCATAGCAGTGACAACGGTATTTCTTACCTGTCTGGCTAAAGGTATCTGAACTTGGATGCACTTTTCCAACTGAGAGAAAAAAGTCTTATGTTCTAATAAAGTAAGTTGCCAGATAATCTTTTCAAACTAAAACATGAACACAGAAGTGGCAGAAAGGCAGGCATTAGTAAAGGAACAAAAAAAGGGACACTTCAAGATGAATGAGCAAAACAAAGGTCACTGCTGTTATGTTTCCGTATCTGTAGTACTTTTAGATTGAAACTGATCCAGAAGTCTTCAATATTTGTAAAACAACCTATGTCAAAATGTCAGTACTACCAAACCTGGCAGCCCCATGGAGATGAGGCTGCCACAGTGCCAGGCGCCCAGCTCCGACCAGTGGCGAGGCTGGGGATGTATTCCCAGAACGCATGTGCACAAACGCATGTATACAATACATGTATATAAATACACATACCTGTCTGGCCACACAGATCAACACAGGCAGACACACATGAACACAAAAGGCACTCATGGCTTCATCTTGTTCTTCTGTCTGGCTGATCAGGATGAAGGCCCATTTGTGGGAAGAATATAGATAAATACGCAATGTGGATCTCTCCAGTAACTGGGCTCCAACACGCAGCCTGTCTGGTAACTGCCCCTGGATCCTCTTGTCTCCAGGTGCCTCATGCACACCCACACAGGGGTCTCTTAGCCAAGCCCCAAGATCTCTCCAGCATCTGGATTTGGGCGACGAAGCTGGTGAGGGGTCTGGAACACAAGTCTTATGAGGAGCGGCTGAGGGAGCTGGGGTTGTTTAGCCTGGAGAAGAGGAGGCTGAGGGGAGACCTTATCGCTCTCTACAACTACCTGAAAGGGGGTTGCAGAGAGGTGGGTGTTGGTCTCTTCTCCCAAGTGACTAGTGACAGGACTAGAGGAAATGGCCTCAAGTTGCGACAGGGGAGATACAGACTGGATATTAGGAAAAAGTTCTTCACTGAGAGAGTGGTGAAACACTGGAATAGGCTGCCCAGGGAGGTGGTAGAGTCACCCTCCCTGGAGGTATTCAAGGAGCGTGTGGATGTGGCATTGTGGCATGTAGCTTGATGGATATGGTGCTGTGTGGTGTTGGGTGGGTTGTGGCTTGTTGTTGTTGTGTGGTGGGTTTTGGTTTTTTGTTTTCTTCTTTTTTTTTTTTTTTTTTTTTTTTCCCCAGGTTGGACTTGATGATCTTACAGGTCTTTTCCAACCGTAGTGATTCTGTGATTCTGTGATTCTGTGACTCTCCTGGTGCTTCCAGTAGCCAGCTCTTCCCATGGTCTTACCATCAGACACCCCCAGCTCCTGGACCACTTTGCCTACTCAACAGCTACTTCCTCCTCTACACATCCTACAGTAAGTCCTGTGCAATCCCAAAACACTCCTCCCTTGCACCCCATAACATGTCCTCTGCCCCTAGGCAGTGATGTCCCTCAGTCCAAAAGGTGCTCTGGAGAGCTGCTCCCCTTTACTCATGGTGATGGGTTTCACTGCTGGGGCTGATATCACTCCTGTGATGGGCCTGGAAGTCACTGAGCAGGGTTTTAGTTGGGTTGCCCCTCTTGCCATTGCTCATCTGTGCACCACTGTGTGTGTGGAGATGGGGGTTTTATCACATAACGTAACACAGATTAATACCTGATGAGCTTAATTAATTTGAACAGCCATCTTTAAAGAAGGAGGCAGAGATAAAGCCAGCATTTTCAGGGAAAACCATTGTCCTGGAAAAGGGACAGTATCAAAATTGTCTGTTTAAGCATCTGCAACTTAAAATGTGGTTGCAGTCAGAAAAGTTACTTACATCTATTTTTCCTTTACAGACGTGTAATGGAATGGATGTTTTCTTGACTTCGTATACTTCCTCCAATACCAGTAGCATTTCATTATTTTTTAATCTGTGTTGCAAAATAGATACAATTATGAAACTTGAAGGCAGGTGCTTCTTTAGCTTCAGCATCATCCATTGCAATTTAAGTTGAATTATTACTGCAGGAACTTCAACCTGTAGTCTTACTCTGCAGATACATGGTTCAGGGTATCAGTGCTCTGTGAACTATATGAATGAAATCCCAGGTCGAGCTTGCTTTCTTTCATTAAGGGAGGGAGTTTGTTTTCTTCATAGCAGCCCGTGCGTTGCTGAACAGTGCTTGAACTGGCATTCTCTGTTTCTCACTGTGTCCCCCACCCCTAGCCTCACCAGCGAGTAGGCAAGAGGTTGGGAGGGGACACAGCCAGAACAGCTGACCCCAACTGACCAAAAGGGTATTTGATGCACTGTATGATGTCATGCTCAGCAATAAAACTGGCATCAGTCTGCTGCTGGGATGTGATGAATGATTGCCTTTGCATCACTTGTTTTATTTTGGGGTTTTTTTCCTTCACTTATTAATAACTGTCTTTATCTTGACCCATGCTTTTTCTCTAGTATTTGCTCTCCCAATTCTCTCCCACATCCCACTGCAGGATAAGCGAGCAAGCAGCTGGTGGGTACTCAGTTGCACCATAATAGGTATATCAATATATTGCAAAAATAAAAATAAAACTGAAAAATATGTCCTATATGGACCAATGCAAGCAGTTCTTAGTTTAGTTAAAAAAATGTCGACACATTCTACATAAAGAGAAAGCTCTTCAAACCCTGTGGGGAAATTTTAACGGGTAAATCTTAACAAGGGTAATTTAGATGATGATTCACTGTTGTGTGACATTCTTAAATTAAGATTTGATATCTTCTTAAAAACAATGTTCAGCCAATTGCCTGTTGAGTGAACGTCCATATCCATGCTCCACTCTTGCACACAAGCATTTTCAGCTCCTGAGCCTGGAGTTTTGGAATAACCTGCCTCTCTGGGTTCTGCACCAAGGACGCAAAAGGGCAGGATGCATCTTCTTCCTGCAACTCTTTCTTTTCTAAATGCTGTGCCATAATTCAACCATAAATTACTGCACGTGATGCAGAAACTACTGACTGAAGTTCTACAGCCACTATCATGATAGAGGTCAGAACAGATGTTCTCATTGGCTCTTACCACCTTTGCAAACTCTGAATCTGTTAGAACGGATACTTATGTCTCATATACTTGGATTGTAACTGAAGAAAACTGGCAGCTGTTGTTATTATACAAGTTTATCTCTAGTTTTTGTATGACTCATGCACTGGTATGAGTACATGTTTAAATGCATGTTTATTTGAAAAGGTAACAGAACAATCATGATGCTAATGTCAGAACAGCCCTTTTGTTGTGAATAAAGCTATTACCTTATTTTTAACTGTCTGCAGCTCTACATTCTGGCTAGATAAAAGATCCATTTGTATTACAGAAGCTTACGGCTTGAAATTTGAATTTCATCACTGGAAGCAATTACAGTATCAGTGCAGTCTCTGCACGTAATCCCTCATTTAGTAATTTAATTAAAAACAAGTAGTACCATGAGCACCAGACCTAATGAAGCTTAGTTTCCAATAGAACTGTGTCACATGGTTGATTGACTTTATACTGAGCTATGAGGAAGCTTCAGTGTGAGTTCCTCCTCTGCTTCCATCATTTCAGAAAATGTCTAACTTCTAGTTAAAAATCATTAAACATTTTGTATCAACTCCACTGCTCTTGACACAGTTCGAAGTTGCAAGAAGGAAGCAAGTTTGGTCTGGGCAGTCGTGGCAAGAAAAGGCATCTCAGAAAGAACTGGGCACCCAAAAACCACTGTTTCAGCATGACTGCTTGCTTATGATGGAGAACCAGTGTATTTGTGGGCTAACTGTGCAAAATTTGGGACATGGCTGACAAAGAATAATGAAACAGTAGCAGGGAAATTTACAGACAAAAACACGCTATTATACTTACATTTCTGTAAAAGTGAATGACAAACCTACTGTATTTCTTCCTTTTTTCTCCCCCTAGTAAGTTTTGAGTTTTCATTCTTCCTATATTGGAAAGAACAGGTAGGAGAGGAAGGAGTGCAACAGGCTGAAAACAAGGGAAATTTAAGAAGTGTTCAAACAGGCTTATTGCAAGTCTGAGTCGGCAGACCTTCGACAGCAACTACGGGCTATGCCCAATGCCCAGCTTCTTAAAGTGAAAATTATGTACCCACTAGCATAGTTTCTTATGAATAAAATTAAATGCCTTCATTTCCTCTGTTGAGCAGTCAGTATCTGTATTTTCTCAGAGTTTGGGAGATTTATCAAAAATAACTATATTTCTGTGCACTGGAAAACTGTCTCTTTTTAAAGTGTTTAAATGCGCAGCAGCCTGATTCTTTTGAAATTAATCCCTGCTTAATTTGAAGTGAAAGCAAAAATCATCTGTGTGTATATGTGAGCACACAGTTTTTGTCACATTCCTAGCTAATAAATTTATTTAAATCAATAGCTAATACCATCTCTTGGATAGTATTACAAATCTTTAGATTTAATTCTCTAGTGATTAATTGTTTCAACACTTAGAACAGGAAGATTATCAGTTCATTTATTTACAATTATTTTATTTTCAAAGGGAAAATATATGCAAAAATACGCACAGAAGCCTGGCTACTTAAAGGTATAACTGACGTAGTTATTTTTGAAAACATTCATTCATTCATTTTTTTTTAATGATTAATGTTTGGTGCTTTGCTTTGACATGAAAGATCCTCTATAAGAAAAAGTGCAGGAAAAAAATGTGTGGCAACAACCAAACAGGTTGAGCTTGGATCGCTGTAGGCCATTCAGCTTGAGGTTTCTCCTGCAGAATGTCTGAGGTGGAACACGAGTAATAAAGAATGGAAGTGTAATAGCAAAGTTAATTTCAGATGTTCTTGTGATTTTTATGGAAAATACATTTTATTGTATAATGCCGGTGTTGCTCGTCTGACTAGAGCAAAAGTTCAGTGAAGGTTGTTCTGAACTGTGGTGACAGTTGGGTTTCTGCGTGGCGCTCAAATGTACAGCAGGTGATGTTGTGATGGAAAAGCCTGCGCTTTGCAGGATCAATACAGAGCCAGCAGTGAACGGATTAGAAACTGGACAGTTGGTCTTAATAAAAATTGTCAAAATTGAGGGTGTAACAAGTAAGACAAAAGAGACATAGACTTGGCATGGGTCTGCATGGGTCAAGCTTGCAAGAGAATGCATCCATCAAATACAACAAAGGGGGAAGTTTTTGAGTTAAGTTATACGATGTACTGAATGCAAGTTTTCAGTGCAGTGTTTCAACCACATTGAAACACACCTACCTATCACATACACATTGGATGTGTATTCAAACCAGAGACACCATACCATAGCCTATAGGATCTGATGTGGCAGCTGACATCATAGTGTGTTTGGTTCTGGTGTCTCCACCCCTGCAGGACGTTAGAAAAAAAAGAGGTAGCTCCACATGCATCTGCCTGTTTATATACCAGATCTCACTGAAAAACAGCCATCCGAACCATGAAGGAGAAATTGCCGGTATCAAACGTTGCCAGAACAAAACGATGCGGATATTTACTAGTAGGAAAAAGTAAAATCACTCTAGATTAGAAACACAAGAAATGACAACAGCTTGAAATTAAGTGTAAAATAGTTATCAATTTAAACCTTAAATTTAGAGAGGAAACTGTTGGTGCTTTTTTGTTTCATTTAAATCTAGTACTAATGAATCTTTTATCCTAGACACTTGAGATAATGGTTACTAATTACAAAGTTTTATTTGGAGATGCCTCCAAAAATGTTACACTTTATAGTCTCTTGAGACAATTGCTTCTGGTAAATTTTTATTGATGATAGCACACTGGGACCAGAACTACACATCCACTAAGTCAGTTGTTTAGTAATGTAATTACAATTCTTGAAAAAATAATTGAAATTACATTCACGTTGATACCCACGTTCAGAAAGGCATACATTCAAGTCCATATATATATTCAACAAAGGAACATCTGTAGGAACATCTTTAACATTATACATGGATTTTAACACCTTTTGATTTCACCAAGATTTAAACAGATTCTTGAGTGCTTTGCTGGTAAGAACCTTAGTATAAGCTTTCTTTCTAGCACTAACAATATCACAAGTGTTGCATTTTCAATCTATTAACCACATTTAATAACAAGTTTTAGTGATGGTGAATGCATGTTTTCAGATCTGACAGGGCAGAATTCTGTATCTCTCATTCTGTGTACATCATTCTAGTCTTGCTTCCATGGCTTTTAAAAATTGTTTATTAAAATGAATTCTCTACCTGTTCTCTGTGTGACTGAGCAAAAATGTTCTTCAGATTAGCTTGAAAGAAAGAAACTGTATTTTGTATTACATAATTTTAAAATTCCCTAAACCATCTATAACAGCAAGCTGTTATCTCTGGAATACCAGAGATAAAGAGGATCTGGTTTTCCGTGAAATGAAATAGTTGACATTGTTATGAATTATTTCTACACCACTTTATTCAACGAAACCACAGTGCACCAAGACATTCCACTGTGGACAAAAAATTCCACCCTATCCTTATAATTTAGATGAAGTCATATATATAAAATTCACCACACACCAGGCTATGTCAAGTGTGAGTCTATAATTAATCATTTTTGCCCAAGTCAACAGAAAACTATTTAAAAAATCAAATTATTTAGAAATAAAACCACCTCTTGTTTTCTTCTCTTGTTGGCACCCACTGTTTGCAGTGACAGAGTGAAATGTTTTCACAGCCTTCTCCAGATGTCATCCATACTGAGAGTTTCAGCTCTGGTAGGACTTTCAAGCACTCCACTCTTCCACTGTTATACTCCAGTACAATTTTAGTTTTGTTTTCTCCCGCACACTGTTCAGCACTCACTTGGGGTCAAGGAGCTCAGCTGTTTAGTACCGTACAGCATGAGCCTCTGCAATAAAACCAGTAACCACCACAGCCTTTCAAGAAATTGCAAAGTCAGTGGAAACTCATGTAATGCCATTGCAATTCACAAGGAGTAACATTTTCTACAGAGCCCATAAGCTGGGATGTGTATTCCCAAAGTTCATTAGTTTTCTAGCTACCTCTGTACACAGCATTGGTGAGTATGTATGCCCTATTTATAGAGACCTCTGGCTGCAGAAGCTCAACCCTTCTTTTGTGAAGCCTGAATATGGCTTGAGGAGACTTGCTTTAGGCTCTTGCTTTAAAAGTATAACACCATATGTAGCTTCAGAGTTGCACCAGAAATGTGTGATGAGGGGCTGTGGGTTCATGAGTTTCAGCAACAGAAGGGGCAGGAGCAGGCGGGTACAATGACCCTGGCTTTCCTGCATGTCTGAATGGCATGTTGGATAAAAGGTGGGTATCCTTCTCAAAAGTTAAACTGGTTAAGGAGCAGAACGGAGGCTAGCTGGTTACATTGTTCTTCATGAATTTTATGCAGAACTGGTTTAAGTTCTGTAATGAATCCATGTGCAATTGCTTTCAACTCTTCTCCAAGCGGATGACATTCCTGTGCATGTTCCTCCACATTTGCAGCTCAGATGGATCATTGCATTTGACATTTCAAAGACTAAAAATGATCTAAAAAATAAACACACTGCAATAATTTTGAAGGCTGATCAGCCTTTTAATGTGGTGTCAGTTGACTGTTATTTTGTAAATTAGGCAGCGATTTGATTCTTTATCAATTTTTAGTGGTGTTTAACATCACCTAACTCATGAAGAAGGCAGCATCGGTAGCCTGAAATGTAATGAAGCTTTTATCTACTTGAGAAACAATGACAAGTCTTTTAAAAAACTTGGGATGACTTAAGTACTCATGAAAGAGATGCTGATGGCAATAGCTAACACAGATACCGTGCCAGCGTGCCTTGTGAGCTTCCAGGCACAGCTCTGAAAAGTCCCCTCTGTCTGCCGGCGGCAGGTTTAGTAAGGGGCATCTGCTCGAGCAGCGAGTCTTGTGAAAAAGGGGGAATTCAAACCAAAAAGGTGATACTGATACAGAGTTTGCCTGGATTTGGGACTTACATCCTTTTCTTCAGGTCTCCACTAATGGAAAGTGCACTCCCAACACACTGAACAGGGAACTATTTTCGGTGGTTTCACTAAAGGGGAACTCCTTAAGTTCCAGTTTTGAGGATGAGTATGGTTTTATTAGTGTGACTCAGCCGTTATTATTGGTAGTCAGAATTGAAGCAGGTGGTTTTTTTCTTCTGAGGCTTTACACCATATAATAGAATTTTTAAAGGATTTTTTTTTATTTTGGAGGGATTCCAGATCCTAATAGAAAAACATGTGAGGCATCACGCAGTAGATTTATTTACAGAAGAAGTTTGCCTAAAAGGGACTCTGGATGCCGTGACTAAAAGTGACAAGACATGGTAAGGACTTCTGCAGAAGACCTTCACTCACAGAGTTACTGAATGCTTCAGTCCAGGCTACCCTGGCCCTTTTGTTTACTTGTTTAATTGTTGATTACTTCTGAGTGATTTTGTCAGTGGCAGAATCAACTTCATGCAGAGCTTTCAGCACAATACATTAGTAGTGAAATTACTGTCAACGTATTTTTCTTTCCAGTCTTGCTTTCTTGGAGGTAAAGAGTGTGTTTTGGATTAATTTAATTTATCATTATATTTATCCTTTAATTTACTTGACCATAGGAGAACTGTTTTGCAGGAGTAAGCCAGGTCTGTGTTAGTGTGGAAACAATCTGGGTTGCCTGAATTGATTATAATTTAAAACAGAAAAGGTGATTTTGAGGTCTCTGGAATGGACAAACAAAGAGAATACGTATTTGATTAGAAATACAGTGCACAGTCTACTCTGCATGTAAGTTATAGGAGATGATGTGAATTATTATTCTGCAGTAAAATGGTTAATGCCAGCCATCACCAAGTGAGTTAGCTTTTCTACAAAAACACAAGTTAATAGTCCTCCCTATTTTTACAATATTATCCCAGAAATGGAAAGTTTAAACCCTTTATGCTTGTGCTGTCAAAATGGTTTCATGGCTTCTCTTTCAGCCTTTGAGTTCTACTTTAAGACAGAAAAGTCTTGTATGAGTTCTTACGATACTGAGTAGCAGTCATCTGAACAAGACAACTGAACCAAAGCCGGTTTTCTGAACCAAAACCTTCCCATGTATTTCATGGAGACATTTAGGTGCATTTAGGACATGATACAAAAAAGGAAGGCTCTGGCCTCTCTTACACCTATGTGAACCCAGAGCAATTCTACTGAGATCCATCAGGGATAAGGAGGCAGCTCTATGCAGCTCAGTAACTCCAGGACTCTTGGTCTGGATTGACAGTGGCATATCTGATTCTAGTCCAGCATGTGTAATGAGATGGCTACTTTGAGTATGCAATGCTGGGGCAATGGTTTGCTCATTGTGCATACAATTCCTAAAAGCGTTAGCAAATAGTCTCAAATGTACTTTCTCTTTAAAATGGTGGAATAATTACCTGCAAGTACTGAATATTAGGAAGTATATGAGCAGCAAATAATTTACTGCTGGCATTATCTAATAATTATCTCTAGATGAAATTGCAAGACCACAGTGTTTTTAGAGCCCATTTGTGACCCATAAAATATGGGTTAAAACCTCACATTCCACCACTTGCTTTTGCAATTATTACTGCAAAAGGTGGGCAAGTACAAAGCAACCACCAGGAGAAGAGATTTTTTAACTACTATCATTTCTAAAACTAATCAGAGAGAGAAGGACTTGCCCAAAAACCTGATACCTATCATTTTATTCACCAGTGAGACAACATAAATGTAACTTGTAGTAGTAGCAATCTCTTTCCAAATCAATTTCCTTCTGTCGAAATGATAAGGAAAATATCCTTCATCTTTACTTTTCTATCATAATATAAGAGACAAAAAGACAGGGTCTAAGCTCACATTTAGAATGGAAATTAGAAGACCAAAGCAAGGACCAATACAGGATAACGCTGCCTTCTAGAAGTGTATCGGGGTAACTTCTGGAGGAAAAAAAAAAAGAATTAAGCATCAGCATCGTCTTAAAATAAGTTTAGCTCATAATAAATGTACACAAGAGATGACAATAGTTTCTTCTATACATTAGAGCTCAAAAAGAAAGCTTTCCCACATGAAAAAATGGAGGGAAACCCACCAAAGGAACAGTTTTAATGTGGAACTTGTCAAATTCATGGCAGAGACAAAGTGTACTACCCTGTCACCCTTGGAAATATTGAACTGGATTGAAAAAAATCAGGAAGACCCTATTAGTCCTACATTTTCGTAATGAAAATAAATCCTACAGTCAGAGAATATTACATTTTTTGTGACTAAACCGAGATGAGTCATTTTGTCTCATGCTCAGGACAATAACGACATACAGGAAATCCTACGTCAGTAGCAGTCCCTCCTGCAAGGGATTTTTAGGCTCTTGGAAAACTCACAAAGGGTAAAACCCAGAGAACATAGCTTGGGAGTCAAGATAGGGTCAAGAAAAAATAGGGCTCAATTCTTCTGCCCTATTTCTGAGGCTAATTTTCACTGGATTCAGGAAGATTCAGACAATCTCTCTCTAGACATCAGACCCACAATCAACTTTAAATACAAGATGGGTCGCAGGCAAAGCACGAGAGATGTCTGAAACGATTAAGAGAATGCGTAAATATACAAGTAAAAAGCTTTAATCTAACAGCCACGTTGACTTCAACTAGTAATAGCCTCATAACCTCTGATGACTGGAAACAAAAGACTATCACCGAAGTATTTATGTAAAAACCAAACCAAACCCAGGCAAAACCAAACGAACACCTCTCCCTCCTCCCCTCCCCAACACACCTAATAAGTGAAAATAAACGAGCTGTTTTACGGCAGATGTCTACGCCTTCATGGAAGCTAAATGCAGCTTCTCTTGCCGTACTGCATTCCTATCACTAAGTGGCAGTATGTTAAAGTATATACGCAGACAGCACCACTAATAAGAGCTTGCAAAGCCCATTCATCTTTCCCATAACCTAACATGGCTACATGCCAAGATCATGTCTTTCACCAACTCCACAGAAAACTACTGACCTATTGATTTAAGAAAAAGTTTCCCCCGTCTCCACCTTTTGAGATCAAAAGTAGTTAGAAGAAACTGGCTATGTAGCATAGCAACTTTGTAAATGGATTCATGCTGCTTTCTTTTTCCTCTAAGACCTTCCCTATAAGTCAGTGCAAGTTTTAATACAAATACCTGTATTTTGGGTTAGTATCCAGATCAACCCCTCGGTTTTAATGTTCCTGCGATAGCTTGATCTCTCACAAGAAATTCTGGAAGAGGAGTTACCAGAAAGCACCAAAACAGTAGAAGCATTGAAATTAATTCTTGGATGTAACTATACCATCTATTGACCTTAGTGGGAGTGTATTTCATGATAGGATCCCAAGTTACTCATGAGGATGAGCCAGGTAGACTCCCTGGGGACCTACTTAACTTCTGTAGCTGGTGCTTCTGCAGAAAGGTCTTGTGCTAACCTGCATGAGAAACCATCTCTTCTAGACTTTCATGAAAACATATGCCTTCAGCACAGAACCACCATTTTGATGGTAAAGTATAACGGGATAAGTACAAGCAGAGTGGCATATTATGATTTTTTTTTTTTTCCAGAAATGCACCTGCTCAAATCACCTAATGAAGGGGCCCATTTGTCACTGAAATATCCTTGAGTTCTCTGCAGTTTCTCACTTGATCCTATCTCTAACTCCTTTCTTTAAATCTCTTTGATTTGAGACATAGCTCAAAGGAAGAAAGCACTTTTGTTAAATAGTTCAGTGTAACAAGCAAGTTTGGCAGAGTAACACCTGCCTGCAGCACTAGATACCAGAAACAGCGGATACAGTCTCTTCAATGAGGAGTTTTGCCAGGTAGTAAAGAAGAGAGAAGCAGAAAGGAGAAGAAAGGAAGTGGGATGCCACAGCTGTGTTTGAGTCATTGAAGAAGCATGAGCAGGTATCTCAGGCATGTCACCTGCAGCATCACACATGCTTTACAAAGACCCATGTTGGGGTAGACCTGCCCAAAACACTCACGTTACAATACACACTATCTCTAGTGTCATTAATTACTTCATTACTCTTCAAAACATGAAAGGAGTGGTAATACCTGATCAAACTACATAGAAAAAAAAGGGAGATGAGATCAGGGATCCCTTGTCTCTGACACTGTTGTGATACAAGTGCAATGAAAACACTGCTTCACTGTCCATGCACCATGGTCCTTGACTGCTGGTCCTCTAAAGAGAATTTGTGCTGCCTTATGCTTCAAAAATTACTTGCCGGTGGTAATTTGCTAGCATTTTTTAACTTTTCCTATCTATAGCTTCAGCAGGATAGGAAAAACTCCCAATTAAGGTTTCTGAATAAAATATAAACATTTAAAAGCAACTCTACTCAAGCACTGCTGAAACCTGGAACAGTACACACAAGAGAAAACTGCTGCTCTCTGTTTGCAAGCTAAAGTGCCAGTTGGCTGATCATGTTTTACATTGAGGAGAGACGGAGGGAGGGAGTGAGCCTGAGATGGATAACAGGGGCTTAATAGTCACCCTCTTCCACCCTCATCTCCTGCAATGCCTTTTCGTTCTTCCCTGTCCAATCTGGTTGTCACAGGAAGAATAATTTCTAGGGTCTCTTTAACAGTTTCAACAAATTCCACAGCTATCAGGCACAAATTCCCACAGACGCTATGTTTTTCTCCACAATCACTTAGGGAAAGGTAAGGAAGGGAATGGGAGAAGACCCTTTTTCCAGAAATTATGCTGTCTTGTCCATCTATGTAAGTGGACATAGGGACCCTGCTGCATGCCCTTGTATGAAATCTCTATGGCAGGAAGGCATCCTGATCCCCCAGAGACTCTAACTGCTCGAACATGGAATGGGAGAGGAAAAACTATCTAGAAACCTGCATCCATAGTTGAGGTTCTTTCATTCTTTTTTGGGGAGGCTTTGGGGTTTTTTTCAGATTTAGATGTAATTTTTCCACTGAAATTTTGGAATGGTCTGAGGACCACGAATTTGGCCATACCAAGGTAATCTTGCAAATACTTTGGGACAAAATGCCTGAAAATGTTAGAATATCTAGTTGATTTCCAAAATTCTTGATTTTTTACAATCTTATTGATACTCTTTAAACAACTCAAACTCTCAACCTTTCAGATCAACAAAAGACAAACATAATTATTTTCTTCAGCCTGAAATGCTCTAATTTATCTGTTCTCCCAAGGATGAATCTCACATGATAGTGCTCTGTAATCATCTATGTATGTACACGTCATACGTGTATGCATATGTATCTGTCATTCTCACCATAATAATTTCAAATAAGTTATCCAATTTTAACTCCATTTGATAAGGTGCTACAGTTTCATAGAAGTAAGTGGTTATAGAAATAGGTAGGAGTTCCTATTACTGCCCCAGCGGAGAGAAAGGTTGCAGTGCAAGCACTGACACTACAAACAACTGACATGGGAGATGAGCCTAAAGATGTAAATTCATAATAAATGAGGTATCATCTATCATGCTGATGGAAGAATCTACCTGGTTTTGGAACTGCCAGAAAGCCAATAGGTTAGTTCTTTGAGAAACCAGTCTTGGCTATAAAGGTATCCTGAGACCTTTCCATCTTTCCTGGACATGGCTCTCTCCCACCTTGAGTGTTACTTGGGTTTGGCTTACTTTTTGGACCGGTAAGATATTCTTTAACATAGAAAAAAAATCCCACTAGCCATGCTGAAGGGCTCTGTTCTTCCATATTCCCTTAAGGCCGTGTCTTTTATTCCAGTTCTACTCCCAGATGAACTTCTCCCTCAACAGGCTTACTGATCTGCCAAATGGTAGCATCAAAGAATAATAGTTCCTGCCAGAGGTCTTCCAGTTTGGAGGTCTGCCTCCCACTTTAATTTTCCCTTTACCCGTAGCATTGGTTTAAACATGCTTCCTAGACATAAACGTTTCCACGCTTTTTGTCTGCATGAACACCACGACTACGATGTTGACTATATTTCCCCATGGCAACACCTCAGCAGAGAGCAGCTGATGCTTCACACCAGGGCAGTCCTGAATGCAGAAAGAAGCCTTGTGGTCCTAAAATAGTTTATCTGGGGGATGAGGGACAGCTTCTGACCACAGATCTCTGGCTAAAATGTTTCAGTACGCTGTCTTGAGAGAGAAATTGTCTTCCCTTGTAATTCTGACATTTCTTCTAGTCCCTTTGCTTCACATGCTATTCTTTCCTTCTAGCAGTTGACCTTTTCTCTTCCCATTCAGTTCTCTACTTAACAAGTCTCTCTCCCTCCCTCTCACCACCAAAGGATGAGCTGCCACTTGGCAAACCGCTCGCCAGCAAAGCTGTATGTGTGATTTAGGGAGGTCTGATTTCCAGCTCCATGAGGTCAACACAGACCCGTTCAATATTCTTCAGATACCAAGCTGGCTCAGTCTTCTGCATGGAGCTGGCAGAGAGATGTTCCCTCCCTCTCCTCTTCATTTTATGTGCACATTAAAAGTATCCATGACCAAATCAAAAATTGTGCAGCTGTTTCAATAGCTGCAAAACTGCTTAGAACAGGGAGCCCAGAGTATAGAGAAAGAGACCTTTGTGAATTAAACACTCTCTGAACTAACTTGTTTGTGAAAACCCATGTATAATTAAAGCCTCTCTTGTTAGTGAATGGAGCCATACTTAAATACACACAATGTATATCTTTATTTCCAGCTCAAATCTTTTTCGGGACGTTTTCCAGCAACGTGTATTATGTGGCTTCAGCAATTGCAGTGCATCATCATCATCATCATTCAAACAGTGGCGTTCCCTGCTACATTATGAGCATCTTTCCCCTAAAATACTTCTTGATGGACTACAGTACAGCCAGTCTAGACCTGAACTGCATAATAAATGGATGCTATGATTCCTCTAATGGTAAGGTCCTTTCCCCCACTGCAAATGGAGATGTAATTCAGATGCACACTATCTCACCCTTTGCATGCTGAGAGACAAAATAAACAGCAACATTCATTTGTCTGTTTCCATTTCCCTTACCGAAAAGTCAACTTCCAAAGAAAATGTTTACCAAAACATTTCCCTGAACAATCTGAATAATATTTTAATGGACCGCTTACTTACTTAGTATCTAATTAAATTTTGCATCACGAAGAACATATTCAAATCACTGTGGTATTGTGAATAAGGATTCAATAAAAAATACAGGATAAAAGAAATCTGCAAAATAACCACCATTAAACTAATGAGTAAAAATTCAGCAGCTATAATAAAATCCACCAGAGAACAAATAAACTGCAAACAACGTTAGTCAGGTTTCATCTTGTTCCCTCATGTATCCCTGCACAGAACAGGAAAAAAAGAAATACTCAGAGGAGAACATTTTGACGGAAGTAAGGGCCAAACACGCATACACAGAGAGATGCAGTAAACACTAGCAGCTGCATGGCTTAAGGTACCAAATAGTATGAAATCTCTTAATTAAAAAATGAATTAATTGTTGTGAGTATATTTCTCTTGACAGAGCACATTTACACTTCTGCAGAATGCATTTCTTAACACATTTAAAAAATAAGCTCTCTAACACTTATACCTGTAATATAAGGGCATAATATTTAGAACAAGGAAGGAAGCAATCAGTCTTCCTCTTTCACTTGAACTTGGGCTTATCACACCCCACCTGGATCCTATAAATATTTTCCTAAAGGTTGCCTGGTTTCTGCACTGCTCCACGACCCAGTTCAGCAATACACATCCATAATACCAAGCTTGAGCTGCCTCACTGAAATCAATACTCATGGGCCTAAGTGCTTCGCTATAAAAGGGACCGGGTGGCTATAAGGCCGTTGCCCTGTCACTCCATATAGAGTGATTTCCCTGCTGTGCAATATAACTCTGTAAATGTAATCTCTTCAGTATACCAAATAAATATCTCTATTGGAACATTCCACCTAGGGCTTATTTGTGACGTGTGTGAATGTTATTTATTAGAAAATTTAAACATTATTGCAGCCAATTAGAAAAGCGCTTTTTATTACTTGCAGCCTTTGCTGCTGCCAGTGCCCCACGTCGTCCCCCTTGACACCACCGTTATATACTGACTCACTTAAAAGGCACAGTGAGGAAGTGTGCCCAGCTCTGCAAAGATGTTCTGTAATCTGAACTCCAGGCGTGGTGGCAGTCTGATTTCAGCTGTGCTGCTTGTGCTTAAAATCAAGCAGGCATGAACACAACTATTTGCAGGATCCAAATTTCTACAGATGCATAAATTAGGAGTTCAACCAGCATAAGAGAGGGGTTCACTCCTCTGAGCTTTTGTTCCAACTAAAGGATGTATTTCTGAAAGAGTAACCGCCTGTCCTCCATATTCCTAATTTTTGGGATGCTTTCCAGTCCACTTCCTTTTGGCCCATGTTCGGGCAAAATGCAGAATGCAGATATAAGAAACCTTTCCATGTATATTGGTTTGCTGCAGGTAAAGCAGTACTTCCTGAAGAATTTCACTTACGTTGCTGTTTGTCTGAGCTTTCTTTAAATGTCTGCTCCTTGAAGAGATAGGGGAGGGTGCCAATTTGTGAATACCTTGTTGTAAAGTCCCATAAAGAACTGCAGATCAATCCTACAATTTAAATACAGAAGATACGTTTTGTATAAAAACCAAAGATATATTTTGTTTTGCATATCTAACTTTTAACCTCAGAAGTATACATAAAAAGTGAATTTACATGGTGGGTTTCTTAGAAAACTTTTCAAAATCAAGTAATTTGGATGAACACTTGACCTGAAAAAGATTATTTTTGTACCATCTTCATTCAGTCTCCTCTGAAAAGGTATTTTGATAGCAAACTGTAGGCTGTTTTGACTCCACCTATCAGCCCACAAAATCAAAAGTAATTGTGGGGTGAAATTGTGTATATTTAAATCCCAGGCTGTACCTACAGATTTTGTAGAAACAGAGTATTGAAAACAGTCTGCTTAATACAGACACAACTTTGCCTGAAACCTCAGTATGAGTGACTTATTCCTACAGCCATAGACACTTCATTTCCCAAGTCCATGGAAGGGTGGAGATGCTTTCAAAGGATCCCAAAGGGAACAACCTTAAATTTATCTAAATTTGGATGTAATCTGCTTTTTGAGGCCTTCAAAAACATCCACTGCTTTCCACTGAGGAAACAGTGGACCTAACTGTTCCAGTGAACTGGGAATAGCTACCTAACTTAAGAGGGCTGCTTTGCTCTGCACCTTAAAATTAAGTCAAGTCTAGGTTAATCCTGCCTCAGGATCCGAGTTAGGCACTGAGCAGTTTGCTCCTGCTCATTGTTGAAGCCTCTGTCCTCTGTGCCTGATGCTGGCTGAGGGGCCAAATTTAGTCTAGGGAGGTAGAAAGTAGGAAAAGAATTACTATGGATACACCCAGACTGATTGATCCCATCTGCTTGTTTGCAATGCACGTTAATTTGTTCAGTAACAATTCTGCTTGGTAATATAGAACAGGATATACTGCATATAAGAGAAAGACATTCTAACTAAAAGTGTTTTCTATTGATGACAAACTTAACAGGAAAAGGAAAATAAACATAGCTGAAAGCATGTAAATATATGCCATAAAATACATATGAATAGACATATAAGTACAAATATTTATGTAAGAGAAAAGAATGAAGGATGAATGCTCATCATTCCCAAATTCTGAATTCATACCACCTTTAGTTATTTTGCATATGTTTTCTTTAGTTGTTTTTTGTTAAAAAAGAAGAGTTATTTAACTTAAATAACTGAATTTCCTGATTTCATTTGCTGTGAAACATACTGTACTATTTTGAATCACAATTGTGTTACAATTGTTATAATATGTCCACATACCTCTGAAAACACTCCCCAGCAGTGCTGAGAAAGGGCAGAGGCAATGCTATAAACATTTGTACAGTATTTTTCATTAATTATTTTTCAGGCATGTAGGTCTCATTCTTCAAGCATTCTCCTGACCTGTTACCTTGCAGTAAACAAGGGTGAAGGAAGAGGAGAGCTAGTGAACTTTGGTAGGATATATTGGCAGAAAAGATGTTCCTCCTTTACTTAGTAACCAGACATTTAGGACATGGTAGGATATAGGAGCCCGAGGTTCAACTCACTCTTCTGTGTGACAGTATTTGACTATCAGTCTCCCATTGCCCTGGGGACTGGCTTGACAGTGCAACGGTATGAGGTTCTTAGTTTCTCTTAAGATGCTGTTTCCTTTTGTATGACTATTAAATATTCATGTGAGAAGGGGCTGGCGTCCAGATCTCTCACACTCTGGATTCATGCCCTAATCAATAGGTTACCATAAAAAAGGACAAAGACTCTTTCTCTACAAATCTACCTTTTCATGTCCTTGTTTTTCTCCTAAGCTCCTAAAATCAAGGTATTTTATTGTATTCAGCATAAAATTGAGTTCTTACGCTTTTCTTTAATGGAAAACTTAAATTAAACTTCAAACTTAGTTTAATCTAAACTTTCATACCTGTCACCACAAAGTGCCTCTCCTCCCTCTGTACCTCAAATCGGGGCCAACTGAAGACTAGAGAGTAGATGCAAAGAGAATGGGAAATGAGGGGTAGCAGCATAAATGAAGCGGCCATGAACAGAGCTCCTGACCAGACTTATGTCTGCGTGTATGATATTTCCTAATTAAAAAGCACAGTTTCTATCATCTCTGCCACTCATAGTAACGGAAGGTTACACTGCCATTGACTTAATGGGAACTGACATGAGAAAGGATTGCTATCGCCGTCACAAGAGCAAGGCATCCTTTGATGAGCTCTACAAACAACCTCGTTTGAATATTCTTCTCAAGTAAACTCTGTTCCCAAGTGAAGCAGGCTGGAATATATCCCTGTGTCAATAAGGCTGTTCCACTTTTGCTGTAACTTTCAAAAAAACCATTTACTCTTTAGGCCAAAATCAAGCACAAATAGTATCTGCCAAAAATCAAACTGGTGGAAAGAGTTCTGGACAACAGTAAAGGAAAGGGCCAGAACTGCCACCATGTTTTAACCAATACTATAATAAAGACTCTCTATGTCTGTAGTAAAACATTACAAAAGAACTATGTTTAAAAAGTATGTGTATATGGTATTTTCATGTGAAAACAACTTAAAAATTCAGGTCCTTGAATTCTCCCTCTCTTAAGAACATTCTCAGGGTTAGGCCTTATGGTACGCTAGTACGAGATTGCACTTGTGACTATGCCAAACAGTGGCAGTTATTTAAAAATAAATAAGTAAATAACTGCCCTTAAACACTCTTTCAATGCATGCATTTGGCTACCTTTGCCATTATCACATTAGATTTTGTATATGCATGTATGGAACAAGAAAAAAACCTGTTACATTAGTAATCCTCTCTGGTTCATTTCTTTAATTATTTGCTGCTCCACCCCTCTTATGTTTTGTGCATTCAGCTGGAAAAGTTTTCCACAAGGTAAGCCCTTGGGCATATCACCCATCTTCAATGGATATTAATCTCTGCAAATTTCCTCCCCCACATGCCAAAAAAAAAAGAAGAGACTGCAAAGACATAGTGATAATATTGACTGTGGAGCCCTAGTCTCTTATGAAATCTGAAATTGTCCAAAGCAAGTGAAGGGGAACAAGATTTCTTTCATGGAAATAATTCTTACCGTACAGCCACCATTAAAGTAGAGACATCAAATTGTTTCTAATTAACTTTTCAAGAGGAGGATGTCAGATATTCCAAGAGGGTTTCAAAGTTCTTGTTATAATCTCACGAACTCACAAAGAGTATATATCACTTTGTGGACTATCTGAGTGGACACGTTGTGTTTAGGAGAAAAGAAGGCACAAAAGAAGAAAACAAAACAATGTGGAGGAAGAAACCGCTTTGGTGGAGAACGTACTGAGCCTGCGGCACTGCACCTGGAGTGCTGAGGGTAACTGACCATAAACAGAAAGTAAAGGTGAAAATAAAGATGTGGGAGGTGTTTCTGGGGAAGAAGAAATTGGGTGGGACAGTACAACCAGAAGTGGGACAGGGTTGGCGAAAATATGCAATTTGATGAAAGCAAGAAGCAAAAGCAGGAATGAGTAGAAGAGGGGTGGAGAAGAAATAGCAGAGTAACATAAAAAAGGAAACAAAACAGGAAGAGCGGTACAATTTGGGGAATCGCAACAAGAGGGAAAGTGCTGGGCATGTAATGACAGAAGTTTTGCAGGGGTAGGGAGGAGGAGGAACTTGAAGG